>NC_133135.1:31777710-32377710 GCF_048418815.1 Hemitrygon akajei
CAGCAACAAACAACCTTCATCAGGACCGGGGAACATGCTGTAGCAACAAACAAACTTCATCAGCACCGGGGAACATGCTGCAGCAACAAACTTACTTCATCAGGACCGGGGAACATGCTGCAGCAACAAACATACTTCATCAGGACTGGGGAGCATGCTGCAGCAACAAACAAACTTCATCAGGACCGGGGAACATGCTGCAGCAACAAACATACTTCATCAGGACTGGGGAGCATTCTGCAGCAACAAACAAACTTCATCAGGACCGGGGAACATGCTGCAGCAAGAAACAAACTTCATCAGGACCGTGGAACATGCTGCAGCAACAAACATACTTCATCAGGACCGGGGAACATGCTGTAGCAACAAACTTACTTCATCAGGACCGGGGAACATGCTGCAGCAACAAACAAACTTCATCAGGACCGGGGAACATGCTGCAGCAACAACCAAACTTCATCAGGACCGGGGAACATGCTGTAGCAACAAACTTACTTCATCAGGACCGGGGAACATGCTGCAGCAACACACAACCTTCATCAGGACCGGGGAACATGCTGTAGCAACAAACAAACTTCATCAGGACCGGGGAACATGCTGCAGCAACAAACAAACTTCATCAGGACCGGGGAACATGCTGCAGCAACACACAACCTTCATCAGGACCGGGGAACATGCTGCAGCAACGAACAAACTTCATCAGGACCTGGGAACATGTTGTAGCAACAAACAAACTTCATCTGGACCGGGGAACATGCTGTAGTAACAAACATACTTCATCAGGACCGGGGAACATGCTGTAGCAACAACCAAACTTCATCAGGACCGGGGAACATGTTGTAGCAACAAACAAACTTCATCTGGACCGGGGAACATGCTGCAGCAACGAACAAACTTCATCAGGACCTGGGAACATGTTGTAGCAACAAACAAACTTCATCTGGACCGGGGAACATGCTGTAGTAACAAACATACTTCATCAGGACCGGGGAACATGCTGTAGCAACAACCAAACTTCATCAGGACCGGGGAACATGTTGTAGCAACAAACAAACTTCATCTGGACCGGGGAACATGCTGTAGTAACAAACATACTTCATCAGGACCGGGGAACATGCTGCAGCAACAAACGTACTTCATCAGGACCGGGGAACATGCTGCAGCAATAAACATACTTCATCAGGACCGGGGAATATGCTGCAGCAACAACCAAACATCATCAGGACTGGGGAACATGATGCAGCAACAAACTGACTTCATCAGGACCGGGGAACATTCTGCAGCAACAAACATACTTCATCAGGACCGGGGAACAAGCTGCAGCAACAACCAAACTTCATCAGGATCGGGGAACATGCTGCAGCAACAAACAAACTTCATCAGGACCGGGGAACATGCTGTAGCAACAAACAAACTTCATCAGGACCGGGGAACATGCTGTAGCAACAAACAAACTTCATCAGGACCGGGGAACATGCTGCAGCAACAAACAAACTTCATCAGGACCGGGGAACATGCTGTAGCAACAAACAAACTTCATCAGGACCGGGGAACATGCTGCTGCAAAAAACATACGTCATCAGGACCGGGGAACATGCTGCAGCAACAAACAAACTTCATCAGGACCGGGGAACATGCTGCTGCAAAAAACATACTTCATCAGGACCGGGGAACATGCTGCAGCAAGAAACAATCCGCATCAGGACCGGGGAACATGCTGCAGCATCTAACAAACTTCATCAGGACCGGGGAACATGCTACAGCAACTAACAAACTTCATCAGGACCGGGGAACATGCTGCAGCAACAAACATATTTCATCAGGACCGGGGAACATGCTGTAGCAAGAAACAAATTTCATCAGGACCGGGGAACATGCTGCAGCAACAAACATATTTCATCAGGACCGGGGAACATGCTGCAGTAACAAACAAACTTCATCAGGACCGGGGAGCATGCTGCAGCAACAAACAAACTTCATCAGCACCGGGGAACATGCTGTAGCAACAAACAAACTTCATCAGGACCGGGGAACATGCTGTAGCAACAAACAAACTTCATCAGCACCGGGGAACATGCTTGAGCAACAAACAAACTTCATCAGGACCCGGGAACATGTTGCAGCAACAAACATACTTCATCAGGACCGGGGAACATGCTGCAGCAACAAACAAACTGCATCAGGTCCGGGGAACATGCTGCAGCAACAAACAAACTTCATCAGGACCGGGGAACATGCTGTAGCAACAATCAAACTTCATCAGGACCGGGGAACATGCTGCAGCAACAAGCAAACCTCATCAGGACCGGGGAACATGCTGCAGCAAGAAGCAAACCTCATCAGGACCGGGGAACATGCTGCAGCAACTAACAAACTTCATCAGGACTGGGGAACATGCTGCAGCAACAACCAAACTTCATCAGGACCGGGGAACATGCTGTAGCAAGAAACAAACCTCATCAGGACCGGGGAACATGCTGCAGCAACAACCAAACTTCATCAGGACTGGGGAACATGCTGCAGCAACAACCAAACTTCATCAGGACCGGGGAACATGCTGCAGCAACAAACAAACTTCATCAGCACCGGGGAACATGCTGCAGCAACAAACATACTTCATCAGGACCGGGGAACATGCTGCAGCAACAACCACACTTCATCAGGACCGGGGAACATGCTGCAGCAACAAACAAACTTCATCAGGACCGGGGAACATGCTGCAGCAACAAACAAACTTCATCAGGACCGGGGAACATGCTGTAGCAACAAACAAACTTCATCAGGACTGGGGAACATGCTGCAGCAACAAACATACTTCATCAGGACCGGGGAACATGCTGCAGCAACAAACAAACTTCATCAGCACCGGGGAACATGCTGCAGCAACAAACAAACCTCATCAGGACCGGGGAACATGCTGCAGCAACAAACAACCTTCATCAGGAACGGGGAACATGCTGCAGCAACAAACAAACTTCATCAGGACCGGGGAACATGCTGCAGCAACAAACAAACTTCATCTGGACCGGGGAACATGCTGCAGCAACAAACAAACCTCATCAGGACCGGGGAACATGCTGCAGCAACAAACAAACCTCATCAGGACCGGGGAACATGCTGCAGCAACAAACAAACTTCATCAGCACCGGGGAACATGCTGCAGCAACAAACAAACTTCATCTGGACCGGGGAACATGCTGCAGCAACAAACCACCTTCATCAGGACCGGGGAACATGCTGTAGCAACAAACAAACTTCATCAGCACCGGGGAACATGCTGCAGCAACAAACAAACCTCATCAGGACCGGGGAACATGCTGCAGCAACAAACAAACTTCATCAGGACCGGGGAACATGCTGCAGCAACAAACAACCTTCATCAGGACCGGGGAACATGCTGTAGCAACAAACAAACTTCATCAGCACCGGGGAACATGCTGCAGCAACAAACAAACCTCATCAGGACTGGGGAGCATTCTGCAGCAACAAACAAACTTCATCAGGACCGGGGAACATGCTGCAGCAAGAAACAAACTTCATCAGGACCGTGGAACATGCTGCAGCAACAAACTTACTTCATCAGGACCGGGGAACATGCTGCAGCAAGAAACAAACTTCATCAGGACCGGGGAACATGCTGTAGCAACAAACTTACTTCATCAGGACCGGGGAACATGCTGCAGCAACAAACAAACTTCATCAGGACCGGGGAACATGCTGCAGCAACAACCAAACTTCATCAGGTCCGGGGAACATGCTGCAGCAACGAACAAACTTCATCAGGACCTGGGAACATGCTGTAGCAACAACCAAACTTCATCAGGACCGGGGAACATGTTGTAGCAACAAACAAACTTCATCAGGACCTGGGAACATGCTGTAGCAACAAACTTACTTCATCAGGACCGGGGAACATGCTGCAGCAACAACCAAACTTCATCAGGACCGGGGAACATGCTGTAGCAACAAACAAACTTCATCAGGACCGGGGAACATGCTGTAGCAACAAACAAACTTCATCAGGACCGGGGAACATGCTGCAGCAACAAACAAACTTCATCAGGACCGGGGAACATGCTGTAGCAACAAACAAACTTCATCAGGACCGGGGAACATGCTGCTGCAAAAAACATACTTCATCAGGACCGGGGAACATGCTGCAGCAACAAACAAACTTCATCAGGACCGGGGAACATGCTGCTGCAAAAAACAAACTTCATCAGGACCGGGGAACATGCTGCAGTAACTAACAAACTTCATCAGGACCGGGGAACATGCTGCAGCAACAAACATATTTCATCAGGACCGGGGAACATGCTGTAGCAACAACCAAACTTCATCAGCACCGGGGAACATGCTGCAGCAACACACAACCTTCATCAGCACCGGGGAACATGCTGTAGCAACAAACAAACTTCATCAGGACCGGGGAACATGCTGTAGCAAGAAACAAATTTCATCAGGACCGGGGAACATGCTGCAGCAACAAACATATTTCATCAGGACCGGGGAACATGCTGCAGCAACAAACAAACTTCATCAGCACCGGGGAACATGCTGCAGCAACAACCAAACTTCATCAGGACCGGGGAACATGCTGCAGCAACAAACAAACTTCATCAGCACCGGGGAACATGCTGCAGCAACAAACATACTTCATCAGGACCGGGGAAGATGCTGCAGCAACAACCACACTTCATCAGGACCGGGGAACATGCTGCAGCAACAAACAAACTTCATCAGGACCGGGGAACATGCTGCAGCAACAAACAAACTTCATCAGGACCGGGGAACATGCTGTAGCAACAAACAAACTTCATCAGGACCGGGGAACATGCTGCAGCAACAAGCAAACCTCATCAGGACCGGGGAACATGCTGCAGCAAGAAGCAAACCTCATCAGCACCGGGGAACATGCTGCAGCAACTAACAAACTTCATCAGGACTGGGGAACATGCTGCAGCAACAACCAAACTTCATCAGGACCGGGGAACATGCTGTAGCAAGAAACAAACCTCATCACGACCGGGGAACATGCTGCAGCAACAACCAAACTTCATCAGGACCGGGGAACATGCTGCAGCAACAAACAAACTTCATCAGCACCGGGGAACATGTTGTAGCAACAAACATACTTCATCAGGACCGGGGAACATGCTGTAGCAACAACCAAACTTCATCAGGACCGGGGAACATGTTGTAGCAACAAACAAACTTCATCTGGACCGGGGAACATGCTGCAGCAACGAACAAACTTCATCAGGACCTGGGAACATGTTGTAGCAACAAACAAACTTCATCTGGACCGGGGAACATGCTGTAGTAACAAACATACTTCATCAGGACCGGGGAACATGCTGTAGCAACAACCAAACTTCATCAGGACCGGGGAACATGTTGTAGCAACAAACAAACTTCATCTGGACCGGGGAACATGCTGTAGTAACAAACATACTTCATCAGGACCGGGGAACATGCTGCAGCAACAAACGTACTTCATCAGGACCGGGGAACATGCTGCAGCAATAAACATACTTCATCAGGACCGGGGAATATGCTGCAGCAACAACCAAACATCATCAGGACTGGGGAACATGATGCAGCAACAAACTGACTTCATCAGGACCGGGGAACATTCTGCAGCAACAAACATACTTCATCAGGACCGGGGAACAAGCTGCAGCAACAACCAAACTTCATCAGGATCGGGGAACATGCTGCAGCAACAAACAAACTTCATCAGGACCGGGGAACATGCTGTAGCAACAAACAAACTTCATCAGGACCGGGGAACATGCTGTAGCAACAAACAAACTTCATCAGGACCGGGGAACATGCTGCAGCAACAAACAAACTTCATCAGGACCGGGGAACATGCTGTAGCAACAAACAAACTTCATCAGGACCGGGGAACATGCTGCTGCAAAAAACATACGTCATCAGGACCGGGGAACATGCTGCAGCAACAAACAAACTTCATCAGGACCGGGGAACATGCTGCTGCAAAAAACATACTTCATCAGGACCGGGGAACATGCTGCAGCAAGAAACAATCCGCATCAGGACCGGGGAACATGCTGCAGCATCTAACAAACTTCATCAGGACCGGGGAACATGCTACAGCAACTAACAAACTTCATCAGGACCGGGGAACATGCTGCAGCAACAAACATATTTCATCAGGACCGGGGAACATGCTGTAGCAAGAAACAAATTTCATCAGGACCGGGGAACATGCTGCAGCAACAAACATATTTCATCAGGACCGGGGAACATGCTGCAGTAACAAACAAACTTCATCAGGACCGGGGAGCATGCTGCAGCAACAAACAAACTTCATCAGCACCGGGGAACATGCTGTAGCAACAAACAAACTTCATCAGGACCGGGGAACATGCTGTAGCAACAAACAAACTTCATCAGCACCGGGGAACATGCTTGAGCAACAAACAAACTTCATCAGGACCCGGGAACATGTTGCAGCAACAAACATACTTCATCAGGACCGGGGAACATGCTGCAGCAACAAACAAACTGCATCAGGTCCGGGGAACATGCTGCAGCAACAAACAAACTTCATCAGGACCGGGGAACATGCTGTAGCAACAATCAAACTTCATCAGGACCGGGGAACATGCTGCAGCAACAAGCAAACCTCATCAGGACCGGGGAACATGCTGCAGCAAGAAGCAAACCTCATCAGGACCGGGGAACATGCTGCAGCAACTAACAAACTTCATCAGGACTGGGGAACATGCTGCAGCAACAACCAAACTTCATCAGGACCGGGGAACATGCTGTAGCAAGAAACAAACCTCATCAGGACCGGGGAACATGCTGCAGCAACAACCAAACTTCATCAGGACTGGGGAACATGCTGCAGCAACAACCAAACTTCATCAGGACCGGGGAACATGCTGCAGCAACAAACAAACTTCATCAGCACCGGGGAACATGCTGCAGCAACAAACATACTTCATCAGGACCGGGGAACATGCTGCAGCAACAACCACACTTCATCAGGACCGGGGAACATGCTGCAGCAACAAACAAACTTCATCAGGACCGGGGAACATGCTGCAGCAACAAACAAACTTCATCAGGACCGGGGAACATGCTGCAGCAACAAACAAACTTCATCAGGACTGGGGAACATGCTGCAGCAACAAACATACTTCATCAGGACCGGGGAACATGCTGCAGCAACAAACAAACTTCATCAGCACCGGGGAACATGCTGCAGCAACAAACAAACCTCATCAGGACCGGGGAACATGCTGCAGCAACAAACAACCTTCATCAGGAACGGGGAACATGCTGCAGCAACAAACAAACTTCATCAGGACCGGGGAACATGCTGCAGCAACAAACAAACTTCATCTGGACAGGGGAACATGCTGCAGCAACAAACAAACCTCATCAGGACCGGGGAACATGCTGCAGCAACAAACAAACCTCATCAGGACCGGGGAACATGCTGCAGCAACAAAGAAACTTCATCAGCACCGGGGAACATGCTGCAGCAACAAACAAACTTCATCTGGACCGGGGAACATGCTGCAGCAACAAACCACCTTCATCAGGACCGGGGAACATGCTGTAGCAACAAACAAACTTCATCAGCACCGGGGAACATGCTGCAGCAACAAACAAACCTCATCAGGACCGGGGAACATGCTGCAGCAACAAACAAACTTCATCAGGACCGGGGAACATGCTGCAGCAACAAACAACCTTCATCAGGACCGGGGAACATGCTGTAGCAACAAACAAACTTCATCAGCACCGGGGAACATGCTGCAGCAACAAACAAACCTCATCAGGACTGGGGAGCATTCTGCAGCAACAAACAAACTTCATCAGGACCGGGGAACATGCTGCAGCAAGAAACAAACTTCATCAGGACCGTGGAACATGCTGCAGCAACAAACTTACTTCATCAGGACCGGGGAACATGCTGCAGCAAGAAACAAACTTCATCAGGACCGGGGAACATGCTGTAGCAACAAACTTACTTCATCAGGACCGGGGAACATGCTGCAGCAACAAACAAACTTCATCAGGACCGGGGAACATGCTGCAGCAACAACCAAACTTCATCAGGTCCGGGGAACATGCTGCAGCAACGAACAAACTTCATCAGGACCTGGGAACATGCTGTAGCAACAACCAAACTTCATCAGGACCGGGGAACATGTTGTAGCAACAAACAAACTTCATCAGGACCTGGGAACATGCTGTAGCAACAAACTTACTTCATCAGGACCGGGGAACATGCTGCAGCAACAACCAAACTTCATCAGGACCGGGGAACATGCTGTAGCAACAAACAAACTTCATCAGGACCGGGGAACATGCTGTAGCAACAAACAAACTTCATCAGGACCGGGGAACATGCTGCAGCAACAAACAAACTTCATCAGGACCGGGGAACATGCTGTAGCAACAAACAAACTTCATCAGGACCGGGGAACATGCTGCTGCAAAAAACATACTTCATCAGGACCGGGGAACATGCTGCAGCAACAAACAAACTTCATCAGGACCGGGGAACATGCTGCTGCAAAAAACAAACTTCATCAGGACCGGGGAACATGCTGCAGTAACTAACAAACTTCATCAGGACCGGGGAACATGCTGCAGCAACAAACATATTTCATCAGGACCGGGGAACATGCTGTAGCAACAACCAAACTTCATCAGCACCGGGGAACATGCTGCAGCAACACACAACCTTCATCAGCACCGGGGAACATGCTGTAGCAACAAACAAACTTCATCAGGACCGGGGAACATGCTGTAGCAAGAAACAAATTTCATCAGGACCGGGGAACATGCTGCAGCAACAAACATATTTCATCAGGACCGGGGAACATGCTGCAGCAACAAACAAACTTCATCAGCACCGGGGAACATGCTGCAGCAACAACCAAACTTCATCAGGACCGGGGAACATGCTGCAGCAACAAACAAACTTCATCAGCACCGGGGAACATGCTGCAGCAACAAACATACTTCATCAGGACCGGGGAAGATGCTGCAGCAACAACCACACTTCATCAGGACCGGGGAACATGCTGCAGCAACAAACAAACTTCATCAGGACCGGGGAACATGCTGCAGCAACAAACAAACTTCATCAGGACCGGGGAACATGCTGTAGCAACAAACAAACTTCATCAGGACCGGGGAACATGCTGCAGCAACAAGCAAACCTCATCAGGACCGGGGAACATGCTGCAGCAAGAAGCAAACCTCATCAGCACCGGGGAACATGCTGCAGCAACTAACAAACTTCATCAGGACTGGGGAACATGCTGCAGCAACAACCAAACTTCATCAGGACCGGGGAACATGCTGTAGCAAGAAACAAACCTCATCACGACCGGGGAACATGCTGCAGCAACAACCAAACTTCATCAGGACCGGGGAACATGCTGCAGCAACAAACAAACTTCATCAGCACCGGGGAACATGCTGCAGCAACAAACATACTTCATCAGGACCGGGGAAGATGCTGCAGCAACAACCACACTTCATCAGGACCGGGGAACATGCTGCAGCAACAAACAAACTTCATCAGGACCGGGGAACATGCTGCAGCAACAAACAAACTTCATCAGGACCTGGGAACATGCTGTAGCAACAAACAAACTTCATCAGGACCGGGGAACATGCTGCAGCAACAAACATACTTCATCAGGACCGGGGAACATGCTGCAGCAACAAAGAAACTTCATCAGCACCGGGGAACATGCTGCAGCAACAAACAAACCTCATCAGGACCGGGGAACATGCTGCAGCAACAAACAACCTTCATCAGGAACGGGGAACATGCTGCAGCAACAATCAAACTTCATCAGGACCGGGGAACATGCTGCAGCAACAAACAAACTTCATCAGGACCGGGGAACATGCTGCAGCAACAAACAAACTTCATCAGGACCGGGGAACATGCTGTAGCAACAAACAAACTTCATCAGGACCGGGGAACATGCTGCAGCAACAAACATACTTCATCAGGACCGGGGAACATGCTGCAGCAACAAAGAAACTTCATCAGCACCGGGGAACATGCTGCAGCAACAAACAAACCTCATCAGGACCGGGGAACATGCTGCAGCAACAAACAACCTTCATCAGGAACGGGGAACATGCTGCAGCAACAATCAAACTTCATCAGGACCGGGGAACATGCTGCAGCAACAAACAAACCTCATCAGGACCGGGGAACATGCTGCAGCAACAAACAACCTTCATCAGGACCGGGGAACATGCTGCAGCAACAAACAAACTTCATCAGCACCGGGGAACATGCTGCAGCAACAAACAAACTTCATCTGGACCGGGGAACTTGCTGTAGCAACAACCAAACTTCATCAGGACCGGGGAACATGCTGCAGCAACAATCAAACTTCATCAGGACCGGGGAACATGCTGCAGCAACAAACAAACTTCATCAGGACCGGGGAACATGCTGCAGCAACAAACAAACTTCATCAGGACCGGGGAACATGCTGTAGCAACAAACAAACTTCATCAGGACCGGGGAACATGCTGCAGCAACAAACATACTTCATCAGGACCGGGGAACATGCTGCAGCAACAAAGAAACTTCATCAGCACCGGGGAACATGCTGCAGCAACAAACAAACCTCATCAGGACCGGGGAACATGCTGCAGCAACAAACAACCTTCATCAGGAACGGGGAACATGCTGCAGCAACAATCAAACTTCATCAGGACCGGGGAACATGCTGCAGCAACAAACAAACCTCATCAGGACCGGGGAACATGCTGCAGCAACAAACAACCTTCATCAGGACCGGGGAACATGCTGCAGCAACAAACAAACTTCATCAGCACCGGGGAACATGCTGCAGCAACAAACAAACTTCATCTGGACCGGGGAACTTGCTGTAGCAACAACCAAACTTCATCAGGACCGGGGAACATGCTGCAGCAACAAACAAACTTCATCAGGACCGGGGAACATGCTGCAGCAACAAACAACCTTCATCAGGAACGGGGAACATGCTGCAGCAACAATCAAACTTCATCAGGACCGGGGAACATGCTGCAGCAACAAACAAACTTCATCAGGACCGGGGAACATGCTGCAGCAACAAACAAACTTCATCTGGACCGGGGAACATGCTGCAGCAACAAACAAACCTCATCAGGACCGGGGAACATGCTGCAGCAACAAACAACCTTCATCAGGACCGGGGAACATGCTGCAGCAACAAACAAACTTCATCAGCACCGGGGAACATGCTGCAGCAACAAACAAACTTCATCTGGACCGGGGAACTTGCTGTAGCAACAACCAAACTTCATCAGGACCAGGGAACATGCTGCAGCAACAAACAAACTTCATCAGGACCGGGGAACATGCTGCAGCAACAAACAAACTTCATCAGGACCGGGGAACATGCTGCAGCAACAAACAAACTTCATCAGGACCGGGGAACATGCTGCAGCAACAAACAAACTTCATCAGGACCGGGGAACATGCTGCAGCAACAAACAAACTTCATCAGGACCGGGGAACATGCTGCAGCAACAAACAAACTTCATCGGGACCGGGGAACATGCTGCAGCAACAAACAACCTTCATCAGGACCGGGGAACATGCTGCAGCAACAAACAAACTTCATCAGCACCGGGGAACATGCTGCAGCAACAAACAACCTTCATCAGGACCGGGGAACATGCTGCAGCAACAAACAAACCTCATCAGGACCGGGGAACATGCTGCAGCAACAAACAAACTTCATCAGCACCGGGGAACATGCTGCAGCAACAAACAAACCTCATCAGGACCGGGGAACATGCTGTAGCAACAACCAAACTTCATCAGCACCGGGGAACATGCTGTAGCAACAAACAAACTTCATCAGGACCGGGGAACATGCTGCAGCAACAACCAAACTTCATCAGCACCGGGGAACATGCTGCAGCAACAAACATACTTCATCAGGAACGGGGAACATGCTGCAGCAACAAACATACTTCATCAGGACCGGGGAACATGCTGCAGCAACAAACATACTTCATCAGGACCGGGGAACATGCTGCAGCAACAAGCAAACCGCATCAGGACCGGGGAACATGCTGCAGCAACAAACAACCTTCATCAGGACCGGGGAACATGCTGCAGCAACAAACAAACTTCATCTGGACCGGGGAACATGCTGCTGCAAAAAACAAACTTCATCAGGACCGGGGAACATGCTGCAGCAACTAACAAACTTCATCAGGACCGGGGAACATGCTGCAGCAACAAACATATTTCATCAGGACCGGGGAACATGCTGTAGCAACAACCAAACTTCATCAGGACCGGGGAACATGCTGCAGCAACACACAACCTTCATCAGCACCGGGGAACATGCTGTAGCAACAAACAAACTTCATCAGGACCGGGGAACATGCTGTAGCAAGAAACAAATTTCATCAGGACCGGGGAACATGCTGCAGCAACAAACATATTTCATCAGGACCGGGGAACATGCTGCAGCAACAAACAAACTTCATCAGCACCGGGGAACATGCTGTAGCAACAAACAAACTTCATCAGGACCGGGGAACATGCTGTAGCAACAAACAAACTTCATCAGCACCGGGGAACATGCTGCAGCAACAAACAAACTTCATCAGGACCGGGGAACATGCTGCAGCAACAAACATACTTCATCAGGAACGGGGAACATGCTGCAGCAACAAACAAACTGCATCAGGACCGGGGAACATGCTGCAGCAACAAACAAACTTCATCAAGACCGGGGAACATGCTGTAGCAACAAACAAACTTCATCAGGACCGGGGAACATGCTGCAGCAACAAGCAAACCTCATCAGGACCGGGGAACATGCTGCAGCAAGAAGCAAACCTCATCAGCACCGGGGAACATGCTGCAGCAACTAACAAACTTCATCAGGACTGGGGAACATTCTGCAGCAACAACCAAACCTCATCAGGACCGGGGAACATGCTGCAGCAACAAACAAACCTCATCAGGACCGGGGAACATGCTGCAGCAACAACCAAACTTCATCAGGACCGGGGAACATGCTGTAGCAAGAAACAAACCTCATCACGACCGGGAAACATGCTGCAGCAACAACCAAACTTCATCAGGACCGGGGAACATGCTGCAGCAACAAACAAACTTCATCAGCACCGGGGAACATGCTGCAGCAACAAACATACTTCATCAGGACCGGGGAACATGCTGCAGCAACAAACACACTTCATCAGGACCGGGGAACATGCTGCAGCAACAAACAAACTTCATCAGGACCGGGGAGCATGCTGCAGCAACAAACAAACTTCATCAGCACCGGGGAACATGCTGTAGCAACAAACAAACTTCATCAGGACCGGGGAACATGCTGTAGCAACAAACAAACTTCATCAGCACCGGGGAACATGCTTGAGCAACAAACAAACTTCATCAGGACCCGGGAACATGTTGCAATAACAAACATACTTCATCAGGACCGGGGAACATGCTGCAGCAACAAACAAACTGCATCAGGTCCGGGGAACATGCTGCAGCAACAAACAAACTTCATCAGGACCGGGGAAAATGCTGTAGCAACAATCAAACTTCATCAGGACCGGGGAACATGCTGCAGCAACAAGCAAACCTCATCAGGACCAGGGAACATGCTGCAGCAAGAAGCAAACCTCATCAGGACCGGGGAACATGCTGCAGCAACTAACAAACTTCATCAGGACTGGGGAACATGCTGCAGCAACAACCAAACTTCATCAGGACCGGGGAACATGCTGTAGCAAGAAACAAACCTCATCAGGACCGGGGAACATGCTGCAGCAACAACCAAACTTCATCAGGACTGGGGAACATGCTGCAGCAACAACCAAACTTCATCAGGACCGGGGAACATGCTGCAGCAACAAACAAACTTCATCAGCACCGGGGAACATGCTGCAGCAACAAACATACTTCATCAGGACCGGGGAACATGCTGCAGCAACAACCACACTTCATCAGGACCGGGGAACATGCTGCAGCAACAAACAAACTTCATCAGGACCGGGGAACATGCTGCAGCAACAAACAAACTTCATCAGGACTGGGGAACATGCTGTAGCAACAAACAAACTTCATCAGGACTGGGGAACATGCTGCAGCAACAAACATACTTCATCAGGACCGGGGAACATGCTGCAGCAACAAACAAACTTCATCAGCACCGGGGAACATGCTGCAGCAACAAACAAACCTCATCAGGACCGGGGAACATGCTGCAGCAACAAACAACCTTCATCAGGAACGGGGAACATGCTGCAGCAACAAACAAACTTCATCAGGACCGGGGAACATGCTGCAGCAACAAACAAACTTCATCTGGACCGGGGAACATGCTGCAGCAACAAACAAACCTCATCAGGACCGGGGAACATGCTGCAGCAACAAACAACCTTCATCAGGACCGGGGAACATGCTGCAGCAACAAACAAACTTCATCAGCACCGGGGAACATGCTGCAGCAACAAACAAACTTCATCTGGACCGGGGAACATGCTGCAGCAACAAACAACCTTCATCAGGACCGGGGAACATGCTGTAGCAACAAACAACCTTCATCAGGACCGGGGAACATGCTGTAGCAACAAACTTACTTCATCAGGACCGGGGAACATGCTGCAGCAACAAACATACTTCATCAGGACTGGGGAGCATTCTGCAGCAACAAACAAACTTCATCAGGACCGGGGAACATGCTGCAGCAACAAACAAACTTCATCAGGACCGGGGAACATGCTGCAGCAAGAAACAAACTTCATCAGGACCGGGGAACATGCTGTAGCAACAAACTTACTTGATCAGGACCGGGGAACATGCTGCAGCAACAAACAAACTTCATCAGGACCGGGGAACATGCTGCAGCAACAACCAAACTTCATCAGGTCCGGGGAACATGCTGCAGCAACGAACAAACTTCATCAGGACCTGGGAACATGCTGTAGCAACAACCAAACTTCATCAGGACCGGGGAACATGTTGTAGCAACAAACAAACTTCATCTGGACCGGGGAACATGCTGTAGTAACAAACATACTTCATCAGGACCGGGGAACATGCTGCAGCAACAAACGTACTTCATCAGGACCGGGGAACATGCTGCAGCAATAAACATACTTCATCAGGACCGGGGAATATGCTGCAGCAACAACCAAACATCATCAGGACTGGGGAACATGATGCAGCAACAAACTGACTTCATCAGGACCGGGGAACATTCTGCAGCAACAAACATACTTCATCAGGACCGGGGAACAAGCTGCAGCAACAAGCAAACTTCATCAGGATCGGGGAACATGCTGCAGCAACAAACAAACTTCATCAGGACCGGGGAACATGCTGTAGCAACAAACAAACTTCATCAGGACCGGGGAACATGCTGTAGCAACAAACAAACTTCATCAGGACCGGGGAACATGCTGCAGCAACAAACAAACTTCATCAGGACCGGGGAACATGCTGTAGCAACAAACAAACTTCATCAGGACCGGGGAACATGCTGCTGCAAAAAACATACGTCATCAGGACCGGGGAACATGCTGCAGCAACAAACAAACTTCATCAGGACCGGGGAACATGCTGCTGCAAAAAACATACTTCATCAGGACCGGGGAACATGCTGCAGCAAGAAACAATCCTCATCAGGACCGGGGAACATGCTGCAGCATCTAACAAACTTCATCAGGACCGGGGAACATGCTACAGCAACTAACAAACTTCATCAGGACCGGGGAACATGCTGCAGCAACAAACATATTTCATCAGGACCGGGGAACATGCTGTAGTAAGAAACAAATTTCATCAGGACCGGGGAACATGCTGCAGCAACAAACATATTTCATCAGGACCGGGGAACATGCTGCAGTAACAAACAAACTTCATCAGGACCGGGGAGCATGCTGCAGCAACAAACAAACTTCATCAGCACCGGGGAACATGCTGTAACAACAAACAAACTTCATCAGGACCGGGGAACATGCTGTAGCAACAAACAAACTTCATCAGCACCGGGGAACATGCTTGAGCAACAAACAAACTTCATCAGGACCCGGGAACATGTTGCAGCAACAAACATACTTCATCAGGACCGGGGAACATGCTGCAGCAACAAACAAACTGCATCAGGTCCGGGGAACATGCTGCAGCAACAAACAAACTTCATCAGGACCGGGGAACATGCTGTAGCAACAATCAAACTTCATCAGGACCGGGGAACATGCTGCAGCAACAAGCAAACCTCATCAGGACCGAGGAACATGCTGCAGCAAGAAGCAAACCTCATCAGGACCGGGGAACATGCTGCAGCAACTAACAAACTTCATCAGGACTGGGGAACATGCTGCAGCAACAACCAAACTTCATCAGGACCGGGGAACATGCTGTAGCAAGAAACAAACCTCATCAGGACCGGGGAACATGCTGCAGCAACAACCAAACTTCATCAGGACTGGGGAACATGCTGCAGCAACAACCAAACTTCATCAGGACCGGGGAACATGCTGCAGCAACAAACAAACTTCATCAGCACCGGGGAACATGCTGCAGCAACAAACATACTTCATCAGGACCGGGGAACATGCTGCAGCAACAAACAAACCTCATCAGGACCGGGGAACATGCTGCAGCAACAAACAACCTTCATCAGGAACGGGGAACATGCTGCAGCAACAAACAAACTTCATCAGGACCGGGGAACATGCTGCAGCAACAAACAAACTTCATCTGGACCGGGGAACATGCTGCAGCAACAAACAAACCTCATCAGGACCGGGGAACATGCTGCAGCAACAAACAACCTTCATCAGGACCGGGGAACATGCTGCAGCAACAAACAAACTTCATCAGAACCGGGGAACATGCTGCAGCAACAAACAAACTTCATCAGGACCGGGGAACATGCTGCAGCAACAAACAAACTTCATCAGCACCGGGGAACATGCTGCAGCAACAAACAAACTTCATCTGGACCGGGGAACATGCTGCAGCAACAAACAACCTTCATCAGGACCGGGGAACATGCTGTAGCAACAAACAAACTTCATCAGCACCGGGGAACATGCTGCAGCAACAAACAAACCTCATCAGGACCGGGGAACATGCTGCAGCAACAAACATACTTCATCAGGACTGGGGAGCATTCTGCAGCAACAAACAAACTTCATCAGGACCGGGGAACATGCTGCAGCAACAAACTTACTTCATCAGGACCGGGGAACATGCTGCAGTAACAAACTGACTTCATCAGGACCGTGGAACATGCTGCAGCAACAAACTTACTTCATCAGGACCGGGGAACATGCTGTAGCAACAAACTTACTTCATCAGGACCGGGGAACATGCTGCAGCAACAAACAAACTTCATCAGGACCGGGGAACATTCTGTAGCAACAAACAAACTTCATCAGGACCGGGGAACATGCTGCAGCAACAAACAAACTTCATCAGGACCGGGGAACATGCTGCAGCAACAAACAAACTTCATCAGGACCGGGGAACATGCTGCAGCAACAACCAAACTTCATCAGGTCCGGGGAACATGCTGCAGCAACAAACAAACTGCATCAGGACCGGGGAACATGCTGCAGCAACAACCAAACTTCATCAGGTCCGGGGAACATGCTGTAGCAACAAACAAACTTCATCAGGACCGGGGAACATGCTGCAGCAACAAACAAACTTCATCAGGACCGGGGAACATGCTGCAGCAACAAACAAACTTCATCAGGACCGGGGAACATGCTGCAGCAACAACCAAACTTCATCAGGACCGGGGAACATGCTGTAGCAACAAACTTACTTCATCAGGACCGGGGAACATGCTGCAGCAACAAACAAACTTCATCAGGACCGGGGAACATGCTGCAGCAACAACCAAACTTCATCAGGTCCGGGGAACATGCTGCAGCAACAACCAAACTTCATCAAGACCGGGGAACATGCTGCAGCAACGAACAAACTTCATCAGGACCTGGGAACATGCTGTAGCAACAACCAAACTTCATCAGGACCGGGGAACATGTTGTAGCAACAAACAAACTTCATCAGGACCTGGGAACATGCTGTAGCAACAAACTTACTTCATCAGGACCGGGGAACATGCTGCAGCAACAACCAAACTTCATCAGGACCGGGGAACATGCTGTAGCAACAAACAAACTTCATCAGGACCGGGGAACATGCTGTAGCAACAAACAAACTTCATCAGGACCGGGGAACATGCTGCAGCAACAAACAAACTTCATCATGACCGGGGAACATGCTGTAGCAACAAACAAACTTCATCAGGACCGGGGAACATGCTGCTGCAAAAAACATACTTCATCAGGACCGGGGAACATGCTGCAGCAACAAACAAACTTCATCAGGACCGGGGAACATGCTGCTGCAAAAAACAAACTTCATCAGGACCGGGGAACATGCTGCAGCAACTAACAAACTTCATCAGGACCGGGGAACATGCTGCAGCAACAAACATATTTCATCAGGACCGGGGAACATGCTGTAGCAACAACCAAACTTCATCAGGACCGGGGAACATGCTGCAGCAACACACAACCTTCATCAGCACCGGGGAACATGCTGTAGCAACAAACAAACTTCATCAGGACCGGGGAACATGCTGTAGCAAGAAACAAATTTCATCAGGACCGGGGAACATGCTGCAGCAACAAACATATTTCATCAGGACCGGGGAACATGCTGCAGCAACAAACAAACTTCATCAGCACCGGGGAACATGCTATAGCAACAAACAAACTTCATCAGGACCGGGGAACATGCTGTAGCAACAAACAAACTTCATCAGCACCGGGGAACATGCTGCAGCAACAAACAAACTTCATCAGGACCGGGGAACATGCTGCAGCAACAAACATACTTCATCAGGACCGGGGAACATGCTGCAGCAACAAACAAACTGCATCAGGACCGGGGAACATGCTGCAGCAACAAACAAACTTCAACAGGACCGGGGAACATGCTGTAGCAACAAACAAACTTCATCAGGACCGGGGAACATGCTGCAGCAACAAGCAAACCTCATCAGGACCGGGGAACATGCTGCAGCAAGAAGCAAACCTCATCAGCACCGGGGAACATGCTGCAGCAACTAACAAACTTCATCAGGACTGGGGAACATGCTGCAGCAACAACCAAACTTCATCAGGACCGGGGAACATGCTGTAGCAAGAAACAAACCTCATCACGACCGGGGAACATGCTGCAGCAACAACCAAACTTCATCAGGACCGGGGAACATGCTGCAGCAACAAACAAACTTCATCAGCACCGGGGAACATGCTGCAGCAACAAACATACTTCATCAGGACCGGGGAAGATGCTGCAGCAACAACCACACTTCATCAGGACCGGGGAACATGCTGCAGCAACAAACAAACTTCATCAGGACCGGGGAACATGCTGCAGCAACAAACAAACTTCATCAGGACCGGGGAACATGCTGTAGCAACAAACAATCTTCATCAGGACCGGGGAACATGCTGCAGCAACAAACAAACTTCATCAGGACCGGGGAACATGCTGCAGCAACAAACAAACTTCATCAGGACCGGGGAACATGCTGCAGCAACAAAGAAACTTCATCAGCACCGGGGAACATGCTGCAGCAACAAACAAACCTCATCAGGACCGGGGAACATGCTGCAGCAACAAACAACCTTCATCAGGAACGGGGAACATGCTGCAGCAACAATCAAACTTCATCAGGACCGGGGAACATGCTGCAGCAACAAACAAACTTCATCAGGACCGGGGAACATGCTGCAGCAACAAACAAACTTCATCTGGACCGGGGAACATGCTGCAGCAACAAACAAACCTCATCAGGACCGGGGAACATGCTGCAGCAACAAACAACCTTCATCAGGACCGGGGAACATGCTGCAGCAACAAACAAACTTCATCAGCACCGGGGAACATGCTGCAGCAACAAACAAACTTCATCTGGACCGGGGAACTTGCTGTAGCAACAACCAAACTTCATCAGGACCGGGGAACATGCTGCAGCAACAAACAAACTTCATCAGGACCGGGGAACATGCTGCAGCAACAAACAAACTTCATCAGGACCGGGGAACATGCTGCAGCAACAAACAAACTTCATCAGGACCGGGGAACATGCTGCAGCAACAAACAAACTTCATCAGGACCGGGGAACATGCTGCAGCAACAAACAAACTTCATCAGGACCGGGGAACATGCTGCAGCAACAAACAAACTTCATCGGGACCGGGGAACATGCTGCAGCAACAAACAACCTTCATCAGGACCGGGGAACATGCTGCAGCAACAAACAAACTTCATCAGCACCGGGGAACATGCTGCAGCAACAAACAACCTTCATCAGGACCGGGGAACATGCTGCAGCAACAAACAAACCTCATCAGGACCGGGGAACATGCTGCAGCAACAAACAAACTTCATCAGCACCGGGGAACATGCTGCAGCAACAAACAAACCTCATCAGGACCGGGGAACATGCTGTAGCAACAACCAAACTTCATCAGCACCGGGGAACATGCTGTAGCAACAAACAAACTTCATCAGGACCGGGGAACATGCTGCAGCAACAACCAAACTTCATCAGCACCGGGGAACATGCTGCAGCAACAAACATACTTCATCAGGAACGGGGAACATGCTGCAGCAACAAACATACTTCATCAGGACCGGGGAACATGCTGCAGCAACAAACATACTTCATCAGGACCGGGGAACATGCTGCAGCAACAAGCAAACCGCATCAGGACCGGGGAACATGCTGCAGCAAGAAACAACCTTCATCAGGACCGGGGAACATGCTGCAGCAACAAACAAACTTCATCTGGACCGGGGAACATGCTGCTGCAAAAAACAAACTTCATCAGGACCGGGGAACATGCTGCAGCAACTAACAAACTTCATCAGGACCGGGGAACATGCTGCAGCAACAAACATATTTCATCAGGACCGGGGAACATGCTGTAGCAACAACCAAACTTCATCGGACCGGGGAACATGCTGCAGCAACACACAACCTTCATCAGCACCGGGGAACATGCTGTAGCAACAAACAAACTTCATCAGGACCGGGGAACATGCTGTAGCAAGAAACAAATTTCATCAGGACCGGGGAACATGCTGCAGCAACAAACATATTTCATCAGGACCGGGGAACATGCTGCAGCAACAAACAAACTTCATCAGCACCGGGGAACATGCTGTAGCAACAAACAAACTTCATCAGGACCGGGGAACATGCTGTAGCAACAAACAAACTTCATCAGCACCGGGGAACATGCTGCAGCAACAAACAAACTTCATCAGGACCGGGGAACATGCTGCAGCAACAAACATACTTCATCAGGACCGGGGAACATGCTGCAGCAACAAACAAACTGCATCAGGACCGGGGAACATGCTGCAGCAACAAACAAACTTCATCAGGACCGGGGAACATGCTGTAGCAACAAACAAACTTCATCAGGACCGGGGAACATGCTGCAGCAACAAGCAAACCTCATCAGGACCGGGGAACATGCTGCAGCAAGAAGCAAACCTCATCAGCACCGGGGAACATGCTGCAGCAACTAACAAACTTCATCAGGACTGGGGAACATGCTGCAGCAACAACCAAACTTCATCAGGACCGGGGAACATGCTGTAGCAAGAAACAAACCTCATCACGACCGGGGAACATGCTGCAGCAACAACCAAACTTCATCAGGACCGGGGAACATGCTGCAGCAACAAACAAACTTCATCAGCACCGGGGAACATGCTGCAGCAACAAACATACTTCATCAGGACCGGGGAACATGCTGCAGCAACAACCACACTTCATCAGGACCGGGGAACATGCTGCAGCAACAAACAAACTTCATCAGGACCGGGGAACATGCTGCAGCAACAAACAAACTTCATCAGGACCGGGGAACATGCTGTAGCAACAAACAAACTTCATCAGGACCGGGGAACATGCTGCAGCAACAAACATACTTCATCAGGACCGGGGAACATGCTGCAGCAACAAAGAAACTTCATCAGCACCGGGGAACATGCTGCAGCAACAAACAAACCTCATCAGGACCGGGGAACATGCTGCAGCAACAAACAACCTTCATCAGGAACGGGGAACATGCTGCAGCAACAATCAAACTTCATCAGGACCGGGGAACATGCTGCAGCAACAAACAAACTTCATCAGGACCGGGGAACATGCTGCAGCAACAAACAAACTTCATCTGGACCGGGGAACATGCTGTAGCAAGAAACAAACTTCATCAGGAACGGGGAACATGCTGCAGCAACAAACAAACTTCATCAGGACCGGGGAACATGCTGCAGCAACAAACAAACTTCATCAGGACCGGGGAACATGCTGCAGCAACAAACAAACTTCATCTGGACCGGGGAACATGCTGCAGCAACAAACAAACCTCATCAGGACCGGGGAACATGCTGCAGCAACAAACAACCTTCATCAGGACCGGGGAACATGCTGCAGCAACAAACAAACTTCATCAGCACCGGGGAACATGCTGCAGCAACAAACAAACTTCATCTGGACCGGGGAACTTGCTGTAGCAACAACCAAACTTCATCAGGACCGGGGAACATGCTGCAGCAACAAACAAACTTCATCAGGACCGGGGAACATGCTGCAGCAACAAACAAACTTCATCAGGACCGGGGAACATGCTGCAGCAACAAACAAACTTCATCAGGACCGGGGAACATGCTGCAGCAACAAACAAACTTCATCAGGACCGGGGAACATGCTGCAGCAACAAACAAACTTCATCAGGACCGGGGAACATGCTGCAGCAACAAACAAACTTCATCGGGACCGGGGAACATGCTGCAGCAACAAACAACCTTCATCAGGACCGGGGAACATGCTGCAGCAACAAACAAACTTCATCAGCACCGGGGAACATGCTGCAGCAACAAACAACCTTCATCAGGACCGGGGAACATGCTGCAGCAACAAACAAACCTCATCAGGACCGGGGAACATGCTGCAGCAACAAACAAACTTCATCAGCACCGGGGAACATGCTGCAGCAACAAACAAACCTGATCAGGACCGGGGAACATGCTGTAGCAACAACCAAACTTCATCAGCACCGGGGAACATGCTGCAGCAAGAAGCAAACCTCATCAGCACCGGGGAACATGCTGCAGCAACTAACAAACTTCATCAGGACTGGGGAACATGCTGCAGCAACAACCAAACTTCATCAGGACCGGGGAACATGCTGTAGGAAGAAACAAACCTCATCACGACCGGGGAACATGCTGCAGCAACAACCAAACTTCATCAGGACCGGGGAACATGCTGCAGCAACAAACAAACTTCATCAGCACCGGGGAACATGCTGCAGCAACAAACATACTTCATCAGGACCGGGGAAGATGCTGCAGCAACAACCACACTTCATCAGGACCGGGGAACATGCTGCAGCAACAAACAAACTTCATCAGGACCGGGGAACATGCTGCAGCAACAAACAAACTTCATCAGGACCGGGGAACATGCTGCAGCAACAAACAAACTTCATCAGGACCGGGGAACATGCTGCAGCAACAAACATACTTCATCAGGACCGGGGAACATGCTGCAGCAACAAAGAAACTTCATCAGCACCGGGGAACATGCTGCAGCAACAAACAAACCTCATCAGGACCGGGGAACATGCTGCAGCAACAAACAACCTTCATCAGGAACGGGGAACATGCTGCAGCAACAATCAAACTTCATCAGGACCGGGGAACATGCTGCAGCAACAAACAAACTTCATCAGGACCGGGGAACATGCTGCAGCAACAAACAAACTTCATCTGGACCGGGGAACATGCTGTAGCAAGAAACAAACTTCATCAGGAACGGGGAACATGCTGCAGCAACAAACAAACTTCATCAGGACCGGGGAACATGCTGCAGCAACAAACAAACTTCATCAGGACCGGGGAACATGCTGCAGCAACAAACAAACTTCATCTGGACCGGGGAACATGCTGCAGCAACAAACAAACCTCATCAGGACCGGGGAACATGCTGCAGCAACAAACAACCTTCATCAGGACCGGGGAACATGCTGCAGCAACAAACAAACTTCATCAGCACCGGGGAACATGCTGCAGCAACAAACAAACTTCATCTGGACCGGGGAACTTGCTGTAGCAACAACCAAACTTCATCAGGACCGGGGAACATGCTGCAGCAACAAACAAACTTCATCAGGACCGGGGAACATGCTGCAGCAACAAACAAACTTCATCAGGACCGGGGAACATGCTGCAGCAACAAACAAACTTCATCAGGACCGGGGAACATGCTGCAGCAACAAACAAACTTCATCAGGACCGGGGAACATGCTGCAGCAACAAACAAACTTCATCAGGACCGGGGAACATGCTGCAGCAACAAACAAACTTCATCGGGACCGGGGAACATGCTGCAGCAACAAACAACCTTCATCAGGACCGGGGAACATGCTGCAGCAACAAACAAACTTCATCAGCACCGGGGAACATGCTGCAGCAACAAACAACCTTCATCAGGACCGGGGAACATGCTGCAGCAACAAACAAACCTCATCAGGACCGGGGAACATGCTGCAGCAACAAACAAACTTCATCAGCACCGGGGAACATGCTGCAGCAACAAACAAACCTCATCAGGACCGGGGAACATGCTGTAGCAACAACCAAACTTCATCAGCACCGGGGAACATGCTGTAGCAACAAACAAACTTCATCAGGACCGGGGAACATGCTGCAGCAACAACCAAACTTCATCAGCACCGGGGAACATGCTGCAGCAACAAACATACTTCATCAGGAACGGGGAACATGCTGCAGCAACAAACATACTTCATCAGGACCGGGGAACATGCTGCAGCAACAAACATACTTCATCAGGACCGGGGAACATGCTGCAGCAACAAGCAAACCGCATCAGGACCGGGGAACATGCTGCAGCAACAAACAACCTTCATCAGGACCGGGGAACATGCTGCAGCAACAAACAAACTTCATCTGGACCGGGGAACATGCTGCTGCAAAAAACAAACTTCATCAGGACCGGGGAACATGCTGCAGCAACTAACAAACTTCATCAGGACCGGGGAACATGCTGCAGCAACAAACATATTTCATCAGGACCGGGGAACATGCTGTAGCAACAACCAAACTTCATCAGGACCGGGGAACATGCTGCAGCAACACACAACCTTCATCAGCACCGGGGAACATGCTGTAGCAACAAACAAACTTCATCAGGACCGGGGAACATGCTGTAGCAAGAAACAAATTTCATCAGGACCGGGGAACATGCTGCAGCAACAAACATATTTCATCAGGACCGGGGAACATGCTGCAGCAACAAACAAACTTCATCAGCACCGGGGAACATGCTGTAGCAACAAACAAACTTCATCAGGACCGGGGAACATGCTGTAGCAACAAACAAACTTCATCAGCACCGGGGAACATGCTGCAGCAACAAACAAACTTCATCAGGACCGGGGAACATGCTGCAGCAACAAACATACTTCATCAGGACCGGGGAACATGCTGCAGCAACAAACAAACTGCATCAGGACCGGGGAACATGCTGCAGCAACAAACAAACTTCATCAGGACCGGGGAACATGCTGTAGCAACAAACAAACTTCATCAGGACCGGGGAACATGCTGCAGCAACAAGCAAACCTCATCAGGACCGGGGAACATGCTGCAGCAAGAAGCAAACCTCATCAGCACCGGGGAACATGCTGCAGCAACTAACAAACTTCATCAGGACTGGGGAACATGCTGCAGCAACAACCAAACTTCATCAGGACCGGGGAACATGCTGCAGCAAGAAACAAACCTCATCACGACCGGGGAACATGCTGCAGCAACAACCAAACTTCATCAGGACCGGGGAACATGCTGCAGCAACAAACAAACTTCATCAGCACCGGGGAACATGCTGCAGCAACAAACAAACTTCATCAGCACCGGGGAACATGCTGTAGCAACAAACAAACTTCATCAGGACCGGGGAACATGCTGCAGCAACAAACAAACTTCATCAGCACCGGGGAACATGCTGCAGCAACAAACAAACTTCATCAGCACCGGGGAACATGCTGCAGCAACAAACAAACTTCATCAGGACCGGGGAACATGCTGCAGCAACAACCACACTTCATCAGGACCGGGGAACATGCTGCAGCAACAAACAAACTTCATCAGGACCGGGGAACATGCTGCAGCAACAAACAAACTTCATCAGGACCGGGGAACATGCTGTAGCAACAAACAAACTTCATCAGGACCGGGGAACATGCTGCAGCAACAAACATACTTCATCAGGACCGGGGAACATGCTGCAGCAACAAAGAAACTTCATCAGCACCGGGGAACATGCTGCAGCAACAAACAAACCTCATCAGGACCGGGGAACATGCTGCAGCAACAAACAACCTTCATCAGGAACGGGGAACATGCTGCAGCAACAATCAAACTTCATCAGGACCGGGGAACATGCTGCAGCAACAAACAAACTTCATCAGGACCGGGGAACATGCTGCAGCAACAAACAAACTTCATCTGGACCGGGGAACATGCTGCAGCAACAAACAAACCTCATCAGGACCGGGGAACATGCTGCAGCAACAAACAACCTTCATCAGGACCGGGGAACATGCTGCAGCAACAAACAAACTTCATCAGCACCGGGGAACATGCTGCAGCAACAAACAAACTTCATCTGTACCGGGGAACTTGCTGTAGCAACAACCAAACTTCATCAGGACCGGGGAACATGCTGCAGCAACAAACAAACTTCATCAGGACCGGGGAACATGCTGCAGCAACAAACAAACTTCATCAGGACCGGGGAACATGCTGCAGCAACAAACAAACTTCATCAGGACCGGGGAACATGCTGCAGCAACAAACAAACTTCATCAGGACCGGGGAACATGCTGCAGCAACAAACAAACTTCATCAGGACCGGGGAACATGCTGCAGCAACAAACAAACTTCATCGGGACCGGGGAACATGCTGCAGCAACAAACAACCTTCATCAGGACCGGGGAACATGCTGCAGCAACAAACAAACTTCATCAGCACCGGGGAACATGCTGCAGCAACAAACAACCTTCATCAGGACCGGGGAACATGCTGCAGCAACAAACAAACCTCATCAGGACCGGGGAACATGCTGCAGCAACAAACAAACTTCATCAGCACCGGGGAACATGCTGCAGCAACAAACAAACCTCATCAGGACCGGGGAACATGCTGTAGCAACAACCAAACTTCATCAGCACCGGGGAACATGCTGTAGCAACAAACAAACTTCATCAGGACCGGGGAACATGCTGCAGCAACAACCAAACTTCATCAGCACCGGGGAACATGCTGCAGCAACAAACATACTTCATCAGGAACGGGGAACATGCTGCAGCAACAAACATACTTCATCAGGACCGGGGAACATGCTGCAGCAACAAACAAACTTCATCTGGACCGGGGAACATGCTGCAGCAACAAACAAACCTCATCAGGACCGGGGAACATGCTGCAGCAACAAACAACCTTCATCAGGACCGGGGAACATGCTGCAGCAACAAACAAACTTCATCAGCACCGGGGAACATGCTGCAGCAACAAACAAACTTCATCTGGACCGGGGAACTTGCTGTAGCAACAACCAAACTTCATCAGGACCGGGGAACATGCTGCAGCAACAAACAAACTTCATCAGGACCGGGGAACATGCTGCAGCAACAAACAAACTTCATCAGGACCGGGGAACATGCTGCAGCAACAAACAAACTTCATCAGGACCGGGGAACATGCTGCAGCAACAAACAAACTTCATCAGGACCGGGGAACATGCTGCAGCAACAAACAAACTTCATCAGGACCGGGGAACATGCTGCAGCAACAAACAAACTTCATCGGGACCGGGGAACATGCTGCAGCAACAAACAACCTTCATCAGGACCGGGGAACATGCTGCAGCAACAAACAAACTTCATCAGCACCGGGGAACATGCTGCAGCAACAAACAACCTTCATCAGGACCGGGGAACATGCTGCAGCAACAAACAAACCTCATCAGGACCGGGGAACATGCTGCAGCAACAAACAAACTTCATCAGCACCGGGGAACATGCTGCAGCAACAAACAAACCTCATCAGGACCGGGGAACATGCTGTAGCAACAACCAAACTTCATCAGCACCGGGGAACATGCTGTAGCAACAAACAAACTTCATCAGGACCGGGGAACATGCTGCAGCAACAACCAAACTTCATCAGCACCGGGGAACATGCTGCAGCAACAAACATACTTCATCAGGAACGGGGAACATGCTGCAGCAACAAACATACTTCATCAGGACCGGGGAACATGCTGCAGCAACAAACATACTTCATCAGGACCGGGGAACATGCTGCAGCAACAAACATACTTCATCAGGACTGGGGAACATGCTGCAGCAACAAGCAAACCGCATCAGGACCGGGGAACATGCTGCAGCAACAAACAACCTTCATCAGGACCGGGGAACATGCTGCAGCAACAAACAAACTTCATCTGGACCGGGGAACATGCTGCTGCAAAAAACAAACTTCATCAGGACCGGGGAACATGCTGCAGCAACTAACAAACTTCATCAGGACCGGGGAACATGCTGCAGCAACAAACATATTTCATCAGGACCGGGGAACATGCTGTAGCAACAACCAAACTTCATCAGGACCGGGGAACATGCTGCAGCAACACACAACCTTCATCAGCACCGGGGAACATGCTGTAGCAACAAACAAACTTCATCAGGACCGGGGAACATTCTGTAGCAAGAAACAAATTTCATCAGGACCGGGGAACATGCTGCAGCAACAAACATATTTCATCAGGACCGGGGAACATGCTGCAGCAACAAACAAACTTCATCAGCACCGGGGAACATGCTGTAGCAACAAACAAACTTCATCAGGACCGGGGAACATGCTGTAGCAACAAACAAACTTCATCAGCACCGGGGAACATGCTGCAGCAACAAAGCAGCAACAAACAAACCTCATCAGGACCGGGGAACATGCTGCAGCAACAAACAAACCTCATCAGGACCGGGGAACATGCTGCAGCAAGAAACAAACCTCATCAGGACCGGGGAACATGCTGCAGCAAGAAACAAACTTCATCAGGACCGGGGAACATGCTGTAGCAACAAACTTACTTCATCAGGACCGGGGAACATGCTGCAGCAACAAACATACTTCATCAGGACCGGGGAACATGCTGCAGCAAGAAACAAACTTCATCAGGACCGGGGAACATGCTGTAGCAACAACCAAACTTCATCAGGACCGGGGAACATGCTGCAGCAACAAACAAACTTCATCAGGACCGGGGAACATGCTGCAGCAACAAACATACTTCATCAGGACCGGGGAACATGCTGCAGCAAGAAACAAACTTCATCAGGACCGGGGAACATGCTGTAGCAACAAACTTACTTCATCAGGACCGGGGAACATGCTGCAGCAAGAAACAAACTTCATCAGGACCGGGGAACATGCTGTAGCAACAAACTTACTTCATCAGGACCGGGGAACATGCTGCAGCAAGAAACAAACTTCATCAGGACCGGGGAACATGCTGCAGCAACAACCAAACTTCATCAGGTCCGGGGAACATGCTGCAGCAACGAACAAACTTCATCAGGACCTGGGAACATGCTGTAGCAACAACCAAACTTCATCAGGACCGGGGAACATGTTGTAGCAACAAACAAACTTCATCAGGACCTGGGAACATGCTGTAGCAACTAACTTACTTCATCAGGACCGGGGAACATGCTGCAGCAACAACCAAACTTCATCAGGACCGGGGAACATGCTGTAGCAACAAACAATCTTCATCAGGACTGGGGAACATGCTGTAGCAACAACCAAACTTCATCAGGACCGGGGAACATGCTGCAGCAACAATCAAACTTCATCAGGATCGGGGAACATGCTGCAGCAACAAACAAACTTCATCAGGACCGGGGAACATGCTGCAGCAACAAACAAACTTCATCAGGACCGGGGAACATGCTGTTGCAACAAACCTACTTCATCAGGACCGGGGAACATGCTGCAGCAACAACCAAACTTCATCAGGACCGGGGAACATGCTGTAGCAACAAACAAACTGCATCAGGACCGGGGAACATGCTGCAGCAAAAACCAAACTTCATCAGGACCGGGGAACATGCTGTAGCAACAAACAAACTTCATCAGGACCGGGGAACATGCTGCAGCAACAACCAAACTTCATCAGGTCCGGGGAACATGCTGCAGCAACAAACTAACTTCATCAGGACCTGGGAACATGCTGTAGCAACAACCAAACTTCATCAGGACCGGGGAACATGTTGTAGCAACTAACAAACTTCATCAGGACCTGGGAACATGCTGTAGCAACAAACTTACTTCATCAGGACCGGGGATCATGCTGCAGCAACAACCAAACTTCATCAGGACCGGGGAAATGCTGTAGCAACAAACAAACTTCATCAGCTGGGGAACATGCTGTAGCAACAACCAAACTTCATCAGGACCGGGGAACATGCTGCAGCAACAAACATACTTCATCAGGACCGGGGAACATGCTGCAGCAACAACCAAACCTCATCAGGACCGGGGAACATGCTGTAGCAACAACCAAACTTCATCAGGACCGGGGAACATGCTGCAGCAACAAACAAACTTCATCAGGACCGGGGAACATGCTGCAGCAACAAGCAAACCTCATCAGGACCGGGGAACATGCTGCAGCAAGAAGCAAACCTCATCAGGACCGGGGAACATGCTGCAGCAACTAACAAACTTCATCAGGACTGGGGAACATGCTGCAGCAACAACCAAACTTCATCAGGACCGGGGAACATGCTGTAGCAAGAAACAAACCTCATCACGACCGGGGAACATGCTGCAGCAACAACCAAACTTCATCAGGACTGGGGAACATGCTGCAGCAACAACCAAACTTCATCAGGACCGGGGAACATGCTGCAGCAACAAACAAACTTCATCAGCACCGGGGAACATGCTGCAGCAACAAACATACTTCATCAGGACCGTGGAACATGCTGCAGCAACAACCTCACTTCATCAGGACCGGGGAACATGCTGCAGCAACAAACAAACTTCATCAGGACCGGGGAACATGCTGCAGCAACAAACAAACTTCATCAGGACCGGGGAACATGCTGTAGCAACAAACAAACTTCATCAGGACCGGGGAACATGCTGCAGCAACAAACATACTTCATCAGGACCGGGGAACATGCTGCAGCAACAAACAAACTTCATCAGCACCGGGGAACATGCTGCAGCAACAAACAAACCTCATCAGGACCGGGGAACATGCTGCAGCAACAAACAACCTTCATCAGGAACGGGGAACATGCTGCAGCAACAAACAAACTTCATCAGGACCGGGGAACATGCTGCAGCAACAAACAAACTTCATCTGGACCGGGGAACATGCTGCAGCAACAAACAAACCTCATCAGGACCGGGGAACATGCTGCAGCAACTAACAACCTTCATCAGGACCGGGGAACATGCTGCAGCAACAAACAAACTTCATCTGGACCGGGGAACATGCTGCAGCAACAAACAACCTTCATCAGGACCGGGGAACATGCTGTAGCAACAAACAAACTTCATCAGCACCGGGGAACATGCTGCAGCAACAAACAAACCTCATCAGGACCGGGGAACATGCTGCAGCAACAAACATACTTCATCAGGACTGGGGAACATTCTGCAGCAACAAACAAACTTCATCAGGACCGGGGAACATGCTGCAGCAACAAACAAACTTCATCAGGACCGTGGAACATGCTGCAGCAACAAACTTACTTCATCAGGACCGGGGAACATGCTGCAGCAAGAAACAAACTTCATCAGGACCGGGGAACATGCTGTAGCAACAAACTTACTTCATCAGGACCGGGGAACATGCTGCAGCAACAAACAACCTTCATCAGGACCGGGGAACATGCTGCAGCAACAACCAAACTTCATCAGGTCCGGGGAACATGCTGCAGCAACGAACAAACTTCATCAGGACCTGGGAACATGCTGCAGCAACGAACAAACTTCATCAGGACCTGGGAACATGCTGTAGCAACAACCAAACTTCATCAGGACCGGGGAACATGTTGTAGCAACAAACAAACTTCATCAGGACCTGGGAACATGCTGTAGCAACTAACTTACTTCATCAGGACCGGGGAACATGCTGCAGCAACAACCAAACTTCATCAGGACCGGGGAACATGCTGAAGCAACAAACAAACTTCATCAGGACTGGGGAACATGCTGTAGCAACAACCAAACTTCATCAGGACCGGGGAACATGCTGCAGCAACAATCAAACTTCATCAGGATCGGGGAACATGCTGCAGCAACAAACAAACTTCATCAGGACCGGGGAACATGCTGCAGCAACAAACAAACTTCATCAGGACCGGGGAATATGCTGTTGCAACAAACCTACTTCATCAGGACCGGGGAACATGCTGCAGCAACAACCAAACTTCATCAGGACCGGGGAACATGCTGTAGCAACAAACAAACTTCATCAGGACCGGGGAACATGCTGCAGCAAAAACCAAACTTCATCAGGACCGGGGAACATGCTGCAGCAACAAACAAACTTCATCAGGACCTGGGAACATGCTGTAGCAACAACCAAACTTCATCAGGACCGGGGAACATGTTGTAGCAACTAACAAACTTCATCAGGACCTGGGAACATGCTGTAGCAACAAACTTACTTCATCAGGACCGGGGATCATGCTGCAGCAACAACCAAACTTCATCAGGACCGGGGATCATGCTGCAGCAACAACCAAACTTCATCAGGACCGGGGAAATGCTGTAGCAACAAACAAACTTCATCAGCTGGGGAACATGCTGTAGCAACAACCAAACTTCATCAGGACCGGGGAACATGCTGCAGCAACAATCAAACTTCATCAGGACCGGGGAACATGCTGCAGCAACAACCAAACCTCATCAGGACCGGGGAACATGCTGTAGCAACAACCAAACTTCATCAGGACCGGGGAACATGCTGCAGCAACAAACAAACTTCATCAGGACCGGGGAACATGCTGCAGCAACAAACAAGCGCAGAGATGGTAACCTGAGCATGGCAAGGGACTGGGGGATGATGGTTGATCTTGAAAAGAAACTGGTGTTCCCACCAATAGTAGAGACCACAGTTCAACTAGGCGTTCTACTATTGTCAGAGAGTGCAGAGAAGTTCGTGGTGATGGAACTAAGAGTACCACGGGAGACCCGATGCCTAGAGGCCCACAAGAGAAAGCTTGCGAGGTATGAAGACCTGGTGGCGGACTGCAGACGGCAAGGCTGGGAGACGTGGAACTTCCCTGTCGAAGTGGGGACAAGAGGGTTTCCTGCCGTGTCATGCTGGAAGATGATGGCAACTTTAGGGATATGAGGGCGAACCAGGAAGAGAGCGGTTAATACCATGGCCCAAGCAGCAGAGAGAGCGTCCAGTTGGCTTTGGCCTCAAAGGGACGATAGTAGCCGGAAGTCTGACCGTCGGGGGTAGAAGATTGATCACCTTCTGCTGTCCCACCATCCCGAGGATGTCCCATGTTAGAGGATAAAATCTTTTGGAGTCAGATGGACCCGGCTGATGACTCGACAGTCCAGCAGCAGCAACATCACAGCTGTTTAATGTAATATCTATCTATTTACTGTAATTATCTATCTAACTACTGCATCTATCTATCTGCTTTTTCTATTTGCACCATTTGCCATCTTTTATATATTAATTGCTGTTTTTTATTGCAGTTTTTCATTTACTCTATCATATTTCACTGTACTACTGCAAATGCCTACAAGAAAGTGACTCTCAAGGTAGTATATGGTGACATACTGTAAATGTACTTTGATCTTTGAACTTTGGTAATTTAAATTTAGATAGAAATTTAAATAAAAAGTATTTAGACAGAAATTTCTCCTGTAGCATTAGCCTTGGAGGTCTCAGAAGGCTCTCATGCTTGCCTACAGTAATTCAGTTGAAGGATCACCTGAACTCTCAGATACAGGGCGAACAGCTATAAAAATGGGTCCTAATTTCCTTTCTGCTAATCTATTGATTATGACAGTGAGATAGAAGAAGCCATCAAATTTGTTTGTAGAGGTTACTTAAAGGTGAAAACCGAATGTAGATAATCATCAAATGACAGCATGTGAATCATGGACAGCTCAGATTTCACTGTGTCTCTAGGAGACCAGCCATTCAGAGGTAAGCAACCAACCACTTAAAATTTGCACTAACCCTGTTGAATATAACCTGGCTAGGAGCAATTTTGTTTTAGCTAATCATTTAAAGTTGATTGGTTGTAGCCACATCAGAACAAATTTGGATTTGTTTATCTTTAAACTGGAAAGTTCTGCTTGCCCTGCAGAACAGGTACATTCAAATGAAATTACTCTTTAACAGCCATTGTCCTTGGATTACAATTTAATAGCATATAGCACTTTATTTATTTTGATAAGGGTTGTGGAAGGCAATCTATCTGGAAAGGAGTTGTGTAATCTGGTATCATTTCTTTAAACTAATGGCAACAAATATCATGAAAAACTATTAAATATGATATTAATTTAAGTTGTGGAAAAAATAGAGTCACAGACTCATAGAGAAGTACAGTACAGAAACAGGCCCTTTGGCCCTTCTAGCCTGTGCTGAACTATATAAACTGCCTTCTCCCATCGCAATGCACAGGGACCATAACCCTCCATTCCCCTACCATCCATGTATCTATCCAAACTTCTCTTAAGCATTGAAATCAAGCTCACATCCACTACTTGTGCATGCAGCTTGTTCCACGCTCACATGACCTTCTGATTGAAGAAGTTTCCCCTCATGTTCCCCTTAAACCTTTCACTTTTAACCTTAACCCATGACCTCTAGTTGTAGTCACACCCAATCTCCGTGGAAAAAGCCTGCTTGCATTTACCCTATCAATACCCCTTCATAATTTTGTATACCCCTATCAAATCTCCCCTTCATCTTCTATGTTCTGAGGAATAAAGTCCTAACCTATTCAATCTTGCCCTATAACTCAGGTCCTCCAGTCTCAACAACATCCTTGTAAATTTTTTCTATACACTTTCAACCTTGTTTACATCTTTTGTGTAGGTAGGTGACCAAAATTGCACACAACACTCAAATAAGTTCTCACCTATGTGTTACACAACTTCAACATAACACCCTATCTCCTGTACTCAGTACTTTGATTTATGAAGGCCAGTGTGTCAAAAGCTTTCTTTATGACCCTAGCTACCTGTGATACTACTTTCAATGATTTATGGACTTGTGTTTCCATATCCTTTGGTTCTACCACTCTCCTCAGTACCCCACCATTCTCTTTGTAAGACCTGCTCAGATTGGTCCTACGAAAGTGTAACACCTCACACTTTTCTGCATTAAATTCCATTTCCCTTTATCAGCCCATTTTCCCAGCTGATCCAGATCCCGCTGCAAGCTCTGACAGTCTTCCTCACTGTCCGCTACACCCCAAATCTTGGTGTCATTCGCAAATTTGCTGATCCAGTTAACCACATTATTATCCGATCATTGATATAGATGACAAACAACAATGGACCCAGCACCAATCTCTGTGACAATCCACTAGTCACAGATCTCTGGTCAGAGAGGCAACCATCTACTACCACTCTCTGACTTGGCCCTCAAAGCCAATGTCTAATCCAATTTACTACCTCATCTTGAATGCTGAGTGACTGAACTTTGCCATCTCCAATGGGATTCCACCACCAAGTACACCTTTCCCTCCCCCGCTTTCTGCTTTCCATAGGGATCGCTCCTTGCGTGACTCCCTTGTCCATTCATCTCTCCCCACTGATCTCCCTCCTGGAAGCAGAATAAGTGCTACACCCGTCCCTACACCTCCTTCCTCACTACCATTCAGTGCCCTAAACAGTCCTTCCAGGTGTGGCGACACTTCACCTGTGAGTCTGTTGGGGTCATATATTGTATCCGGTGCTCCCGGTGTGGCCTCCTGTGTATCGGTGAGACCCGATGTAGATTGGGAGACTGCTTCGCCGAGCACCTATACTCCATCTGCCAGAAAAAGCCGCATCTCCCAGTGGCCACCCATTTTAACTCCACTTCCCATTCTTATTCAGATATGTTACAGTTTATTGTATGTTACAGTATACTGTTTATGTTACAGTATATGTTACAGTTTACAGTTTATTGTGTACAGTTCTGGTCACCGAATTATAGGAAAGATATCAATAAATTAGAGAGAGTGCAGAGACGATTTACTAGGATGTTACCTGGGTTTCAGCACTTAAGTTACAGAGAAAGGTTGAACAAGTTAGGTCTCTATTCATTGGAGTGTAGAAGGTTGAGGGGGGATTTGATTGAGGTATTTAAAATTTTGAGAGGGATAGATAGAGTTGACGTGAATAGGCTGTTTCCATTGAGGGTAGGGGAGATTCAAACGAGAGGACATGATTTGAGATTTAGGGGGCAAAAGTTTAAGGGAAACACGAGGGGGTATTTCTTTACTCAGAGAGTGATAGCTGTGTGGAATGAGCTTCCTGTAGAAGTAGTAGAGGCCAGTTCAGTTGTGTCATTTAAGGTAAAATTGGATAGGTATATGGACAAGAAAGGAGTGGAGGGTTATGGGCTGAGTGCGGGTAGGTGGGACTAGGTGAGATTAAGAGTTCGGCACGGACTAGGAGGGCCGGAATGGCCTGTTTCCGTGCTGTGATTGTTATATGGTTATATGTCCATCCATAGCCTCCTCCACTGTTGTCATGAAGCCACACTGAGATTGGAAGAACAACACCTTATATTCCATTTTTGGTAGCCTCCAGCCTGATGGCATGATCATCGCTTTCTCAATCTTCTGGTAATGACCTCAACCCCTCTCCTTCACCATTTCCCATCTCCTTTTCCTTCTCTCACCTTATCTCCTTGCCGGCCCATCGGTTTCCTCTGGTGCTCCTCCCCTCTGTTCTTTCTTCCATGGTCTTCTGTCTCTTTCCCCAATCAACTTCCCAGCTCTTCAGTTCATCCCTCCCCCTTCAGGTTTCACCTATCACCTTGTGTTTCTCTCTTCCCTCCCCCCCCCCACCTTTTAAATCTACTCCTCAGCGTTTTTTCTCCAGCCCTGCCAAAGGGTTTCAGACCGAAATGTCGACTGTACTCTTTTCCATAGATGCTGCCTGGCCTGCTGAATGTGTGTTTGTTACTTGGATTTCCAGCATCTGCATATTTTCTCTTGTTTGTGACTGAACCTTCTTGACCACCCTCCCATGTTGGACCTTGTCAAATGCCTCACTAAAGTCCATGTGGACAACATCCACTGCCTTGCCTACATCAACTTTCCTGATAACTTACTCGAAAAACTCTGTAAGATTCGTTAGACACAACCTACCCCACAGAAGTCATGTTGACTATCCCTAATGTCCATGCCTATCCAAATACTCATCCATCCATCCCTTCAAATACCTTTCAATAACTTTTCTACTGCTGACATTGGGCTCACCAGCCTAAAATTTCCTGGTTTATTTTTCGAGCCTTTCTTAAACATTGGTACAACATTAGGTCTTCTCCAATTCTCTGGTACCTCTCCTGTCGCTAAGTATGATTTAAATATCTCTGCTAGGGCCCCGGCAGTTTCTGTACTTGCCTCCTACAGGGTCCAAGGAACACCTTGTCAGGCCCTGGGGAATTATCCACCATAATTTGCCTCAAGACAGCAAACACCTCCTCCTCTGTAATTTGTATAGGGGCGATGACCTCGCTGCTGCTTTGCATCACTTCTATTGACTCCGTGTCCATCTCCTGAGTAAGTACAGTTGCAAAAAAAATCCTTTTAAGATCTCCCCCATCTCATTTGGCTCCATGCATGGATTACCATTCTGATTTTTCAGAGAATCAATTTTGTCCTTTGCAATCCTTTTGCTCCTCACATTTCAGTAGAATCTCTTGGGATTCTCCTTCACCTTGTCTGCTAGGGCAACCTCATGCCTTCTTTTAGCCCTCCTGATTTCCTTAAGTGTTCTCTTGCATTTCCTATACTCCATATGTACCTCATTTATTCCTACCTGTCTAGACCTGCTATGCACCCCCTTTTTGTTTTTAACCAGGGCATCAATATCTCTTGAAAACCAAGTCTTCCTAAATCTGATATCTTTACCATTTATTCTGACAGGCATGCAGAAGCTTTGTGCTCTCAAAATTTCACTTTTGAAGGCCTCCACTTACCAACTACACCTTTGCCAGATACTTTCTGATGCCATCAGGCCTTTCCCCAATTTAGAAACTCAACCCGCAGACCAGACCTATAAATGTATGGTAATACACTTCTTATTCCTCATTTCAACCCATAAAGCCTCAGTAGATGAGTTCTCCGATCTATCCTGACTGAGTACTGCTGTTACATTTTCCACTCTGTCATGTCTAAAACATCAGAACTCCGGAATATTGAGCTGCCAGTCCTGCCTCTCCTGCCACCAGATCCCATTAATACCTACAATATTATAATTGCATGTGTTGACCATTATATATAATATAGATATAGATTTCAAGTACATTAGTATTCTGTTTATATCTACATGAGGCAGTCTCTTTTAAAGGGAGAAATTAATCAGATTTGAAAAGGATAATCAAACAACAAATGAAAATTTAGCCATTTCTCAGTTTATTGAGAACTGAGAATAGTATTATTCAGCTCTGTTTAATCATTCTACAATGCTACAATGCTTCTTGTATCAGAAACTTCTGCCATAAAATAAGTTTTGTCAATTTTTGGCCATTCAAACTCATCCCAGGAAACTTCAAACAAAGAGCCCAGAAGAACACACATGAAACATCTGTTATATAATCAAGGAATGAATCATTGAATCATAATACTCAGTTATGTTTAAGAGGGGAAACATCTACCGAAATAATAAGCAACCTATTGGCTCTATATTAATAATGAATGTCATAATATTGAAATGTGTTATAAGGAACAACAGTAACTTTTCATGGAAGATGAATATTGAGTTTGAAGGGAAAGAGTCTTCCTAATAAACTTGCCTTACTACTTCGATGACATTCTTAAAGTATACTTCTCAAAAAGACTTTTTAATGAAATTTTGATGTGAATTCGGGGTAAATTTGGAATTATGAAGAATAAATCAGCAATAGGTAAAAACCTTGCCTTCAAAACTAATGGGAAGGCCAGTTTAATGTTTGTCTAGAACACAAATAAGAGGAAGGGCCATGAATTCTCTGCTGCCTGATGAAGAGGATTGCTGATCATCACCTACTTCATTAGATCAAATTAATGATTATGGCCCCCCAAAAAGCTGCTAGATGCTTTCATACTGAAAGAACTGATTGCTTCTTTGAAGTGACCACATATCGTCACTTATGAAGAGTTTGGTTTGGAGGGATGTATAGTTCTGAATTTTATCCAGCTGATTCACTAACATTTTCAGCCATAATGAATGTGGAAGAAAATTAGGCCATGGTGGGAATCATATTGGAGACCTTTGTGTGATAAAAATGGATGGTTTTAAGACAATTTTGATGGGGGATAGAGGGTATTACACCATTGGCTCTATCTATCCAGGTTTATCCAGCAGAAGTGACAATTGGCATTAATATGATTACTGAAATCTGAATACATAATGCTATAAATGGAACACGAGTGACACAATTACTGCATCTGATATATTTTCCATCATTTGTACTCTACCTAAACCAAGATACAAAAATAGCCATGAAAAATTTTCCCAGCAGTTCTACTAATGTAGAACTCTAAGATTTTATGTAATTGGATAGTCTACCATTTATAAATATGCAATTGAAAATGTTTCAGTTGTTTTATAGTTAAGAAGAAAATCTTTATGTAACAACTACCGTGGCAATCTATTAGGCTAATCACTGAGTGGGGACTCCTACTACATCATTAATTAGCCCAGTAGTTAACTAAAAATGTAGCTTACTCTAATGCCAGAATAGTTGTTTGGATTAGAGGCAACACACTGAATATGAAACTGTCAGCAAGTTTAAAGAAACAAGTCCACACATTTAAATGAACTGCAAATCATGGACTTATGATATAGGAAGTATTCATCAGCAATTCCACTTCCTACATGCATGGGATTACCATTTCTTTCACTTCCAACAGTCAATTTTGTCACGATAGTCAAGTCAAGTCAAGTCACTTTTATTGTCATTTCGACCTTAACTGCTATGTACAGTACATATTAAAAATGAGACAACGTTTTTCAGGACCATGGTGTTACGTGACACAGTACAAAAACTAGACTGAACTATGTAACAAACAACACAGAGAGAAAAAAAAACAACTACATTAGACTACAGAACTACCCAGGACTGCATAAAGTGCACAAAACAGTGCAGGCATTACAATAAATAATAAACAGGACAATAAGGCAGTAAGGTGTCAGTCCAGGCTCTGGGTATTGAGGAGTCTGATAGCTTGGGGGAAGAAACTGTTACATAGTCTGGTAGTGAGAGCCCGAATGCTTCAGAGCCTTTTCCCAGATGGCAGGAGGGAGAAGAGATTGTATGAGGGGTGCGTGGGGTCCTTCATAACACTGTTTGCTTTGCGGATGCAGCATGTAGTGTAAATGTCCGTGATGGTGGGAAGAGAGACCCCGATGACCTTCTCAGCTGACCTCACTATCCACTGCAGGATCTTGCAATCCGAGATGGTGCAATTTCCGAACCAGGCAGTGATTTAGCTGCTCAGGATGCTCTCAATACAACCCCTGTAGAATGTGGTGAGGATAGGGGGTGGGAGATGGACTTTCCTCAGCCTTCGCAGAAAGTGGAGATGTTGCTGGGCCTTCTTTCCTATGGATCTGGTGTTGAGGGACCAGGTGAGATTCTCCACCAGGTGAACACCAAGAAATTTGGTGCTCTTAACGATCTCTACCGAGGAGCCATCGATGTTCAGCGGGGAGTGGTCACTCTGTGCCCTCCTGAAGTCAACAACCATCTCTTTTGTTTTGTTCACATTCAGAGACAGGCTGTTGGCTCTGCACCAGCCCATTAGCCACTGCACCTCCTCTCTGTAAGCTGACTCGTCGTTCTTGCTGATGAGACCCACCACGGTTGTGTCATCGGCGAACTTGATAACGTGGTTCGAGCTGTGCGTTGCAGCACAGTCGTGGCTCAACAGAGTGAACAGCAGTGGACTGAGGAACAATAGTTCCTATTGAGGACAATAGGAGCTGTGGTGAGAATTCCAACAGTGCTCCCAATTTTCAGAATTAGAAGCAGATTTATCACTGGCATATGTCATGATGTAAGTTGTTTTATGGCAGCAGTAAATTTCAAGACATGAAAATAAGCTAAATAAATAACTAAATAGACAGATAGATCAATACCCTAAAAGAGGAGATTGAGGCAGGAATCTGATGGTAGAGGGGAAGAAGTTGTTCCTAAAATGTTGAGCGTGTATCTTTGAGCTCCTTTACCTCCTCTCTCATGGTAGCAATGAGAAAATGTTCTGCCTTGGATGGTCAGGATTATTAGTGATGGATGCTGTCTTCTTGAGGCTGATCTATCTCATTTCAGTATGCCTCCTCATCACCATCTGAAATTCTGCCAATCTGTGAATTTATAGATGGCATTTGCACTGTGCCTAGCCACACATTCTTGAGGTGAGAGTAGAGCAGTAGCCTAAGCATGCACCCTTGAGGTCCACTGGTGTTGATTGTCAGCAAGGTGGAGATGCTATCATCGATCCATACTGACTGTGGTCTCCTGATGAGGAAATCAAGGATCCAGTTGATGAGGGAGGTACAGAGACTCCAGTTGAGTGGGTGTTGAATGCTGAGCTGTAATTGATAAGCAACAGGCTGATGTATGCCTTGCTGTTATCCAAGTGCTCCAAGGACAAGTGGAGAGACAGTGAGATTGCATCTGCCATAGACCTATTGTAGCAGTAGGCAAATTGCAGTGGATCCAGGTCCTCAGTCCAGGCAGAAGTTAATTTTAATCATGACCAGCCTCTCAAATCACTTAATCACGGTGGATGTGAGTGCTGCTGGGTGATAGTCATTGAGGGACCTTGTCCGTCTTGAGCACCAGTATGATTGATGTCGTTTTGAAGTAGTTTGAGATTTCTGACTGCAGCAGGGAGAGGTTGAAGGTGTCTTCGAATACTCCAGCCAGTTGTTGGGCACAGATTTTCAGTACCCTGCCAGGTACAGCATCAGGGTCTGACACTGTGCAATGGTTCACCCTCCTGAGGGATGTTCTCTTCAAAATAATATGCAATGATTCCATGGAATTTTGTACTTCTATTAGAACCACACTGTTATGGTTACCTCTTTAGTGACATAACCAGCTATCTCCATTCTGACTGGCTTTGTCATTTCGCGTTGTCACCTTTTGAATTCCGACCTGCGAAGAACTTGTAACACAACCATGGCTCTTCATGTGGATGTGCATTACAGTTTCCAAAGACATGATAATTGCAGTGCTCGGGCTTTGTGTACTGAGGGCAACCAAGCAGAACCAAACAGCTTCCCAAGAGAACAAAGAGTAACAAGTAGCATGCACATATTTCACTGACAATTTAGCTGGCCCAATCCCCCTGAAATTACTTATACATGGAGCCCTATTGTGATCCTCATCTCACCAACCTCAGGCATGATATACCCTCCTTGCTAGCATTGTCCCCTTCTTTGATCTGTCAGTTGATCAGAGTCAATATTTTATATCCTCACAATACATTTTTCTAATTTCAATTTTGTCTGGTATTTTTTTTGTTCTCTCCTTTTATTCGGCAATTAAAAATCTGACACCCAGTTTTTAAAATTCAGAAAGGTTGAAACAATCTTTGTGCAATTAGCAGCAACTTAGCCTGAAATGCACAGACTCCCCTGAGTTTCCAGGGCATTCACCGTGAAGCAACCTATCAATACAAACAGAAAGCTATGCACATACTTTATTTTAATTAGTTAATTAAATTGACACTATAAAATTGGGCCAGTTGTTTAAGTACATTTTAGGCTATCATGGATGAGTCAGCCAAGCAATTCCCAGCACAGTGCAGGATGCATGAGCTTTACAGATTGAAATCCTGGTGTCAGACTGAAAGGAAATGTTAAACGGAATCCTGCGGAGCTTGGTTCTTGGAAACTTAATCTACGTTTTACAAGAGTGGATACCAAAATCAATAAACACTTGTCAAATACACTTACACCATGGAGCCAATACTAAGAGCAGAAACTTAAGCTAAAGGTTTGCTAAGGACATTAGTTTATAGAAAGAGAAGGCATGTGGTGAGTTAAGTTTCACTTCATTTCTGTGACCCAGTGGAAAGTTAATCAGTCCTTTGGGTTCCTGCCAGGTGCAATCAGAGCAAACCAATTCATCCCATTCCCTCTTTCACTTTCCTTTAACTTTCCCACATATCCGTCAACTTTTTCTTTGGTTTTTCTGTCACTTATGTACACTTGAGCTAATTTACAGTGAACCAATTAACCAATCTGTACATTGCTGGGATGGGGGCAGGTTGGGGGTTACCTCAAGAATTGAAAGGAAACCAAAAGGAAACTGGAAAATCTGCATATTCCACACAGGTCCAATTCAATGTCAGGATCAAACCTGGATCTCTAGAGAAGTGAGGCAGCATCACTAGCTATTGACTGCCTGTGCTGTACTGATACACATGTTACTAAGAAATATGCAACTTCAATGAAAAGGAATAGAATTTCAAGAAAAAAATGAACAGAAAAAATCAGACCTTTCAAGCGCCAGGAGATCTCAAGGCATTTCACAGTCAACAAACTATTGAAACTGTGTTACGTTTGAAGTGCTTCAGATGCAATCCTGTTGATAATTAATTCAAGAAACATCGATAAAAGTGACAACTCCGATTCAAGTGCAGTACAAAAAAATAAATAATTCACAATAACAGCATAAACAATAGATTCTTCTTTTCCATGTGAAGTATTAGTCCTTCTTTTGAAATTCAGAAGTTTAATTGTGAAATGCTGTAACTCAATTTCTTTTATCCTCTCCAGTGCTTTTCTCCACTCCTCCTTCTCTCCTTGTCTGTTTTTTCCCCTGTGCTTTTATGGGACAGGTAATTGCCACCATCCTGCCTAAAAGCTCTAATCATTTACTCTTCTGTTCAAAAACCTCTCTATCCTAGTATTGACTGTATCCGAATCAGAACCCGAAGAAATTCAGCCTGAAACATCAACTATTTATTCCTTCCTATAGCTGCTATCTGACTAGCTGAGTTCCTGTGTGTTGTTCTGTACTTCCAGCATCTGCAGAATCTCTTGTGTTTATCTGAATCAGAAACAGAATCAGGATTGTTATAATTGTCTTATATGATGTACAGTTCAAAGATGTAAAATTACTATAAATTACGAAATAGATTATATTACAAAAAAAAATAACAAATTAGTATTCATGGATTCATCAGATATCCAGTGGCAGAGGGGAAGAAGCTGTTTCTGAATCATTGAGTCATGGCTGTCCCTCAAGGTCGAGAATGACGGTCTTCGTTCCATTTCCACAGAGTAAAGATGCCTGTGAGTGTATTTGTTTAATGTATACTTGATGTTGCACTCCAAGAAGCACACGATACTTCACAAATCAATCAACTGATTCCAATGGCATGGAAACCACGACGATCGGAGCTGATGGATTTGTTGCAGCCTTCATCTGCCTTCACAGCCGTTGAGATCGAAGTAACTTTGTCAGCCTGTTCCACCATTGAGGTCTTGGTTGGATTGTTCTTTGTCAGGGACCTCACCCTTTACTTTGCCACCATGAGTGACTCTCATAGCTCCAGACGGCATTGCTCTCGGGATCTCAGGACCACACAAGCTTCTCCACCACGACAAGGTGACAATCCACGGAGAAGAATCATTGAGTACATCCTCTCTGATGGTAATAATGAAAAGAGGTCATGTCCCAGATGACGAGGATCCTTAGTGATGGATGACGCCTTCCTGAAGATATCCTTGATGGTGAAAAGGGTTGTGTCCTTGCCGAAGCCGTCTGAGTCTACAGCCCACTGCAGCCTCTTGTGATCCTCTGCATTGGAGCCTCCATACCAGAAAATGATGCAACCAGTCTGAACACACTCCGCTGTACATCTATAGGAATTTACATGAGTCTTTGGTGACATACCAAACCTTTTCAAATTCCTAATGAAGTCTAACTACTGTGGTGTCTTTGTGATTGAATGAATCTGTAGGCCCCAGGATGAATCCTCTGAGATGTTGACACCCAGGAACTTGAAGCTGCCCACCTTTTCCACCGCTGACCCTTCAGTGAGGAATAGTGTGTGCTCCCCTGACCTCCCTTTCCTGAAGTCCACAATCAATTCCTTGGTCTTGCTGACACTGCGTGCACTGTGTTACACCACTTAACCAGCTGATCCATCTCACTCCTGTATGCCTGCTCAACTCCATCTGAGATTTTGCCAATAACAGTTTTAGAGATGGTAAATTTATAGATGGTGTTTGAGCTGTACTTAGCCACAGTCATGAGTGAGACAGAGTACAGCAATGGGTTAAGAGTGCATCTTTGAGGTGAGCCTATTTTTGATGGTCAGTGAGGAGATGTTATCACTGATCGTACAGACTATGGTCTCCTAATGAAGAAGTTGAGGATCCAGTAGCAGAGAGAGCTACAAAATCCCAAGTTCAGAAGCTTTGTGATCAATACTGTGGTGATGTTGGTACTGAATGCTGAGCTATAATTGATAATCAGTGGCCTGACGTAAGTTTTACTGTTGTCTAGGTGCTCCAAAGCTGAGTGGAGAGCCAGAAAGATTGTGCCTGTTATTATGCTGGGCAAATTGGGTCCAGGTACTTTCTCAGGCAGGAATAATTAAAGCTATAACAAACCTCTCAAATTGCTTCATCATATCACAGTAGGTGTGAGTGCTACTGGGTGATAGTCATTGAGGCACTTTACCCTGCTTTCCAGGACACAGTTGTGACTTATGCTCTTTTGAAGCAGGTGGGGACCTCGAATCACGGCTGTAAGAGGTTAAAGATGTCAGCAAGGATTTTCAGTACCCTACCAAGTATAGCACGAGGGTACTGTGAGGGTTCACCTTCTTGAAGGATGTCCTGCCATGGGCCTCCATGACAGATTACAAGGTTGCCGGATTTGGTGTGGATATTCACACAGGTGTAGTGTTAGTCTCCCTTTTAAAGTTTGCATAAAAAGTGTTGTAACAAGTAAACCAGCACTGCCATTTATGAAGTAAGGCTTCACCTTACAGAAAATAATGGCATGCAAACCCTGGAAAAAACGCTGTGCATCTGATTGTGTCTTTCGTACAGAATTTGTGATTTCGTACAGAATTGCCGTTCTGTTCTCATGATGGTTTCCTGTAGGTTGTACCTCAATTTCTTGTCGGGGTCTTGATGCCAGAGGTCTAGCCCTCAGCAGACTGAGAAATTTCCTGGTTCATCCAGGGCTTCTGGTTTGGGAAGACTCAGTATGTTCTCAAAGGCACACACTCATCCATATCCATGTAGATGAAGATGAAGCCATGGCATGTTCATTCAGATCCTAAAGATGATTCCTTCTATATGGTCCACTCCATGGATTCAAAGCAGTCTCCCATGACCATACCTTTGTGGTCTTGCCACAAGTACTTTGGTCCTCAGTCTCTGCCTATATGCAGAGCAGAAGTACAGCCAGGTGTTTGAACTTAACATTAAGTGCAGGCATGGGATGGCATGGTAAGCAGTCTTGACTGAGGTGTAATAGTGATCAAGTATCTTGATTCCTCTGGTTCTACAAGTGATATGTTGGTGATAGTTTGTCAGAGACTTCTTCAAGAAGTGATGTTGAAGATTGAAGGCCCCACAATGATTGGGAAAGTGTCAGAGTGGTCTGTCTTCTGACTGTTGATCATGGTGATCCAGTGCCAGCTTGACATTTCCTAAGGATGGAATATAATAATTACAGCAGAAAACTCCATTAGCAAATAGAACAGATGACACTTGACTGCCAGATGTTCCAGGGCGTCGGAACAGGACTGAGACAGGACTGCCACATCTGTGCTGCACCATGAAGCAAACGCCACTCGCTCTGCCTTTACCTGATGCTACTGTCCAGTCTATGTGGTGGATTGAGAAAACCTTGGGCTGGAGTGCTGTGTCCAATGCTCTAGGGGTGAGCCATGTCTCTGTGAAGCAGCGTACACAACAACTTGAACTTCAGTGATTCAGCATTGGCTGGAGCAGAAAATTCATATTCAGCTTTTGGAATTTGGCCTCTTATTCTAAAAACGGTTAAAGAACGTAAGTAGAAAAGAAGTAGGCCATATCTGTTCCACCATTCAATAAGATCATGGATGATCTTTTACCTCAGTTTTTTCCTGCACTTAACCTATCTTCCTTGATTCTCTTGACATCTAAAAACCTCTTGTTCTTTGTCTTGAATAGAGTGAGCCTCCAGAGCCCTCCTGTGTAAAGGATTCTAAAGGTTCACTACTTCCACCCTAGGAATCTTCTCCTCATCTCTAACTTGGCATCTCCAGCCAGCTGCTCAATGCTAAAGTGCATTGCTGGCTAGAGCTTGCTAACATGAAAATGAAGTGATTATCCCTGCTCTTCACTTCCTGTCACCCAATCCTCTATGTCATCTGGCACCTTATTTAATTTTTTTTTTGGAAAATGTGCTTATTCTGAAAAATAAGAACATAAGTTATAGAATTGGAGTAGGCCATTCAGTCCCTTGTGCTAACTGGTTATCCATAAATTAATAATAATAATTTCCCCTTTGATACAGAAGATCATGAGCTGCATGCTGCCTAATACAGAAACTGGATCCTCTAATTTTATAATTACTCACTGCACAATGTACTGTTTTCTGACATCCACATTGCAGTGATCATCTTAGCAAAAGCACACCTACGGATGACTGGTCTGAGATTATTCATTCTTAAGGTAACTCATTATTATTTGTGCAATATATATTTCTAGCATAATTATTTTTATTACTGCTTATAACTTAAGTAATGATAATATTTTCAAATGTTTTCTGTGGATACTTTAATCCCAATGCAGCAAGTCAAACCATAGTTGATTTCCTGCTATGTTCTATTTTTCTTCTTTTCTATGCCAGACTGGAAATATCAGGTACTGCCAAATCAAGGCGGCAGGTCCCGGGCCTGAGAGCATATCGAAGTGGCAGGGTTCGGGTCCGGGAGTGAGGAACGTTGTTTGTCCGAGTTAAATGATGAGTCGCATTGAAAAGGTCAGTGTGTCGGGGCCAGAGGCAAGGGACGGGCCAGTTGTAGAGTTCTCTGCTCAGTGAGGTTTACTCATCAATGTGTTTCAAGAGGAGGAAACCCGAGGTCCATGAGCCACTCCATATCGGAGGATCAGAGGTGCAGAGGGTCAGCAACTTTCAATTCCTTGGTGTTAATCTATCAGAGGACCTGTCCTGGGCCAGTATATAAGTGCAATTTTGAAGAAAGCACAGCAACACTTCTACTTCCTTAGGAGCTTGTGGGGATTTGGCATGACATCTAAAACTTTTTAAAAAAATTTAAGGAGAGTATATTGACTGGCTAGACTGGAAACACCAATGCCCTCGTTTGGAAAATCCTACAAAATGGAGTGGATATGGCTCAGTCCGTCACAGGTGAAACACCCCCGCCCCCAACCCTACCATTGACCACATCTACACTAAGTGTCGTCACAGGAAATCAACACCCGTCATCAGGTCCCGGTCCCCCCCCCCCGCCCCTACACTGGAGATGCTCTCTTCTTGCTGTTACCATCAGGAAGAAGGCACAGGAGCCTTGGGACTCACACCACCAGGTTCAAGGACATTATTACTCCCTCAACCATCAGGCTCTCGAACCAAAGGGGATAACTTTACTCAACTTCACTTGCCCCAAAATTGAAGAGTTCCCACAACCTATGGACTCACTTTCAAGGACTCTTCATCTCATATTCTCAATATTTATTGCTTAGTTTATTAATTATTATTATTTATTTATTTCTTTTTGTATTTGCATAGTTTGTTGTCTTCTGCATGCTGAATGAATGCCCAAGTTGGTGCAGTCTTTCATTCATTCTATTTTGGTTATTACACTATTATGGATTTATTAAGTATGCTCAGAAGGAAATGAATCTCAGGGTGACATAGACAGTTGATATATATGGCCACATATATGTACTTAATAATAAATTTACTTTGAATTTTGAACTTTGAACTGAGGTTGTGGGCTGCAGCTAATAGGCTCCTGGACCTGCTGCGGTGATGATCGGCTCTGAACTCACTTTCATGAACTTCAGTTCTGAATGCTATTTGCTTATTTTTATTGTTTGCACAAATTAATTTTTCCCCGCTCTGCCCACTGGGTGCATGCTGGTCTTTTTTTTTTAATGTGTTCTGTTGGGTTTCTTTGTTTTGTGGCTGTACCTGAATCTCAAGGTTCTTTTAGGGTTAATAAATGGTATTCAACCATGATCAACATTGGGACATTTTGAGGTCAAACATACTTACCTGTCAAATTAGCCTTTAGTATTGCCATATAGTCATTCAGCCTTTTGTGCCTGAATGTTTTCCTATGCATGAAGGAGGTGTGGGATGGGATGAAGATCATCACCGGATGCGGTGCAAAGCGGGGGGCAAACATGAGTGGAGATATGGAGAAAGCGAACCAGCTGAACAACTTCTTCAACAGGTTCGACAGCTCAATCTCATCCTCACCGCAGAAATCCACACCAGGCTTACTTCCCTCACAGGAAAATAGCCACTCACAGGAGACCTTGCCCACGCCCAGGATTACGGCTGCACAGGTGGAAGGTCAACTGAGGAAGATCTGTACCAGCAAGGCGGCTGGACCGGATGGAGTTTCCCCACGATTACTGAGGGCCTGTGCGACTGAGCTGGGAGAACCACTACAGCGCATCTTCAACATGAGCCTGGAGCAGAGAAGAGTACCCAGACAGTGGAAAACATCCTGTATTGTCCCGGTACCGAAGAAACCACAACCAAAGGAGTTGAATGACTTCAGACCTGTTGCCTTGATGTCGCACGTGATGAAGACCATGGAGCGGCTGATAATACAGAATCTGAGGCCACAAACCAGGCACGCCCAGGATCCTCTTCAGTTTGCGTATAAGGAGAAGGTGGGAGTGGAGGATGCTATCACGTATTTGCTGCACAAATCACTCTCTCACCTAGATGGGGTCAGTTGTGCAGTGAGGATTACATTCCTTGACTTCTCTAGTGTCTTTAACACCATCCAGCCCAAGATCTTAAGGCACAAACTAACGGAGATGGGAGTAGACTCTCACATGGTGGATTGGATAGTGGACTACTTGACAGATAGACCTCAGTATATGCGGTTGGGAGACTGTAGGTCTGACACGGTGGTCAGCAGCACAGGAGCGCCGCAGGGAACCGTACTCTCTCCGGTCCTGTTCACCCTGTACACATCAGACTTCCAATATAACTCGGAGTCCTGCCATGTGCAGAAGTTCGCTGATGACACAGCCATAGTGGGGTGTGTCAGGAATGGACAGGAGGAGGAGTATAGGAAACTGATACAGGACTTTGTGATATGGTGCAACTCAAACTACCTGCGTCTCAATATCACCAAGACCAAGGAGATGGTGGTGGACTTTAGGAGATCTAGGCCTCATATGGAGCCAGTGATCATTAATGGAGAATGTGTGGAGCAGGTTAAGACCTACAAATATCTGGGAGTACAGTTAGACGAGAAGCTAGACTGGACTGCCAACACAGATGCCTTGTGCAGGAAGGCACAGAGTCGACTGTACTTCCTTAGAAGGTTGGCGTCATTCAATGTCTGTAGTGAGATGCTGAAGATGTTCTATAGGTCAGTTGTGGAGAGCGCCCTCTTCTTTGTGGTGGCGTGTTGGGGAGGAAGCATTAAGAAGAGGGACGCCTCACGTCTTAATAAGCTGGTAAGGAAGGCGGGCTCTGTCGTGGGCAAAGTACTGGAGAGTTTAACATCGGTAGCTGAGCGAAGGGCGCTGAGTAGGCTATGGTCAATTATGGAAAACTCTGAACATCCTCTACATAGCACCATCCAGAGACAGAGAAGCAGTTTCAGCGACAGGTTACTATCGATGCAATGCTCCTCAGACAGGATGAAGAGGTCAATACTCCCCAATGCCATTAGGCTTTACAATTCAACCGCCAGGACTTAAGAACCTTTTAAAAGCTATTATTAATGCTTTTTGAGATAGTGATTTAGATGCATATCATATTTTTTACTGAGTTAAGTATTGTATGTAATTAGTTTTGCTACAACAAGTGTATGGGACATTGGAAAAAAAGTTGAATTTCCCCATGGGGATGAATAAAGTATCTATCTATCTATCTATCTATCTACTACCGAGACCTAATGAGAAAGCAATGAATTATATTATTAGCTTTAAAGTTGAACGTTAGTTTTTGGTTCCTGGCCACTAGTCCTAGGGAATCACATTAGTGTTCCATACCTATAAGATTTCTACACATAGGGAGTATATGAGGGAGTTATATCAGGTAGCTGGAGAGATCAATCAGTCAAATGCAGCTGATTTTGGATTTCCACGCCCAGCCCTGATCTACTTACTGTTCTATAATGGAGATCCTGTTACAAATGTTGTCCATTGTGCCATGAGACTTCAAGGGAAGTCACCAGTGGTTTCACTTAAGTCACTCATATAGCCTTCTCCCATTCATTGTCCAAAGTGTGCAGCATAATCCAGCCCAATGCTATTTCAATAGCTAGGACATCAAAAATGAAACAGCTTTCTGTAGAGAACTCACATTTTCATTTAAAACCAAGAGCAGGTTCAATGTTACTGGTTCATGTTTCAAGTAATAAGAGAGTCATATTTACATGGGAACAGATTTTATTTTCCAAGCTGTCAGGCAGAGACTTGCAAGGGTTAGTTAGGAGTTATTTTAAAAAGTTGTCTGAGCTTATGGCATAGCAAGAGGTGGAATGGAATGAAAAAGGGGTTCCTGATGCTGAGGTCTTTAACACCAATGATAGGGCGAAGGGAAGTTAATATGCTCATCGTCTACATTCACGGTTGAATGGTGGAACAGACTTAATGGGCAGAATTGTCTATTTCTGCTTCTTTGTCTTCTATTTATTTTTATTTGGAGATACAGCACAGAATAGGCCCCTTTGGCCCCTCAAGCTGCACCATCCAGCAACCTGCCCAACGACCCTGCTATAACCCTAACCTAATCACGGGATAACTTACAGTGACCAACAATTAACCCACAGTGGGAGGAAACTGGAGAACCCAGAGAAAACCCACCCATTCCATGGGGAGGACATACCGAGGATGCTGGGATTGTACTCTGATGCCCCTAGCTGCAATGGCTTTGCGCTAACCGCTACACTACTGTAGAATATGGTCTTATAGCCATCAGTAAATGTGTCATTAGTTATCTGTAATCTTGTTAGTCAGGTAATAGTAGTGTGATGAAGGGAGGGTGGAACAGGAGATGGTATAAGATGACTAAACAGGACAGATCATGATGCAGCTAATAAAAACTAATTTAAACTATGAAGCACTAAACAAATACTGTAGATATTAAAACTTGAAATGCAACCCAATATGTCTTTAGGGTGAAATTTCATGTTCAAAGTTTTACTAATGAGACCAATGCAATTACAAAATATGACTATGGTGACATTATCAGTTGGTAGAATTACCTTAAGCCCATTTACAGTACAATCCCATTTTCAATATTAGGCAACAACATTCTGTTATAAAAGTGTTTGAAAAGCAACTTGGGATTGCTTATTGTGAATAAGGGTGATGAATTCTTACATGAGAATGGCATGAGACAAATTATAAAAACTTACCAATACCGGAGAAATGTTCAGTTCTAAATGGTTAGAGCCTTTGAAAACTGGTATCCATGGTTACTTTTAAAAATTGCCATTGCCAATGGCTTCCAGGGACTAATTAGATACTGCTCAGTTCAGCTGAGACAGAACCATTGATTCTTCATATCCTACTGCAAACCCAGCCTCAGTCTTGCCACTGACAGATAATTAGTGAAAAGCTTTACAAAACATGCAATAAAAGGTCACCATAATTTTTGATCCTTAACTGCGAGCATGCACCTAGTTCATAGAATAATAAGAATTGAATGGCACATTGCCCAGAGTGGCTGCACTCTGAAAGAACAATCTGATTAACTTTATCCCCCTCAATTTCTTCCTCATAGCCCAGCAACTATTTTAATGTAGTGGTAAAAAGCAGAAAACAATGGATAAATTCAGCAAGTCAGGAAACACCCACAAAACATTTAAGACTATAAGATGCATGAGCAGAATTAGGCCATTTCGCCCATTGAGTCTTCTCCACCATTTCATCATGGCTGATCCATTTCCCTCTTAGTTCCAATCTCCTGCCTTCTCCCCGTTATCCCCATTATCCTTCATGCCCTGACTAATCAGGAATCTAAAAATCTCTGCCTTAAATATATCCAATGACTTGGCCTCCACAACTGCCTGTGGCAACAAATTCCACCGAGTGAGTCGTACAAAGACTCACAAGTCCCTTTGTACCTCAGATATTTGAATTTTCTCTCAACTTATAAAATGGTCTATGCTTTTATTTCTTCTGCCTAAGTGCATGACCATACACTTCCTGACCCCGTATTTCATCTGCCACTCTTTTGCCAATGCTCATAATATGTCAAAGTCCTTCTGCAGCCTCCATTTCCTCTACACTACCTGCAACTTCACCTATCTTCGTATCGTCTGCAAGCTTGGCCAGAAAGCCATCATCATCATCCAAATCATAAAAAGAAACGGTCCCAACACATGTTGATACCTATGCAAGTAGATAGTCATTATTTCAGGTCTATGAGCCTTCATCAGATTGGGAAAGGGAGAGAAACAAGTAGGTTTTATTTATTTTAATCTTATTATTATCTTTTCAAAGAGCTCAGTTAATTTAGTAACGTACTATTTGACTTTAGTTATGTATCTTTCATATTCTTCTGAGTGTTGTTTAGTTTTATCTCTGGGTGATGATTCCCCACCAGTGACATCAGGCTAGTCTTCAATAATAAGAATTTTTGGATATGGGAGTAAAATTATCCCTTCAGTCTACTGGTACCAACTCCTTATGCAAGAAGAATTCAAAATGTTAGCTGAATCTCTCGTGAATTTAATCATTTCATTAGCCTATAATGCCTCCAATCTTTACCAGGAAACTTTGCTACTTTGAGCTTTGTGAACATTTTCAATGGTTGCTTCTCCTCTATTTTAATACTGATGAATTTCACTTCTACTTCCCTATGTATGGAGACATTTTCACTATCTGGGTCAATGCAGCTAGCTGCAAAATACTCACTTAGTAACTCAGAAATACATTCCACCCCCAAAGTAAGATCTTCCTTTCAATTGATTTCTTTGTCTACCTTATGAATAATCTGATTAATAAAGTGTTCGAGCATGTAATCTATTCTCTTGCACTTGCTTAATTTTTAAATTTTCTTTTCATTACTTCCCTATACACTTGGCATTTCACTTTATTCTCTACTGAATAACAAAACTAACATTTAGAATAAGATCTATTTTAAGTCCAGTTTTTTAAATTAAGTTTGTCTTATACACAGTAAAATATATTAGCCAAAGGCAGATTCATAGTCAGAGTTTGTTCACCTTACATGAACACCAATATTAAGAAATTCTTCCCTGGTCAGTTGTGTAAAATACCTCACAAATGAAATTTGGCATACTGTAGTTTGTCTCAGAAATTTATTACATTGACTTCAATGAAACCGAATTTCAGAGGCAGATGTCACTACATAATCCAGTTAACGCTACTGACTGAGGATTTATATATAGGAAATTACACACATCTAAAGAACGTAACTGGAGCTTGGCAAGAGACAAGGCATAGAATTATTGGGGTGTTTCATGATTTTAACCAGTTAAAACTCAACAGAGGGCCTGCATCAAAGGTAGAGAACAAATGGTTCAGAATTTCTGGAGTTTAGTGGGAAGCCTGAACGTAGAAGTTCCAAAACATAAACCCACAAATGAATTAACTTTTTAGAACAAATTGGCCAAAACAACCTATTGTTCCTGAGCTTTTATTCCAACTTTGTTTTCATTTGGTGTCAGTTCCTGTATTAAAGTTACCATTTAGAATTCTACTTTCAGATTTCTCTTTTCTTAATCTTTGTTCAGCTGTTATTCAACTATTGCTCCCTTCTGCTGTTGATATCCTAGTTTGCAGACAAACCGTTAATTTTAATTCGCTGCTGTGGTAGTGTAGCAGTTAGTGCAACACTATTATAGCTTGGTGCATGCCGGAGTTCCGAGTTTAACTCCAGCGCCATTCTGTAAGGACTCTCTGTATGTTCTCATCATTTTCTCTCAGTTCTTTCATTTCCTCACACAGTCTAAAGACCTATCAGGTAGGTTACTCATTGGAATTTAGAAGATTGAGGGGGGATAATATTGAAACGTATAAAATTATAAAAGGATTGGACAGGCTAGATGCAGGAAGATTGTTCCCGATGTTGGGGAAGTCCAGAGCGAGGGGGTCACAGTTTAAGGATAAAGGGGAAGCCTTTTAGGGCCGAGATGAAGAAAAACTTCTTCACACAGAGAGTGGTGAATCTGTGGAATTCTCTGCCACAGGAAACAGTTGAGGCCGGTTCATTGGCTATATTTAAGAGGAAGTTAGATATGGCCCTTGTGGCTAAAGGGATCGGGGGGTATGGAGAGAAAGCAGGTACAGGGTTCTGAGTAGGATGATCAGCCATGATCATACTGAATGGCGGTGCAGGTTCGAAGGGCGGAATGGCCTACTCCTGCACCTATTTTCTATGTTTCTATGTTAATTGGTCATTGTAAGTTGTCCCATGATTAGGTTGGAGTTAATTGGGGCTGTGGGGTTGCTGGAAGGACCTACTCTGCACCGTATCGCTAAATAAATAAATTGTTTATACCATTGTTGTTGTTCCACAGAGGCTAAGGCAGGATTAAATCTGTCGTCCAGCAGTCCAGGCACAGAGTGGAGACTTGATCACTTAAAGAAAGGTGCAGCTGCCAATGCTTGGGCTGAGCACCCACTTCCATGCCTGGTTTAACTGCTGTCACTCTCATAGCACAGTACCATTTCCTGACGAGCAATGGCAATAACTTACTGCGATAAAGTCCAACGTTAGGGTATTAATGGTCCTATTAAAGTAGCATCTACAGTGTCCAACCATTGTTTAAATCCAGGATGTACTGCAGTGATAGACATACTAAACACCATTTATAGTTTCTTACTCCTTTCATGGACGTCAATGCTATCCTAAAAGTCTGTAGTATCCTGCAGCTCATCCTTGCTTATATATCAGATACTCCCTTACTGCTTAAGTGGTGTCATGTCCAGCTGCTGAAGTACAGTGTTATCTATTTCCTGCTGAGTGGTGCTTACAATTCCTTGCTCTTTAACACAGACTCTCTGTTATGAGTAATCTGATGTATGATCCTGCTCACTTGTAAAATGTAAATTGTACATAGAATAGCTCAGCATAGGAACAGGCCCTGTGGTCCACCATGTCCAACCATGATGCCAACTTAAACTGCACATCTATATCCCTCCATTCACTGTCCATTCATGTGTCTATCTAAATTACATTAGGTAAGTAGACATTAGGCCCGCCATTGCTAATCATCCATTAATGTGGAGGCTGGGTGAAAGACTCACTGATCGACTCTCCTCATGTTTCTGGGTTTTCTATGTATGATTGTCCACTGTCCCTCATCACCACTGTCAATACACCTGGAGGCTAAAATCCAGGCCAATGTGCTTGTGTTGCTTTGGTGGTGAAACTATCACTCCATTCACCCCTTTGCATTGCTCCTGCAGAGTAGGACCAGTCAAGTGTGACAGTGGAAAAGTGTGTATGGAACCGGAGGAGATAGTGAAGGTACTTAATGAATACTTCGCTTCAGTATTCACTACGGAAAAGGACCTTGGTGGTTGTAGGGATGGTGTACAGCGGATTGAAAAGCTTGAGCATATCAACGTTAATAAAGAGAATGTGCTGGAGCTTTTAGAAAGCATCAAGTTCGATAAGTCACTGGGAATGGACAAGATATACCCCAGGCTACTGTGGGAGGCAAGTGAAGAGACTGCTGATCCTCCAGCAATGATCTTTGCATAATCAATGGGGACGAGAGAGGTTCCGGAGGATTGGAGGGTTGCAAATGTTGTTCCCTTATTCAAGAAAGGGAGTAGAGATAGCCCAGGAAATTATAGGCAAGTGAGTCTTACTTCAGTGATTGGTAAGTTGATGGAGAAGATCCTGAGGGGCAGGATTTATGAACATTTGGAGAGGTATAATATGATTAGGAATAGTCAGCATGGCTTTGTCAAAGGCAGGTTGTGCCTTACAAGCCTGATTGAATTTTTTGAGAATGTGACTAAACACATTGATGAAGGTAGAGTAGTAGATGTAGTGTATATGGATTTCAGCAAGGCATTTGATAAGGTACCCCATGCAAGGCTTATTGAGAAAGTAAGGTGGCATAGGATCCAAGGAGACATTGCTTTGTGGATCGAGAACTGGCTTGCCCACAGAAGGCAAAGAGTGGTTGTAGACGGGTCATAATCTGCAAGGAGGCCGGTGACCAGTGATGTGCCTCAGGGATCTGTTCTGGGACCCCTAATCTTTGTGATTTTTATAAATGACCTGGTTGAGGAAGTTGAGGGATCGGTTAGTAAATTTGCTGATGACACAAAGATTGGGTGTGTTGTGGTTAGTGTGGAGGGCTATCAGAGGTTACAGCGGCACATTGATAGGATGAAAAACTGGGCCAAGAAGTGGCAGATGGAGTTCAACCCAGATAATTGTGAAGTGGTTCATTTTGGTAGGTCAAATATGATGGCAGAATATAGTATTAATGGTAAGACTCTTGGCAATGTGGCGGATCAGGGGGATCTTGGAGTCTGAGTCCATAGGACACTCAAAGCTGCTGCGCAGGTTAACTGTATGATTAAGAAGGCATATGGTGCATTGGCCTTTATCAACCATGGGATTGATTTTAAGGACTGAGAGACAATATTACAGCTATATAGGACCCTGGTCAGACTCCACTTGGAGTACTGTGCTCAGTTCTGGCCACCTCACTACAAGAAGGATGTAGAAACTATAGAAAGGGTGCAGAGGAGATTTACAAGGATGTTGCCTGGATTAGGGGGCATGACCTCTGAGAATAAGTTGAGTGAACTTGGCCTTTTCTCTTTAGAGTGACAGAGGATGAGATGTGACCTGATAGAGGTGTATAAGATAATGAGAGGCATTGATCGTGTGGATAATCAGAGGCTTTTTCCCAGGGCTGAAATGGTTAACATGAGAGGGCACACTTTTAAGGTGCTTGGAAGTAGGTGCAGAGGAGATGTCAGGGATAAGTTTTTTTACGCAGAGTGGTGAGTGCGTGGAATGGGCTTCCGGTGGCGGTAGTGGAGGCAGATACGATAGGGTCTTTAAGAGACTCCTGGATAGGTACATGGAGCCTAGAAAAATAGAGGGCTGTGGATAACCCTGAAGTAGGTACATCTTCAGTACAGCATTGTGGGCCGAAGGGCCTGTATGGTGCTGTAGGTTTTCTATATTCTATGTAGTTATAAATTTAATGTTTTATTGCTGCTGTACATAGATTCCAGTGGCACAAAGTCTTGTCAGTAGGCACTGTGATCCGTACAGGCAGGAAATGGAAAGCCAAGGATGCAGTGGAGATGGCAGTCATGTTTGAGGCACGGGAATCTGGTAGCAACAGTGGTGTCTTGTCAGGTGGGGCTGGACAGCTTCCCTTCTACCCACTTCGACAGGGCCCAGAGTGGGGTCAGACGCAAACTTGTCCAGGACGAGGTTCGAGGAGTTGTCGAGGAAGTGCATACTACCAGGATGGTAGGAATGAGGCAGCAGGGAGCTTGAACAAGGTGGGAAAAGCAAACCTTTTTGCTTGGAGCAGAAGTAAGGCACCGTCATGTTCTCTCTGACCTGGCAGAGGGACCCTGTAATATATCCCCAGCAGCTGCCCAAAAGCCCTGGGAGAAGGCCGCTACTGCTGGCGCCATGACCAGGTGCTGAAGGCAGTGGCAAAAAGTCTCTTCTCGAACATTAATAACAGTAGGCACCTCTGCCAACCCAGAACACCCATAGCTTTTGTCAAAGATGGAGATCAACCACAGCCTTAGCCCAAATCACCAGCAGCCTTGCTCACCACAGTGTCTGACTGGCAACTGAAAGTCAATCTGGGCAAGCAAGTAAAGTTCCCTGACTTCATCACATCATCATCGCTGTGGTCATAGTAGGACTGACAGTTCCTTGGGAAGACCGGATTGAGGAGGCGTTTGAATGTAAGAAAGTGCAGTACCAGGACCTGGTAGAGCAGTGCCAGAGAGAGGGATGGAGGGCACGATGTGAGCCTGTAGAGGTGGGATGTAGAGGTTTTGCTGGCTGTTTACTGTGCAGAATCTACTCTATCCTTGACGTTATGGGGGCTGCGAGGAAAAGCGCCATCAGAACCATCACAGAGGCTGCTGAGTGAGCCTCCAGATAGTTATGGATCAAGAGGTGTGACCTGTGGACCAATGCAGCTGGGACATAAGCCAGGGCCTGATCACCCCAGGCTGGGCTGCATGGGCAAGAGTGTCCGATGTAGAACGACCCGAAACACACGACGTCTGATGCTGTGTCGCAGCGCAACCCAGGATGTATCTCAGCATCAAGTACTTGTTGCTATATTCAGGATCATTTGCTAACTTCATTTTCTGGAAACACGTCATCAAATTGCAACGGACTGTCAGCCAGAAATCAATAGGGTAGATTGGACATAGCAACAATTGTTAATGTGAGGATATTATCGGGTTGTGTGCTAATGGAGGGGATGGTTCAGGGGAACAGGATGCCGGCTTTTCATTAGAGTAATAAATGTTCACTTCATGACTCACTGACTGAAGCCAATTTCTTTCTTCCATTCCGTTTCACCCAGAGAGTGGTGGATATGTGGAATGCTCTGCCCCAGAAGGCAGTGGAGGCCAAGTCTCTGGATGCATTCAAGAGAGAGTTAGATAGAGCTCTTATAGATAGCGGGGTCAAGGGATATGGGGAGAGGGCAGGAACGGGGTACTGATTGTGTATGATCAGCCATGATCACAGTGAATGGCGGTGCTGGCTAGAAGGGCCGAATGGCCTACTCCTGCACCTACTGTCTATGGTCTATTTAATCTCCTTTTGAAGTCTTTTAGTTTCATGAGGTTTTGGCAAGCATGGCAAACTATTAGTGAATTTATCGCAAATTTCCTAGATGTTTTACTCCCCAGCTTGTTTCTCTCAAGACCAGTTGTCAGCTGTGACTCAATTAGTCTCTGGTCTCTGAGTCAGAAGATTGTGGGTTTGAAGCAAACATAAAAGTCTAGATAGAAGCTTCAGTTCAGAACTTAAAACATTTTGCATTCACCAGTGGCACAAGGGACGATGCTGCAAGTCTTGAGCAACTCACACAAAATACTGGAGGAGCTCGACAAGTCATGCAGCATCTATGCTGAGAACCCTTCCTCAGAGTTGGAAGGGAAGGAGGCAGAAGCCAGAATGAGAAGGTGAGGAGAGGGGAATAGTACAAGCTGGCAGATGATAAGTGAGAGAGGTGAGCAGGAAGGTAGGAGTGTGGGGGAGGGGTAAGAAATCATCAGTGATGTTGTCATTTGATTGAAATGGTAAATCAAAACCCAATCTGTGAATAGGAACATGAGAAATCAATGAAAGAGTGGGCCTTCTGAACCTGTACTTCCTTCAACAGGATTTCACTGATCATCTCTTGACCTCATTTTCAATTTTCCGCTTGGTCCACAAAGCTCTCAATTGCCCTTCGATCCAAAAAAATTACCTCTTTATTTCACTATTTAATAGATAATCCCTTTTTCTGAAATGATGCCCCCTTGTTTTCAATTCTCCCAGGAGGGGCTACATTCACTCTGCATCATACATATCAAGACCCATCTGAATGATAGAGTTAACAAACATTCTTCTAAATTCCTATTAGTATGGGCCTAGCCTAATCAACTGTATTGCACTAAGTAACTCCTTCACCCCAGGAATCATCATAATGCACCTTTTATTAATTGTGTCCATTTCATTTGTACACCCCCTCCCCTTTACATATTGATACCAAAACTGTACGCAGTATTCCAGATATGATATGACCAGAGCAGTCATAGCAAGACTTCCCTACTTTTATAATACTTGCAATAGTGGACCATGTTCCATTTGTCTTCCTAATTACTTACGAAACTGCACAATAACATTTTGTGTTTCATGTCCTTAGAACCCGAAGATCGAAAGGAGATCTGATAAAGGTATACAAAATTATGAGGGTTATAGATAGGGTAAATGCAAGCAGGCTATTTCTACTGATGTTGGGTGGGACTACAACCAGAGGTCATGGGTTAGGGGTGAAAGGTGAAAAGTTTAAGAGGAACATGAGGGGGAACGTCTTCGCTCAGAGGGTCATGAGAACTTGGAATGAGCTGTCAGCACAAATGGTGAATGTGAGCTTGATTTCAAGGTTTAAGAAAAGTTTGGATAGGTACATGGGTGGTAGGGTTATGGAGGGCTCCGGTCCCAGTGCAGGTCAATGGGAATAGGTAGTTTAGATAGTTTCACTATGGACTAGATGGGCTGAAGGGCTTGTTTCTGTGCTGTACTTTTCTATGACTCTATGTGTGAGTTGCACTCTCTCCAGCAGCATTCTTTAGTCTCTCTCCATTTAAACACTCATTGCTTTTCACTTCTTACGGCTAAAGTGGATAACCACACATTTCCTCATCTTAGACATGAAAATTCTGTGCTTGTGGGTAATGAAGTTGGCAGAAGTACTCACTTATTTGGAATTTTCTGTACAGCAACATAGACTAAAGTGGTTTGCGGTCATTGGCATTCTCTCCAGCTTTCAAAGAGATGGAAGATCATCCTGAAAACTTAGATGCATGGAATCCAAGTTGAATCAGCTTGCTTGTAGAAGACAGAAGGTAGTGGTCAATAGGACTTCATCTGGTATTCCACAAGAATCTGTGTTGGGACCTCTCTCTTTTGATGTATTTAAATGACCTGGATGAAACCGTAGATGGGTTGGTCAGTAAGTCTGCAGATAATATGAAGATTGGTGGAAGACTGACAAAGGGTACAGCAGGATATAGAGCAGTTACAGACTTGGGTAGAGAAATGGCATGTAGAGGTCAACCTGAAAGCCCCTTATTCATCTTGAGCAGTCATGGGCTAAAAAGCAAAATTGTGTTTAATAGTTGTCCCTTTAAGCACCATAGTGTGTTTTATTCCTATCTTAGTGAGGAAAGTTGCTCTTTGAGATACAGCATGGTAACAGGTCCTTCTGGCCTACCAAGCCCATGTTGCCCCATTACACCCAAGTGAGCATTTAACCCATTGACCTGCATGACAGGAAGAATGTACAAGCTCCTTTCAGACTGTGGTAGGAATTGAACCTGGTTGCTGGCAATGTAAAGCGTTATGTTAACTGCTACACAACGCTAATTCAATTTGTGTCACTGTTGAGTATAAGATGAGATTGTGTGTTGAAGTAAAATGTTATTAAGTAACTTTGTGATACACTAGCAGATTATTGATATTGGTTTATTATTGTCACATGTAGCAAGGTATGATGGAAAACTCCGTGCTGCATGTCATCCATACAGATCAATTCATTACGACAGTGCATTGAGACAGTTGAAGAGAAAACAATAACAGAATGCAGAATAAATTGTTACAGGTTCAGAGAAAGTGCAGTCCAGGCAGACAATGAAGTGCAAGGTTATAATGAGGTAGATTGTGAGGTCAATGGTCCATCTTAATGTTCTAGCAGACCGTTCAATAGTTTTACAATAGTAGGTTAGAAGCTATCCTTGAGACTGGTTGTAAGTGCTTTCAGGTATTTGTAACTTCTGCCCAACGGGGTGGGGTGGGGGAGGGAGGGAGAAGAGAAATGTCTGGGATGGGTGGCGATTTTTAATCTTATTGGCTGCTTTACCAAGGCAGTGAGAAGTATAGAGTGAATACATGGAGGGAGGTTGGTTTCCGTGATGTGCTGAGCTGTATCCACAACGTCCTGCAGTTTCTTGCAGTCTCAGAGTAAATGCCACAACAAACTATAACGCATCTGGATTGGATACTATCTGAGGTGCTTCTATAAAAATTGATGAGGGTCAAATTAAATTTGATGAATTTCTTTAGCCTCCTGAGGAAGTAGAGGCACTGGTGCACTTCCTTGGCTATGGCGTCTACGTAGTTGGACCGGGAGAGGCTATTGCTGATGTTCTCATCTAGGAACTTGAAGCTCTGAACTCCCAAGGTAGGTGGATTATAAAAGTAGGGAAGTCTTGATGGATTAATGTGTATATTTGCAGGATATAACCAGTTGGAAATGAAGATGTCATGAGAGGTCGGCTAAAGAAATTACTATTCTGTGTTCATTAGGGAGTCATAAACAAGGGGACATGGAAATTAAATAAAAGGTTGCTCATTTAAAACTGAGGTGTGTAGAAACTTCTTTTATCAGAGGGTATTGAAATTCTGGAATTCTGTGCCCCTGACTGTGGTGGAAACCTGGTCATTTTATATATTAGAGTGAGATAGATAAATTTGAATGATCAAGGAATTAAAGGTTAAGGTAAACTGGCACATAAAAGGAAATTAGGCCAACACACTCTATCCATTATATCAAATTGCGGGGCAACCTTAAAGATCCTGATAGGTAGCCTACTCCTGCTCCTATTTTCTTGTGTTTTTGTGCTGTACTTAATATATTCTTCAATGAATATGTGATCAATTTCAAACTCATTTTCAGAGAGCTCTACTGAATGTCCTCTCAGGGAACAATACAGATGTGCAATAGGACTTTGAAAGACAGGGGCTAAGGAACTGTTAGCAAGGTGAAGTACAAGTAAGTTTACTCCTAGGCCTCACGTCCAAGGCCTTTGCCACAACCCACTTCACAGGCAGGAAGTACTGGGCTGGTGGCAAGTGGGCAGAGAATTTCAAAAGGCAAAAATAGAAGATGGTGTCTTAACCTTCATTGTAGAGTTGAAGGAGTACTTTATAGACCTTTTCTAGTCTATACATGATATATTTACCTGCTTGGAAAAAGGCAACTGCTTCCCTGATAAAGCAAATTTTAATATTGACATTGGCAGCAATGTTCTGTTCCTTATTGCCAAAAAATGGAACAAAAATTTTTGTTTTAAATGAAACCCTAGATTACTCCTGCACTACAAAGTGTGAAAAAGTGCTTGTTTCATTATTCCATCACCAATCTGACCAAGGCACTGTGCATTGCCTAGTTAATAGGATGTGATTCAGTTTCTGAAATCTTTTGCTAATACACTGCTAGTCTCTAAAAGCCCTACCTGATTTGAAAATGATCGTCTACAGGTTTTGTCCTTCACCTTTCCTTAACATCAAACATTTAATCTCACTCTTACTGAACCTTACACAAAGAATTATTTCTATTTATTTACGCATATTCCAGCTAATGTGGTAGAAAGAGCTGGCCTTATTTTTCCATGAACAGAAATTACCTCAAGAGTCTGTTCAATAATTATATTAACCAAAGATGGTCCATTTTTGTAATGTGATAAGGGCCAATTCTTCTACAAGCAACTGTCCTGCCAGCATTTTATTTATGAAACAGCATCCATAAAAAAACGGCTTTAACCTTTTCATCTTCTCCTTCTTGGAAGGTACAAATTACCTTTTTGCTGAATGAAAATTAACACATATCCAAAGATGTTGGTTAAACTTATGCATATGGCACTCTATACCTGTGATGATTTTTCTCCTCATATCTGTAAGATTTATTGGAAACTCAAAGAATACGTAAAGCTGACGATGCACCCCACCATCAGAATAATGAATGACACTATATGTTTCATTATAATAATCAGTGACCTGGGCAATTTTCAAATATGAAAGATATGCAAGGTTTCATGAATAGCACAAGTGGCTCATTCCAAACTTCTATGGTTTGTTAACTACTGTTTTTTCATTGGCTGAAAATGAACATTAATATGTAATCAGTTTGTCAGGCAGCAACCGTGGGAAGAGAAACAGAGTTAACAGTTCAGGTCAAAAACCCTGACCCAGCCTTTCAAGTGTTTCCAGAGATTTTGTTGATATTTTGCATTTCCAGCATTTATAATAACTTTTGTTTCTTTTTCTTTTCAAGCCTTAAATTAAGATGCTTTACCGCACAAGACACAACATGCTATCAGACTTCCTAGGGTTTTAGTACAAATGCCCAAATATTATGTTATAATTTTCAAATCCAGATAATATGACCTTTAAATAGTTCTGCATCACTTTGAAGTACAAAAAAGAACGGGGTACACCTAACCCAAAGGGGTCCGATATCCTAGCAGGCAGGTTGAATAGGGCTGTTAGGGAGGGCCTAAACTAACTTGGCAGGGGGATGGAAACCGGAGTGATTGGGCTGAGGAAGGGGTAAACAGAAATAAATCAAAGATAGCATGCAACAGAGATGATAGAAAGAACAGGCAGGAAATGAGGCATAATTACAGCCAGTGGGATGAGTTACAGGGCAGTAGAGACATGGTGCAATTAAAACAGAAAGTAACAAATACTGGACTGAAAGTGTTACAACTTGAATGCACGCAGCATAAGAAATAAAATGGACGATCTTGAAATTCAGCTACAGATTGGCAAGTATGACGTTGTGGCCATCTCTGAAACTTGGCTAAAGGATGGCTGCCATTGGGAGCTGAACATCCAAGGATATATAGTGTATTGGAAAGATAGGTTAGTAGGCAGAGGGGGTGGTGTGGCTCTGTGTATAAGGAATAATATTAAATCATTAGAAAGGGATGACACAGGATCGGAAGGTGTAGAGTCTCTATGGGTTGAGTTAAGAAATGGCAAGGGTAAAAGGATCCTAATGGCACTCGTATACAGGCCTCCAAACAGCAGCTGGGATGTGGATTACAAATTACAGCAGGAGATAGGAAAGGTATGTCAGAAAGGCAATGTTATGATAATCTTTGGGGATTCTAATGTGAAAGTGGATTGAGAAAACCAGGCCAGTACTGGACCCCAAAAGCAAGGAATTGTAGAATGTCTAAGGGATGGCTTTTTAGAATAGCTTGTTGTTGAGTCCATTAGGGGACTCAATTTCGATTGGGTGTTGTGCAATGTTCTGGAGGTGATAAGAGAGCTTAAGGTTAAGGAACCCTTATGGAACAATGATCACAATATGATCAAGTTCACTTTGAAATTTGAGAAGGAGAAACTAACTTCCAATGTGTTGGTATTTCAGTGGAATAAAGGAAATGACAATGGCATGAGAGGGGAACTGGTCAAGGTTGACTGGAAAGGGATTCTAGCAGGAAGGACAGCAGACCAGCAATGGCTGGAGTTTCTGCAAGAAATCAGGGAAGTGCAAGATAGCTATATTCCAAATAAGAAGAAATTTTTAAAGGAAAGAAGGACATTACAGTGGCTGACAAGTGAAGTCGGAACCAAAGTAAAAGCAAAAGAGACGGCATGCAGGGACTCTAAAGCTATGGGAAGATAAAGGGTGGGAAGCTTTTAAAAACTTGCAGAAAGAAATTAAGAAGGTCATTAGGAAGGAAAAGATGAATTCTGAAAGGAAGCGGGTGACCAATATTAAAGAAGATACCAAAAGCTTTTTTAAGTATATAAAGAGTATAAGAGAGTTGAGGGTAGATATAGGACCAATAGAAAATGGCGCCAGAGATTTTGTAATGAGAGATGCAGAGATGGGAGAGGAACTGAATGAATATTTTGCATCAGTCTTCACATTGGAAGACATCTGCAGTATATCGGACAGTCAACACTGTCAGGTAAGTGAAGTATGTGCAGCGAAAATTATGACTGAGAAGGTGCTCAGGAAGCTTAATTTTCTGAGGGTGGATAAATCTCCTGGACCTGATGGAATGCACCCTTGAAATTGCAAATGTTACTCCGCTATTTAAGATGGTGGGAGGCAGCAGAAAGGAAACTATAGACCTGTTAGTCTGATATCAGTGGTTGGGAAGTTGTTGGAATCGATTGTTAGGGATGAGATTATGGAGTACCTGGAGGCACATGACAAGATAGGCCAAAGCCAGCATGGCTTTCTGAAAGGAAAATCCTGCCTGACTAACCTACTGCATTTTTTTAAGGAAATTATAAGCAGGGTGGACAAAGGAGATGTAGTAGATGTGGTGTACTTGGATTTTCAGAAGGCCTTTGACATGATGCCACACATGAGGCTGCTTAGCAAGATAAGAACCGATGGAGTTACAGGGAAGTTACAAGCATGGGTGGAGCATTGGTTGGTCGGCAGAGAACAGAGAGCGGGGTTAAAGGGATCCTATTCTGGCTGGCTGCCGCTTACCAGTGGAGTTCCACAGGGGTCAGTGTTGGGACCTCTGCTTTTTATGATGCATGTCAATGATTTGGACTATGGTATTAATGGATTTGTGGCTAAATTTGCTGATGATACAAAGATAGGTAGAGGAGCAGATAGTGTTGAGGAAACAGTGAGCCTGCAGAGAGACTTAGGTAGTTTAGGGGAATGGGCAAAAAAATGGCAAATGAAATACAATATTGGAAAGTGTATGGTCGTGCACTTTGATGGAAGAAATAAAAGGGGGGACTATTATTTAGATGGAGAGGGAATTCAAAATTCAGAGATGCAAAGGGACTTGGGAGTCCTTGTGCAAGATACCCTAAAGGTTAACCTCCAGGTTGAGTCAGTGGTGAAGAAGGTGAATGCAAAGTTGACATTCATTTCCAGAGGTATAGAATATAAGAGCAGGGATGTGATGTTGAGGCTCTACAAGGCATTTGTGAGTCCACACTTGGAGTATTGTGTGCAGTTCTGGGCTCCTTATTTTAGAAGGGATATACTGACATTGGAGAGGGTTCAGAGAAGATTCATGAGAATGATTCCAGGAATGAAAGGGTTACTGTATGAGGAACATCTGGCAGCTCTTGGGCTGTACTCCCTGGAGTTCAGGAGAGTGAGGGGAGATCTCATGGAAACATTCCGAATGTTAAAAGACCTGAAGAGATTAAATATGTCAAAGTTATTTCCCATGGTAGGGGAGTCTAGGACAAGAGGGCACAACTTCAGGATTGAAGGACGTCCATTTAGAATGGAGATGTGGAGAAATTACTTTAGTCGAAGGGTGGTAAATCTGTGGAATTTATTGCCACGAGCAGCTGTAGAGGCCAAGTCATTGGGTACATTAAAGCAGAGATAGATAGGTTCTTGATTAGCCAGGGCATGAAAAGGTATGGGGAGAAGGCAGGGTAGTGGGAATCACTGGAAGAATTGGATCAGCCCATGATTGAATGGCGGAGCAGACTCAATGGGCCGAATGGCCTACTTCTGCTTCAATATCTTATTGTTTATATACAAGACCATACGATATATATATATATATATATCTTATGTTTCCTTCTAGCGATTATCCTTGTATTTGTATGATGCATCTGCATGTTCAATTATTTGCACGAGAATTTATTATGATTTGCTACAGTGCAAATATCATGATGCTGCTTATTTAGATTTAGATCATGAGGGGTAGGCTTTATACTACCCCAGGCTAACTGTAGGTTAATGGTAACATGCAATTAAAAGTCGAGATTTTTAGGTTGGTGTAATATATAGGGCACTGATGGGTTAACTGACAAATAACACCAGCTTAATGGACTGACTTACCTACACTTGTTTAAACAATCTGGAAACATTAAATGCACTGAGGAAGTTTGATAAAGAATTTAATTATGTACACATAATATAGCTGGTACAGTGGTACAGCTCTCAGGGCAGCTGCACTATTAGAGGTGCTGGGTGTTGTCTTCCAGTTAATAAATAAAAATTCCACCTGCTTCTCAGCGGAATGAAAAGTCCTTTGGTGTATCCAATTTATCAACAATATTACAAAAGGATTGAAAAATGCAAAAAAAACATTCTTGAACAGCAATTTATACCAAATGAATCAAACTCATAGAAAACACTAAATATTTGGTTACACTACATGCAGAACTCAATGTAATGTCGAACTTCAGCATTAAATGTTAACAAATGGTAATGAATGTGCAATATTTTGAATTAGGTTGTTTTAATTCATTTACCTTCAGTCATTAAACTTATGTAAAGGGGGTTTCGTCTTTTTCTTTGTTACTGTGTATGTAATCAAAATGGCTTCTTTGTTTTGTTAAAAGCAGGAATGCTTCTTTGTTGCGAGAGAGTGCTGGAAGCTTGTTTGGGTTAAAATTTACTGATAACGAGAATTGTATTCCTTTGTAAACCAATTGGGATTAATGTTGTTCTTTCTTCTGAGTCTGTAAGCTATTGTTGGCAGGCTTTTGGGGAGATCGGCACGAGGGGTTGAGAGAGAGAGGACGCGATGCTGTAAGCTGGGCGAGGAACGGACCCCAAGCGGGGGTCCAAGGCCAGGAGGTACTCCGAGGAGAGGAGATGAAGCTAGATGTGCTTGGTTGACCACTTCGGATGGTCCTAAGCTGCGAGTCAAGGAGTTCAGAGGGGATCGAATGGTGGCCAGAAGACTTCAGTATTTGAGCTCCAACGGTTGTGCACGAAGTGGTTTGGACTTTGATAACGTTGGCGCCTTTTCTTTATTGTTTTTCCTTCATATATACTGTATCGTTATTAATCACTTAGTTATAGTAACCTTTATAAATTGTACTCATTTAATCGCATATGGTGTACTGTCTGTTTTTGGGCGAGGCGGGGACATCACACAGCATCCACACAAGCTGATTACCCAGTTTGGCGGGGCCGACGGCTGCTCCCCCTAGACGAGAACGAGCTGAGCGAGCCTGAGGCGACCCAGAGGGTTACATTGTGGGGGCTTGTCCGGGATTGATTTCTGTGGAAGCTGTGTGATCACCCTCTTTAAATTATGTCTGCGGCGAAGAGCTGGTGTGCCTTTGTGAGTGTGCAATCGCTGGTTATCACTGCGTGTGTGTTGGGTGGGGTGGCTGCTGTTGGTAGCCCGGAGGTCGTTGTTCGAGTTCTGACTAGCGCTGACGAAATGGTGGTGGGACCATGGGTTGTCCGTACTGTTTGGAGAGTGAGGAGTGACAGGTTGGGATGTTTCAGCTATGGTGGGCTCCGCCCGGTTGTTGGAATAATGTCCAGCACTAAAGGGGCGGAGACGTGGGCGGTGCAGACCTCTCAGTTGTTGGGTGAGTGGCAGTGCTTGGCTGAGGGAAAGCGACAGGGATTGGTTGAAAGTTTGAGTAGGCGGGCTGGTAGCGTTGTTAGAACTGTCGGGCAAAATTACCTCGAAGTGACAGCTGCCAGTTCTGGGAAAGTGTGGGAAAATGCGTGTGGTTCGACTGGAAGTCAAATGCCGCAGCTGGGGGGCTTATCATATCCGTGGCAGGAGATTGGTGGAAAGTTTTTAGGGTATCCCTTTTGGCTAGGGGGGCAGATAAATTGCTTGCAGTGCCAGGGGGATCTGTCAAGGGGATCAGCTCCTCCCTCAGTTGTTCAGTTGATCCGAGAGCTGTCGGGAAACTTAGAGGAGGCCCAGTGGGGGAACGGCTTGGGGTCTCTGGGGGAGCATGTTCCCAGCGATGTACCAAGGAACTCCCACAAGGAACAAACCCTATTCCTGAAGGCTTAGAGGGACCAAGCGCACAGGTGTTGTTACGGATGGATGGAAGTCAAGTTAAAGCCATCCTCGACACTGGGGCGCCGGTTAAGTTGCTGTACAGTTTGTTTTATAACCGTTATTGGAAGCATTTACCCTTGACGACATTGAGGGCACTGGAGATTTGGGGTATCAGTGCCAGTGATTATCCAGACGACGGTGGTTGGTCAGTGAAAATGGAGTTCTTGGAGGCAAAAGTCGACGTGACTGAGGTTCGTGAATCGTTAATGCTGATGTGTCTGGACACTGTTGAGACGGGCAGCGTTTCGGTTCTGGAGAGAACCAATATCCTGCTGGTGTGCTTGGGGGCCTGCCCGGAGGAGGCGGGTGAGAGCTGTTTGGAGGCATTGTCGATGCACCCAGAGTTTCGAGCTGCTTGAGCGGACGTGTGTAGCAGCATTGAGCCGATACCAAATTCAAAAAGGAGCCGGTGGTGGTACGGCCTGGGGGAAGTACCTGAGGATGAGACCCTCTTAGTGGACGCTGCGAAATACCACGAGGGAGGGGAGTTGACCGCTGAAGACACCTCGGAGAGAGAGAGGTTGCGGCGACTGGCCCCTACAGCCATGGAAGATGTAGGCAGCGTGTGTGTGGATTATATTGCGCTGAAGAGGCGCACTGTCAGTGACCAGAATATGGCCCCGAGGGCCGAAGAGGCGATGGCCTATCTGAGTGGTGCGAAGTGGTTTAAGGTGCTGGATCTGAGGAGTGGATGTTGCCAGATCCCGATGAGTGGGGCCGACAAGGAGAAGACGGGCGTTATAAATTCCCTAGGAGTCTTCCGGTCCGAAAAGATGCCACAGGGCATATCTGGAGCCCTTGCAACCTTCCTGCGGGGCATGTGGAAGACCATGGGGCATGTGGAGGCGTTTGGAGTTTTGGTGTATGTGGATGATCTCTTGGTATTTGGATTTGCCTCAGGAGAATATGAAGTGAGGTCGTTGCAGGAGTGGCTGAGAACTACAGAGTTAAAGTGTTTTCTGGACACGTGCCAGGGCTGGCGAAGGTCGCAGCTCGTGAGTGACTGTCTCTACGGAATCAAGTTTGAAATGAAGACGGAGAGACTGGAGAAAGTGATCTGGAACCATTTGGAAGACTTACAAGTTGGAGAGAACGAAGAAAGTTGTCTGACTGAGGGCAACAGCAAACTGAGAACCTGGAGAGGGGAGTTTGCGGAGGTGAAGAAATTACAGACAAATCTCGGAAGAGGGAAGCGGAAGCTTGAAGGGAACCTGAAGATGACCATCGACAGTTCAAATGAAGTGCAATACCTGAAAGTTGATCTGGAAGAAGTCATGAGGAAGAAAAAACTGGAGAGAAGTGCAGTGAATACTGAACTGGAGGCTGACCAATCTTTAACTGCTGCTTTTCAGGTCGGGGTGGAAGAAGCTGTTGGAGTAACTGCGTCCCAGATTGAGATGGCCTGGATGCGTGAGTCAGAACTGCTGAGCCTGTGGCGAGAGTTGCAGGGGCCAGAGAAGAAGCTGATATCTCAATTGCAGGAGGCTGAAGAGATTGCAGGAACAGTGCAGGTCACGTGTTTCCGTTTGGAGAAGATCAAACAGCAGCTACCGATCGCAGAAATGAGGAAGAATACAGATCCGATGGATAATGTGCTAGAATTGTGGTACTTGCTGCCTTTTGCTGACTTTCCCTTGATTGAGGAAGAGACCTTTGGCCTTTCTCCCACTGAGTCAGGTGTAGTGGGGAGGGTTAGCTGTGTGCAGTGTGGGGCATGAGTGAGAGGTTGAGAGAGGAGTTGGTAGCGGGCCCGAGGTATCCCCAGTTGTGTCCAAGCCTGAAGGGTTTTGGTGAGGGGGTATGGAGGTCTCAGAAGGGTTAGGGAACTCCCAGATAGTTGGCCTATGTAGCGCCTGAGGAACAGGGCGTGAGGTTTACTGTGTGGGGAGGAGATGTCACTGTTTGTGTTTGGGTTACGGTGTGTTGGCAGGAAAGGTGGCGAGTTATTTAATAGTCATGAGGACATGACTTTTAATTGGTGGGAGGAGAGTGTAAAGGGGGTTTCTTCTTTTTCTTTGTTACTGTGTATGTAATCAAAATGGCTTCTTTGTTTTGTTAAAAGCAGGAATGCTTCTTTGTTGCGAGAGAGTGCTGGAAGCTTGTTTGGGTTAAAATTTACTGATAACGAGAATTGTATTCCTTTGTAAACCAATTGGGATTAATGTTGTTCTTTCTTCTGAGTCTGTAAGCTATTGTTGGCGGGCTTTTGGGGACATCAGCGCGAGGGGTTGAGAGAGAGAGGACGCAATGCTGTAAGCTGGGCGAGGAACGGACCCCAAGCGGGGGTCCAAGGCCAGGAGGTACTCCGAGGAGAGGAGATGAAGCTAGATGTGCTTGGTTGACCACTTCGGATGGTCCTAAGCTGCGAGTCGAGGAGTTCGGAGGGGATTGAATGGTGGCCAGAAGACTTCAGTATTTGAGCTCCAACGGTTGTGCACGAAGTGGTTTGGACTTTGATAAGTTTGGCGCCTTTTCTTTATTGTTTTTCCTTCATATATACTATCGTTATTAATCACTTAGTTATAGTAACCTTTATAAATTGTACTCATTTAATCGCATATGGTGTACTGTCTGTTTTTGGGCGAGGTGGGGACATCACACAACATCCACACCAGCTGATTACCCAGTTTGGCGGGGCCGATGGCTGCTCCCCCTAGACGAGAACGAGCTGAGCGAGCCTGAGGCAACCCAGAGGGTTACACTTAAGGAATACTATAGAATAATTTCTTATTTAAACTTGTCTCCAATTTCTAATTATTGATGCGCCTCCTTACATTTAAGTCCTAGAGTCAAAGACAGGATTGTCAAGCTGACAGACCTCTGAATATCTTCCTCTAGCAGGCCGTCCAGAGATTTCAGAACAGTCACTGAGTTTGGCTCTTCAATTTTATACAAGTTTGGGTCAGGATAATCAATGAAAATGATGGGCTTTCCTTAAAATAGAGAAATAAAAATTAATGAGTTAACCCTTCACTTCATCAGTCCTATTTCAGCTGATCTGCAGACCAGTATTACATTTCCCTTGTCATCAAGATGAAAATATATTTTTATAATTGATATAAGTATAGAGTTAGGAGTCACCTATCTATGCACTGGGAATATGTTCCATCAAGATTCAGAAGGCCTACACATATTAAAAAAGGTTTAAGAGAATGTACTTTCCGCACCTGTTCCTATTTCTGCTTCTGCTTCTCAATATTCAATATCAAAACTTCATAGAAAATCATTAAGTTCCTCAGATGCCATCTCGAATAAAATCTGCAATAGTACGTCCGTCAGACAGACGCCAGAGCAATATGCCAATTTCCATGAGAAATAAATAAATTTTTCCAGATGTACATCATTAAGCAAACAACTGTGATTATGTGAGAGGTTATGTAAATATGCCCCAGATGCTCAATCACTAACATTTATGTCTGTTTCCTGTGCTTTGGTGGGCACATAAATTGCGCAATGTTCACTGAACCTACATTGGGCTTTGCCACTCAATTCAGAGTCCTAGAGTAATGGCAATTCTTTACCAGTGAGCATACCAAGTAATTGCTGATGAACACACTTTAAAGCCGGCTGTGGCGCATGAAAAATTTAATGTCATGTAGATGTAATATAAATGCAGTTGATATGAATTAACAATTTGAATAGCATGTTGAAGAGTTTTCTGCTTATTTAAATAAATGAATAAGGAAAGGAGTCATTATTGGTTCTAAATTGTAGCTTAGTTCTTTAAGAGTGTGTTGGTATATGTTTATGACCATGCTCCTTGGTGAAACATTCAAACTAATGGATCAAATGAGGAATTTATTCTAATAACAGTATTTAACAGCATTAAATATGAGGAGTTCCAAACTATAATTTTCTTGGACATTTTCACTGTCACCTGACACACTTAAATTGATGCAAGTTTGTTTTCATTGCTCAGTCCATTAAAACAATCAATGGCCTACTCATGAATTCTAGACACATTTATTATTCAGGCACCCTTCAAGATTATAACATAACTATGCAGGAAAGCTTTTATTATAGTGTTTTATGGCTCTGGGTGGCTAACAAGGACAACTAAGCCTATGCAATCTCATTCTGAAGAATGGAAAATTTTCCGAGTTTACCATAATTCATTCAGTTTTTTAATCCAGGGTCTTATTAGTCACTACAACTGTTCATGCTTTGGCATTTGCAATGGATAACCATTGCTACAAGTTACCTTTCTCACCCATCTTCAACCTTCATACCAGCCCAACCTTCTAACCCAGCTCTCTCAATTGTGTAGCTTTCTCTCTTGTGCTTTAATAGCTACATATAAAATGCATCAGTCCCAGTCCCTTTCCCACCTTCTTATCAATAACTGGGCAAAAATGTTTCTTCTGATTTTCTTTTTAGGTTTATTCATGCCTATCTCATATGTTTGGAACTTTGTTTTGGTTTCCTTTCTGCCACACTTTTTTATTTGTTTAAGGTGCAATTGCAAATTAAGTGTACTTTCCTCTTCAAATGAGAAAAATCATATTGCTATCAGTGCCATTCTGACTTAGGCTACATCCACACTACACCGGATAAATCCGTAATCAAAGCTTTTTCTCTTCGTTTTTACCCTCCATCCACACTAAAACGGCGCTTTCGTCTCCTGAAACCGAAACTTTTCAGAAACGCTTTCCAGGCTGGATATTTTTGAAAACATTGCTCGGGCAGATCAGTGTGGACGGGGTAACTGGAGACTTTTGAAAATGCTATCAGACAGCAGTGTGCTATTTCATCGTTTTCTTGAACGCAACCTAACAATTTCAGAACAGACGGCAACGAGACTGAAGCCAGAAGAGTTAGAAATGTATTCACCAAATACTTTGACCCATAACTTACTGAATAAATAAGTATACTCACTTTGCCCTGTTTTCTGTCCTTTCTCGTATGAAGGTGGTTTACCTATTTACGCAAGTACTTCTCTGACAATAGATGTGTAACAGCCTAATGTAACATTGTATGGAAATACAAGATAACACTGATGCAGACATGTTTTATACATTTAACAAGGTGCTTTATTAATGCAACAGAGTTAATCAGTTTTTCAATGTTCGTTGTCAGCCGGGTCAATCTGTCTGTGAACTCCCAGTCGATTGCCGCTGTACGCTGCAGTATTTGTTTTTTTTTAGTTTTAAGTTCTCTTGCGTGAGAGCCAACAGCTGTCCGTCGTTTTAAGTTTTTCTAGTCTGTAACTACACAAATGCTGTTATGATACCAGCCCCCTCCTTTGTGAGAATCGCAAGAGCCCTAGTGAAGGGGGGGGGGGGGGGTCAATGACCCAAGAGAAGAGAGAGACGTGCTGAATACCGCGTTCCACCGGGATGCAGAATAAGGCGACCTTGACTATTGTCTCATGAAGACCACGTGTAAAGCCCTCGGGCAAAGTGGGCTGATTGAGAGAGAGATTGACACCTGCAACCTGATTGACACCTGCGATCCCGTGAGGAAGTATAAAGGAGGGTCTGGGGGGGACGACCCCTTCAGACGCACCAAGGAGACACGATAGCGATCCCGTCGTAGCGGGAAGCCACGTGCGTTAGATTCCGAATCGGGAGTCTGTGGCTGGAATCACGGAAAACCGCTTTTAACTAACAACAGGGAAGCCTGCTCCCCTGATTCCACGGCTTTGCTTCGTAAGGACCCGGGCAAGTGTTCCTTTTCTCACCAATCTCTCTCTCTCTCTCCAACACGGGAAACCCAGTGGTTCCCAAAAGGCTGAAGCCTGCAGACTTCTGAATGACTTTTATATTTCCAAATGGACAATATATTATCCCCTAGACAACGATAGAGCTTATTTCTGATTATTACTATACCTGCGCTTTAGATTGAGTATTGACAACGTATGTTAACTAAATGTTTGTATTAACCTTACTTTTGTGCCCCTTTATAAATAAAAACGTTTAAAAATGGTACCATCAGACTTCAGCGGACCTCTCTATCTTTGCTGGTAAGTGATCCAGTTACGGGATACGTAACAACGTGGGGCCTCGTCTCGAGATTTGAAACCAAATTGGGAGGGCAGTGAATTGGGTTTGTAAGTCAAAAAAATTGGATCTGGTACGCGGGTAGCCAGACGGGAAACCAGCAAAGATGGACGTGGATGAATTTATGAAAAACCCGACTGTGGAGGCGCTAGAGGCGGCCACCAAATCAGACTTGTTAAATTTGGCGAAGGGATTGGACCTCACAGAAGTGAGGTCGTCCATGAAAAAGCGGGAGGTGCGAGGGGCCATAACTCGGTATTACATTGGGAAGAATGTGTTCGAAGCTGAGGTATTGGAAAATATCCCTGAAGAAGTACCAGCTAGTGGGATGGATCAGCTAGAGTTGGAGAAATTAAGGTTGGAACATAAATTTAAAGTAAAGCAGCTGGAAGGGGCTGAGAGAGAAAGGGAGCAGGCGTTCCACATAAAGGAGTTAGAGGTGAAACGGGACCAGGAGCTCCAACTAAAGGGGTTAGAGGTGAAAAAAGAGCAGGACCAAGCTGAAAAGCAAAGACAGCATGAAATTCAGCTAAAAGAGCTAGAAGTAGCCGAGAAAGATAAGGAACGAGCCGAGAAAGATAAGGAACGAGCCGAGAACGAGAGGGAACGAGCCGAGAACGAGAGGGAACGAGCTGAAAAGCAAATAGAGTATGAGGAGAAACGAGAACAAAGAGAACATGACTTGGAGATGGAGAAGTTAAAGAAAGAGCGAAGAGATCTAGGGTTAGATCAAGACGAGAGGTTTAATGTTAGTCGGGAGTTGAGGTAGTACCTCCATTCAAAGAGTCGGATGTTGATAGTTATTTCTTGCTTTTTGAAAAGGTGGCAGTAAATCAAAAGTGGCCCAAAGAGCAGTGGGTGGCGTTGTTACAAAGTGTGTTAAAGGGGAAGGCACAACGAGCATATGCGGCATTGGCCGTCGAGGAAGGGGACGCGGAGAATTATGCCAAAGTAAAGGAGGCCATTCTCCGGAGTTACGAGCTAGTACCTGAAGCTTATAGACAAAGGTTCAGAAATTTACGGAAAGGGTGGAATCAAACGTATACCGAGCTAGCCCATGAAAAGGGTGTGCTCTTGGACCGTTGGTGCACCGCGGAACAGGTGAACGGGGATTATGGGCATATCAGGGAGTTATTTTTGATTGAGGAATTAAAAGGGTGTGTTCCGGAGGAGATCCGGATGTATTTGAATGAGAAGGCGAATAAGTCCATCTCAGAAATTGCTAGGTTCGCAGATGAATATGCCCTAACCCACAGGATAAAGTTTTCCTTGCCAAAAGGTTACCCGAGAGACCGTCGGAACGGTAGGGAAAGTCCGCCGGCTGAGGCAGAGGTCCTGCCGGGAGCTAGTGGTAAGGTTGAGGGGGAAAGGCCAGGCGGCCCGAGATTTCCGGGCTTGACCTGTTTTAATTGTGGGAAGGGAGGACATATTGCCTCTAGGTGCTTTGCTCCGAGAAAGGAGCCAGAAAAAGGGAAAGCAGCGGTCCCTATCGGGTGTGCTGTGGTAATCAGTAAATCGACGAGAGAGCCCTGGGTAGACAGAGTACGAGAAGGGTCAGAGACTTGGCTGTCACCCGGAACCGTGTCCGTGAAGGGGGGAGACCCACCCATTCCCGTCCGAATCTGGCGAGACACCGGGGCGGAGCTGTCGTTGATCTGCCGTGAGATACTAGATTTCGGTCGGAGAAGGGGAATGGTCGCCGTGAAGGGGATAGGTACAAGAATAGAAATGGTGCCCCTACATCAGGTAATTATGGATTGTGAGCTGGTATCTGGACCAGTCGAAATAGGGGTGCCATCAGAATTCCCGAGAACTGACGCGGACGTCCTCCTCGGAAATGATTTAGCCGGGGGGCAGGTTTGGACAAGGGTGACACGGCTCAAACAGCCTGTGAGGATTGCAGCCCCGCCCCTCGCATCTCCAGTCTGTACCACAGGCGCGAGCATTCGCAGCCTGTCGAGAAAGGCAGCTGAGAAAGCGAGCAGTTTAAATCTGGCCAGTATTGATTTGGCCGAGACGGTCCTACCGACCCTGTACCACGAGGGTTCTGAGGGTGGTAAACCGAAGAGTAGTAAAGTGAAAGGGGTTAAGGAAGAGGAGCTAGATCTGCCCTTAGCGAAGAGAAAGGTCCTAGAGGTAGGAAATAAAGATGAGAAACGGAAAAAGCTGTTAAAAGGTCCAGAGTTGGACATGGATGATCTGTCGGGGGTGGCAGCCCTGTTTGAAGAAGTTGAGAGTTGTCAAGGTGTTCCCGATAATGAGATGAAGGCAGTCCTAGATGAAAAGGATGCCATTACCTTGGAGAGGTCTGCTGGGTTGGCAGACGAGGTTATTTCAGCCCGCGGGGTTGAGTTTACTCCGGAAGGGAATTGCCCAGAAAGGAACTGGGAGGATCAGGGGAATTTAGAATTTGAAAAGGGTATGGGTATTGAAAGCCTGGAAGAGGCAGATGTCCCGTTTGAGTGTGTCCAAGATGTGGATGCACGTGGTACTGAACCTAGTAATGGAGCTCAGAAAAAGTCTGAGGTATTTGATTCAGTTGAAAAGGAATGCAGTCCCTGTGGGTCAGATGGACTGGGCTCAGTGAAGACAGGGTTAACCCTGGTAATTGGGGGAAGGGAGGGTTCCCAGGTGTTTGTACAGGAAGGGGTGGTGAACCTTAAAGTGGAACTCGACCATGGGGGGATAAGGATTGTTATTGAAGGAAACGGAAAGTCTGTAGTTCCCAAATCGAAGGAAGAAATCTTAAACCTGGCAGCTCGCTCACAGAGTGAGCCGGGAGATAGCGGGGCCCCCCACACTATTGTTATGCCAGGGTGGGGTGGGAAGAGGCCGCATTCGAAATACTACGTGAACGAAGAGTTCGAATTAAAAACCAATAGCCTGAAGGTCCTGACAAAAGGGCTAGCCACCTGGGTAAAATTAAAGAATTGGGTGGAAATGGTCTAAGGGGTGTTGATAAAATGACCCCGATGAACGAGACGGGCGGGAGTTCACCACGCCAAATTACTCAAGTTCCCCACGGGGGGACTCACCGAAAAAGAGGCGACGGTTAATGGGGATGCCATTTTTAAACAGCAAAGCAGGTTGTACGGGTTTGCGCCAAAGCCTGTGAATAATAAAGACAGCCCCTTTGGAGACCTGCCGGTGAAGTGAAATGACCGAAATGACTAGTATTCGCATAAACTTTTGTAGATGCACCTAAGCTAAGATCACACCCCCTTAGTTTTGTTGCTGAAGAAAAAAAATAAATAAATAGGTGGTTATTGAATTGAAGTCTGATGCTACAAGATTTTAGTACGGTACGCGATGTTAAGATATTAAAGAAAGGGACACTGTAATCGTTAACTGTTTAGATACTGACTTGAATGTATAACAGTAGTACTCTGTGAAAAGAAAAGCTTGTGTATGGTGGTAGATTAAAAAAATCCTGTAAGACTCTGTACCACTGTTTTTAACCGCTGGTAAAAAACGTTTAAGAAGGGAGGTGTTATGATACCAGCCCCCTCCTTTGTGAGAATCGCAAGAGCCCTAGTGAAGGGGGGGGGGTCAATGACCCAAGAGAGAGAGAGACGTGCTGAATACCGCGTTCCACCGGGATGCAGAATAAGGCGACCTTGACTATTGTCTCATGAAGACCACGTGTAAAGCCCTCGGGCAAAGTGGGCTGGTTGAGAGAGAGATTGACACCTGCAACCTGATTGACACCTGCGATCCCGTGAGGAAGTATAAAGGAGGGTCTGGGGGGACGACCCCTTCAGATGCACCAAGGAGACACGATAGCAATCCCGTCGTAGCGGGAAGCCACGTGCGTTAGATTCCGAATCGGGAGTCTGTGGCTGGAATCACGGAAAACCGCTTTTAACTAACAACAGGGAAGCCTGCTCCCCTGATTCCACGGCTTTGCTTCGTAAGGACCCGGGCAAGTGTTCCTTTTCTCACCAATCTCTCTCTCTCTCTCCAACACGGGAAACCCAGCGGTTCGCAAAAGGCTGAAGCCTGCAGACTTCTGAATGACTTTTATATTTCCAAATGGACAATATATTATCCCCTAGACAACGATAGAGATTATTTCTGATTGATTATTACTATACCTGCGCTTTAGATTGAGTATTGACGACGTATGTTATCTAAATGTTTGTATTAACCTTACTTTTGTGCCCCTTTATAAATAAAAACGTTTAAAAATGGTACCATCAGACTTCAGCGGACCTCTCTATCTTTGCTGGTAAGTGATCCAGTTATGGGATACGTAACAACGTGCACTTTTACGGCGAGATTCGACACCAAACATGTCGCTTGTTTTCGGTAGATGTGTCCTGCGCATGCCCAGTAGGAGGAGACTCGCCGAAATCTCCGTTTCAGTGTGGGTAGAGATATTTTCAAAAACGCATAGTGTGGACACCTATCGTTTTTACACGAAACTGGCGTTTTCAAAATTATCCAGTTTAGTGTGGATGTAGCCTTAGATCACCTGGCTGCAAGGATCAAAGAAGGGATGAAGCAAGAAACTGGACTTTGCTGATAAATTTTATAGAAGATGGAAGTGAAACAATAACATTCCTATATTTTGATTTGCCTCAAAGGAGATCAGTGAAGAATTCCAAGGAAATTGTGGTGAGTTACCTACATCCCTCCTGCAAAACCTATGCAACATTATGCTTTATGGGTACACCATTAACATCGCATACATTTCAACAATTTGCTCACCCTTTCTGATGAGATTTTGTTTCCTAAATTCCAGGAATCTCCTGAACATCTGGGAAATGGAGAAGCCTTTGTTACAGTGACCATTGATGTTTCTGGTTCATTTTCTTCAAGAACAGTAATTCCATTTTCACCATTACTCCATTTTCAGATGGACATAAAAGATTACATAATTAATTTGATTTTAAGTTCCATTTGTATTTTTGTCTCATCTAATATCATTAAAAGATTATTTTGTCATTACTTTCACAATGATGTTTGCAGCATTTTCTCATTTTATTTATCAATACCATGCCATCTTGTACAAAATCCACAATAGTTTGCAATAATGCACCATAGCTAATAATGTGTTGGCAGCCCAGCTAAGATATCACCTGAATGTTAATTTCATTGATAATGCTTGGTCACAAAATTGTTGCCCTTCAGGCCCAAATTTTGCTCTTGGAGGGTACTCTTGAAGAAGCCTTAGTAACTTTCTGCAGAATACCTGTTTGATATTGACCTTGGGGTCAATATCACAAAAGACCTGACTTGGTCTAACCAAGCAGAGTCCACTGCCTAGAAGGTCCACCAGCGCCTTTACTTCCTGAGAAAGCTGAAGAAATTTGGCCTGTCCCCTAAAACCCTCACTAATTTTTATAGATGCACCGTAGATAGCATTCTTCTAGGGTGCATCACAACCCGGTATGGAAATTGTCCTGTCCAAGACTGGAAGAAGCTGCAGAAGATTGTGAACACAGCCCAGCACATCACACAAACCAGTCTTCCATCCTTGGACTCACTTTACACCGCACGCTGTTGGAGCAGTGCTGCCATTATAATCAAGGACACAACCCACCCAGCCAAAACACTTTTTGTCCCTCTTCCCTCCGGGAGAAGGTTCAGGAGCTTGAAGACTTGTACGGCCAGATTTGGGAACAGCTTCTTTCCAGCTGTGATAAGACTGCTGAACGGATCCTGACCTGGATCTGGGCCGTACCTTCCGAATATCCAGACCTGTCTCTTGGTTTTTTTTTGTACTACCTTACTTTCTCTTTTCTATTTTCTATTTATGATTTATAATTTAATTTTTTTTATTATATTTACTATCGATTTGTACTCCAGGGAGCGTGAAGCGCAGAATCAAATATCGCTGTGATGATTGTATGCTCTAGTATCAATTGTTTGGCGATAATAAAATAATAATGCAGCTATGTTAGGCCATTGGGGGAGGAATAGCAGTGCCTTTTGATCATCAAGGAGGTTATCAAGGAGATAACGTCCTAGACGTTGTTACATTTTTTAAAATGGCAGCTGAACTCATCGAGGCATATTGGGAGCATTCTTTATGCTTTTGACTTGCATCTTGTAGGCTGCGAGACCCTGGAGAATTAGGACATGAGCTACTCACTGTAAAATACTCAGCTTCTGACCTGCTCCAGTAGCTTTGGTGTTTAGCAGGCTGTTCCAGTTGAGAACACAGCTTTCACTTCATTAAGTATTCATGCTTTTCCTAAAAGAAGTCTTCACACCGTGACTTAAGGACAGCTCTGGTTCTGGGACTGCTGAAACAGTTCACTGCAAATTTACAAATTCCATGAGAGATTTGAATCCCAGTCTTCCTTTTAGGTGCTTATATAGGATCACATGGGTTCTTTTGCAACAACAAAAGAGTTCCATTTACCCCCAGCTTGAGAACAACAGATTCTCTTGTCTTGTTGCCCAAACTATGAGACTATGTTCCCCTTTCCAACTGTTATTTCATTCCAAATGTACATAATGGACTGAGAAGTGGTTTGACATACCTCATGATGTTGAATGGCATCTTACAAATATTAGTTTACTGCTTCTATAATAAATGCTTTTAGAGGGAGAAAATAAATATTGTTGTAAAAACTTTGATGTTGCTAGCACCTCTTACCAAGTAAATATCAGGATATCAACATCTTAGTATCACTCTTCTGGGGATGTAGTAAGGAAAGTAATATTAGAATCTGCCAAGTAAGTATACTGTAAACACAGCAATTTTAATAAATGATGGATGCAAACTATAGAAACACTCAAAGAAAACTTGCAGCATTATTCACTGATTGTAGCATCAGTGATCTTTTGACAATCTAAAAGATCGTCACATTATTCACTGTCAACTTCTAAGTGGAATGGTAACTGAGTCAGAGTATTTATTGGATTTTTGATTATTTCTGGAAATTACTAAGGGGAAAAAAAGAGAGATAACCCAGAATGTTGAAACATATTAGATACTTATAGATAATTATTGGGTTTACATTTTAAATGAATCTCAGGGTTGTATATGGTGACATAGATGAACTTTGAACTTACTTTGAACTTTGGACTTTGAAATTCTAAGTTTCATACCAATTTAAGTCAACCAAACGTAGGATTTGTCCTGAAAATCTGAATTAATTTAAATTTTGTCTGTTACTGTTAGGATTTATATAATTGCATATGCAAATTCAAATGTTCCAAGTTCATGGATGTTTTTATGCCGTTTTGTTGACTTAATAATATAATTTGCAGACTGCAAGGAACATAAAATAAATACCTATTAGTTACCTGTGATTTGCTTGTAGTTCTTAGTGATTCATCAGTGAATCTTTTGTCATTTATTTTTGAATTATTTGTGATTCATTGTGAAATACAAACAAATTCCCTTGTGCCTTCTTGTGCCCTGTTAGTGTAAGCTTGACAGTCGTGACTCTCACCAGTGAAAACATGCTACCTCGAAGCACCAAACTTTGCTATGGCAACCGCTCTGCCCAAGATCACAAGGCATTGCAGAAGCCTATGAACACAACCCAGTCCTTCATGCATACCAGCCTCCCCTCCATTGTTACTGACTAATCTTCCTATTTCCTCGGGTAAGCAAGGATCCCTCGCAACCCAGTCATTCTCTCTTCTCTCCTTCCTATTGGATACCAAATCTTGAGCACACATACCACCAAGAACAGCTTCTATCCCACTGTTATCAGGCTCTTGAATGGACCTCTTATACATTTAAAAATGAATTCTTAGATTCCCAATCTATGTTGTCATAGCCCTTGCGCTTTTTCACCTGAAGTCCACTTTCTCTGCAACAATAACTCTATATTCTACATTCTGTGTTTTTCATCTCATTTTTACTAGCTCGATATGCAGAACTCATGTCTGCAATGATTTGGCTGGATGGCATGCAAACAAAAGTTCCTCTTGATTATTTGGTACACATTACAACAATAAACCATTCCCAGTTCCAAGCTCAGATTGCTCAAGGTAAAGGTGATACACACAGAGGTTGCAGCATCAGGGAGGCAAAGGAACGGTGTGAGTGTGCATTACATTCCAGAAGTCACACACACACACAAATAAAAACTAAAGACAAAGCATTGGCCAAAGATGTGAGAAACTCTGCATAAATTTAATTTCATTTGTTCCAGCTATATAGTCAAACATCAGAGCAGCTTGGATTTAGCTGAATGAGAGAGAATGGTAGAATGAGGATGGTAATGTAGCAGTGGATAAGTCATAATTCCTCTCCCAGTGATTTGAGAATAAAGTCTCAGTTCAGCTACTTAGTGTAAAAGTTGCCTGAGAAACAGAATTTGCAACAGCTTTATGTGCTGGTTTAGGGATTAGCTGTCATCAACAACAACAATGAGTCGGAGTACAGAGAGAAAGTGGGAAGGCTGGTGGACTGGTGTGAGAACAACAACCTAAGTCTGAACTTGGAGAAGGCAAAGGAAATCATTGTGGACTTCAGGAAGGTGCAGATGAACCACTTCCCTCTATGACTACACGGCACCTCTGTAGAGAGAGTTAAGTGCACCAAGTTCCTGGGTGTTCACATCACGGATGACCTCACTTGGTTCCTCATTGTCACCTCCCTGAATAAGAAGGCACAGCAGAGCCTCCATATCCAAGGGAGATTAAGGCTCCCTCCCCTCCCTTCCGTTTTCATTGAATTTTACAGGAACACCAATGAGAGCATTTTCTGAGTTGACTAAATCTCAGACTTGGAGGGGCGGAGCAAAGTCAAGATGGCGCTAAACGGTGACTCCTTTGCTTGAATCTTTGGAAACAGTTCTATTTCTATCTTTGATATCTATTTTTTTCCCTTTTCAAGGTTATTTTGAAAACCCTCACCTGGAGTTACACTCTGTCTTCAGCTCTATGCAGGAAAGGACCCGCTCTCAGGGCCTCACGACTGGCTGCTTTTTGATATCAGGGCCTCTACAGGCTTCTGGATTTTTGTGGCTGTGGAGACGGGTTGATTCTAGGCTGGTGCCCCTGATGGAAGCGTTGCAGGAGAACACAAAACATTGGGAGCAGTGGGTTAGCTGCCGCAGGTTGTGTGTCCAAAGAGCTGTGCCTTTCTGGGGCCGACTCTCTGGATGCAGAGCTCTGAAAAAGTGACGCAACAGACTTTTAGCATCATAGATCAGTGAGTTGTCTCTCCTCTCACAGTGAAATAGGGACACCCCTTTTTCCCTTATTAGGAGGAGAGAGAGAGCTAGTGGTATGTCGAACAACTGGGTGAACGAGTAGTCTTTGGGGTACTGCAAGTCTGTGTCTTTATTGGTGCTTGCTGCACACTGGAGTGCTTGGTGGAGGGCGCAGATGCTTTTAGCTGGTGGGGTGGGGGGGTCATTGCCTTGCTACTGCTTGTGCATGGGAGGGGGAGCTGGGAGGGTCTTTGGGGTTCTAATGTTTAACTGTCCTTCATTCTTTGGGGCACTACTCTGTAATTGTTTGCGAAGAAAAATGATTTCAGGATGTATATTGTATACATTTCTCCGACATTAAATGTACCTATTGAAACCCATTGAAATCTGCAGCAAGGTCACACAATACAGCGAACATAGATGGTCAGCTGTCCCAACAGGAGCTCACAAACTCAGACCTTACTGGCTTGAAAGACACTTCTTGATGGTTTGCTGCTAAAGGGCTCTGTGCTCGTCATTCCTGGCATCTATGCGCATCAAAACCATCAGTCAAATCCACCACAGACATCGAGGCATTGAAAGATGTCGCCTAAGAGCAAGGCAATCTAATGTAGTGACCTGGTCTGAGCACACATCTGGGAGATAATGTACCGCAATGTGAAGCGTGCAGAAAACTGCACAAAAATCATGCTAAACCTCTCTCTCCCACCCAATTCCCAGACTTTCCACAGCAAATTGTGGACACAGACACTTTCAAGCTGAAGAGAGACAAAAACCTTCTCATTGTGGATCACTACTTACAGAATGTTGCGGTGTCCAAGCTGCCCTCTACACACTCAGCAGCAGTTGTACAGCATCGGAAAGAAGAATTCACTCACCAGGGAATAACAGAGACACTTGTATCAGCCAATGGTCCACAATTCAGCTGCTCGGAATTCAAAGCCTTCGCTAGGGACTGTGGGATCAAACACCAAACAAGCTGTCCACAGGAAAATGAAGAAGTGGAAAGAGCAGAGCAAAGTGTTAAGAGTCTTCTATGAAGGCAAAAGACCTCAAAAAAGCACTGCTATCCTACTGTGCCACACCTCTTGTAAATGGCTGCAGTCCATCAGAGCTGTCAATGGCCAGAGACTGAGAACAAGCCTGCCCGTTCTTCCTTCCCTTCTTCATTCACTCTTACTGGATTTAGGCAAAGTGAGAAATGTTGAGACAATGCAGAGCGAGAAAATGAAGAGCTTACACGAGGAAATCTGTAGATGCTGGAATTTCAAACAAAACACAAAGAATGCTGGGGAACACAGCAGGCCAGGCAGCATCTATAGGGAGAAGCACTGTCGACGTTTTGGGCTGAGACCCTCCGTCAGGAGCTTGCATGATCTCAGACACAGAGCAAAGTCTGTGTCGGCGCTCAGGAGTGGTGAACCTGTTTGGGTTTTAGACCAATCTACCAAAGGAACAACAGTCTGGCAGCATTCACCATAATCGTTTGTGACCAGAACAGTACAAGGCAAAATCAGATGGAACAGCCATGCACTTGTGTACTTTCAAAGTCCATGAATGGTAGAGAAAGAAATGGAGTGGCCTGATCCTTATGACGAGGTAGATGCTCCTGTTCAAGAATCTCCACCTGCTTCGTCACTTTCTGGAACCTATACCAGATTGCACATTTATCTGCCCCATCAGAGAGATATGGTCCATAGCCTAATACCTTAAGGCAAGTGACTAAAGAGGCAGAATAATCCTCTCACTTTGCTGGAGATTTTAGGTAGTCAACGTTGACTTACATTAAATTCGATGTTTTTTTAAGAAGATTTCTAATGTTGAAGCTCTTCTTAAAAAAAAGTAATTAGTGCTTAAAAGAAGGAAAACAAAGAGACAGAAAGACTGTTAACAACAAAGAGAAAGACAGTTATAATGTTGGCAATTTTTTTAATGTTTATGTAAGGAACATATTTTACATGCTTTGAGTAAAGTGAACTGAATAGTGTAATTTCAGTGACTAATTTCAATGCTGTTCTATAGACAAGAAGTACATACCTCATTTTTCTTTTGTTGCCCCCAAAGAAGGGGAGATGTAGTGGTAGTTAGTAATGGTATACCTATGCCACTCAGTTAGCCACAGCCACAAGGGAGGAGTTCCCATACTGTACAAGAGGCATTATCAATAAAGTTCAGTTGAAGGTCCTGCATGTTGCCGTGCTGGTGTGCTCTGCACTCACCCTCAATATCGAAAACATCAGCTGTAGAGGCTGATCCAGGATCCACATAGCTAGTATGTTAGGGTGGGTTCCCTTCATGGAGAATGCCTGTGTGTGACTTTGTGTAATATGGGGAGGCTGATGCATAGGCAGCCACCACACAATCCTTGACAGAACGAGGTCAGAGTCCAGATGACCAGAGATCCTTCTCTGTTGCTTTTATGATGTGTTATCATCTTTGCCCAGCTTCACTGGTGAGGTCTTGGACAGATTGATCTTAGTCTGCAACCTCCCCTTTGACCTTACTACTCGAAGCTAAGCTCCAGAAGGCATTGCTTTTGGGATTCCAGGAGCTTATAATTCTCTCCATCGTAACAAGGTGACAAATCCTCAGAGAAGACATCTACTGTACTAGTCCTTGATACTGTCAATGTAGTGAGAAGCAGTTAAGAAATCTGCTAAAGGCTGCCAGTGAGGATACAAATTCTGGCTGGAAACGTCCCTGCTGGTTTGATCATGTGACATTTTAAGTACATGATATCTGAGCATGAGCTCCCTCATCATGTGACTAAATATTCCATTCCTATTGAAATAATGAAGATTGAATAATTCCCATTGAATAATGAAACAGGAAGCGTCGGAGGCATCAATGGCAGCAGAAGGCAGATGGAGGACCATCAAACACAGTGAGTTCTTTCTCCTTCTGTGGGGGGTTTTAACTTATTTTTTAAAATCATAAAAGAGAGATAGGGTCTAGTGGAGTAGCCATCGTCGAGTGGGGGCTAGAGTCAGAGTGGGAACTTAGAGGCTTCAATAAGAAGAGGCTGAGGCCAAAGAAACAGGTAATACGGGTAGGATTTTCCTTTTGTTATTGCTGATTTGGTCTTGGTTGCCCATTGTACAGTGGAGGCAGGATGGCAGATATAGCTGTGGAATGCTCCTCCTGGATGTGGGAATTCATGGAACCTGATAGTCTCCCTGATGACTACACCTGCAGGAAGTACAGCCAACTCAAGCTCCTGAAAGACCACATTAAGGAGCTGGAGTTGGATGAACTAAGGATCATCTTGGAGGCAGAGCAATTGGTAAATCAGACTTTTGAGCAGGTGTTTACACCCAGAGTGCAGAATTCAGGGAGTAGATGAGAGGGATAAAGGGTGAAAGAAATCAGTGCAGGGTCCACTGTGGCCATTTTCCTCAGCAACAGGTATACCCCTTTGGATACTGATGAGGGGGGGGGATGACCTATCTGGGCAAGGCAACAGCAGCCAGACCAATAGCATTGTGGTCTGCTCCGAGTCTCGGAAGGGTAGGGTGAAATCAGGTAGGGCAACGATAGTTAGGGGGACAGATAGGAGATTCTGCAGCAGAAAAAGAGATGCCAGGGTAGTGTGTTGCTTCCCGGGTGCTAGGGTCCAGGATGTCTCTAAGCAGTTGCAGAATATTCTTGAAGGGGAGTGTGAGTAGCCAGAGGTTGTGGTACATATTGGTACCAATGACCTAGGCAGGAGAGGGGTAGAGGTCCTGTGCAGTAAGTTTAGGGAGTTAGGAAGGAGGCTGAAGAGAAGGACCTCCAAAGTGGTAATCTCCAGATTACTCCCGGTGCAATGGGCTAAGGAAGGTCAGAACAGGAAGACAGCGCAGATAAATGAGTGGCTGGGGAGATGGTGCAGCGGGCAGGGTTTCAAGTTCTTGGATCATTGAAACCTTTCCAGGGGAAAGGATGACCCGTACATGTGGGATGGATTGCACCTGAACTGCAGGGAAACCGAAATCCTGGGACGGAGGTTTGCTCATGCTATTGGGGAGGGATTAAACTAGATTTGCAGGGGTTGGGAACCGAAGTTAAGAGGCAGAGGATGGGGCGATTGGCACACTAGAGACAGCTTGTAGGAAGTTTGAGAGGAAAGGTAGACAGGTGATAGAGCAAAGTGTCAGGATGCTGGAGCAGGGATCCAATCTCAGACGCAGTACTGTGCACACAATGGTATTAATTGGGTAACAAATCCCAAGGTGCAGACAAAGACAGCATCAAAGTTCAGGCAGAGACCAAAACATCCAGAGAAATCCAAAAACCAGAACCAGGAAACAGGCAGAGTCGATATTCAGATGGACAGAGTACAGATTCAAATGCTGGAAAGGCTCAGGAAAATTCACTGGCACAATCTGGCAACAGACAGGTGAAAACACAGGACTGAAATACACTGAGCAATAAACAGAGAGGCAGATGATAGGTGGATCACAATGAGACACAGGTGTCAGTAATACAAGTAATAATGAGAAGCAGATGAGAGACGGAATAGAGCAGGAGTAGGGACAGGAGCACATGGCAATACAAAACCACAGACTGACAGCTAGGAGGAAAACACACAGAAAGACAGAGTTCAACTGGAGGTAATGACACAAAGATGCATTCAGTCAGATGGTTTGAGATGTGTCTGTTTTAATGCGGGGAGTATCATAAACAAGGTAGATGAACTTAGAGCGTGGCTCAATACGTGGAACTATGACATTGTGGCTATTACAGAGACTTAGATGTCTCAGAGGCAGGAATGGATGCCTGTTACACTGCTGGTGTTTAGGGCAACAATGAAGATCCTCCATCTCCGGCAGAGTTCAGGGATTCCTTCACTACTGTCAGTCATGCAAGTCCCGGGTGGAGTCTCAGGAATACCGTGACACTCAGATGTAGGATTCTTCATTTCTGTTTCCATGGCAAATTTGTTTTACCAGTCAGGGTTGTTGGCGCTGAACAGAACCCCCAGACCTGGAGGACAGGTGGACCACACCTAGTCTGTCCTCTACCCTTTGACCTGTTTGGCATGGGTGACCCTACCAAGGGCCAAAGCATAAAGTCAACATAGCTCTCTGGATCATTGAGGCGCGCAAGCCTCCAAACCACAGTGAAGGTTCTGGTCATCTTGGAGGTACAATGGATATGTAGAAGACAAATTTGCCACAGGGCCAGGAACAGCACTGAGACAGCACAAGATAGACCTCACTCTGTGGTTACTGAAGAATTGTCTTCTTATGGTAGCCATGGAGCAAGGGATGGAAATCAAGGGTTCCCACTGGAATAAGCAAGGGAGAAGAAAGTCTTCTGGATAAATGAGGTTTTAGAATCACCACACATGACTAATGAGGCATAGATTATAACTTTATTTCAAAGATTCAAAGTACATTTATTATCAAAATATATATGCGGTATACAACCCTGAGATTCATTTTTCCACAGTCAGGAAACAAGGAAAAACATGGAACCCGTTCAAAGCAAATCATGAAACTTCAAACATGCATAAAAAGAACAGATCTCCAAATGGCAAAAAGGAGCAAAAACACAGAATATAAAACACCAAACCACAGTAATCAAAAGCGTCAAAAGCTCAGTTCAGACCAACCCAGCACTGTGTCCACATTATCTGCAAGCTGCAGAGCCAATCCACCCTGTTCAAAATCACACAGAATAGCAACAAAACAAGGAGCGACCAGAAACCAGCAACACATCATAACATGAACTACAGAGTCCTCTGCACAAACCGCAATGGTTAAACCTTGCCAAAGACCTGAGACTGGGGCACTATCCTCCAGCACCATCGAGTGAGAGGGAGAGAGAGAAACTATTCATACGCAGGGACCTTCCTACAGGAGCAGCAAGCAAGAGGGAGAGAAAAACCAGTCACAGGCAGACAGCTTCCTCCGGCAGCAGTGGGCAAGAGGGAGGGAGAGCAGGTAGCAGGCACTGAACACCCACCAACCTTCCACTCTCGTCCTCAGTCTCCTATATGAGCTGAAGGTCATTTAGCTGCAGCTCCTGTTCCTTAACAAGTTTTCTGAGGAGCTGCAGCTCATTGCACCTGGTGCAGATGTGGTTACTCAGGAGGCTGGAGGTCTCCCAGAATTCCCACATCTCACACACAGAACAAAACACCGCCTCTGGAGCTGCCTCACTGCACTAACAGATGAGTAATGAAGTATAAAGAAGAAGAAACTTACCAGATACTTACCACACCCCAGCCAGATCTCACCAAAGCCGCTCCAAAACTGGTCCGCTCACACAGCGGTCACTCTGCTTGTTCCTGCCATGTATATGGAGAGGTAGTGGAAAGTGTGGAAAACCTAAAGTTCCTTGGAGTTATGTTGTCAAAACAGCTGACATGGACCCCCAACACCTCACTGCTTGTAAAAAAAGGCACAACAAAGACTCTTCAAAAAGCTGAAACAGGCCAAACTCCCACAAAAGCTGTTGCTTAACTTCTACAGAAGCACAATTGAAACCATCCTGACCAACAGCACCACAGTGTGGTATGCCAGCTGCACAGCCGCTGAGCGACAAGACCTGCATCACGTGGTGAAGGCGGCCCAGCGAATTGTCAGGATGGAGCTCCCAGGACTGGACACCATCTATTCCAGCAGACTCGGGAGGAAAGCAATCAGCATAACCAGAGACACCACACACCCTGGCCACTCCCTGTTTGACCCGCTGACGTCCAGCAAAAGGTTCAAGACACTAAAAGCCAGAACAAATAGACTGAGGAACAGCTTCTACCCCAGAACTGTGGCCTCCATCACACCACTCCCACAGAACAATGACTGAAACTGTGAGCACACACATGCACAAACAAGGACTCAAATACTTGCACTAATGCCACTTTGTGCATTACTGTGATATTCTGGTGCTGCTGCGACTTATTTTCTGCTACTTATCTATTCAATACTGTTTTTCTATTACTGTCTTGTTTTTATCTACCACTTTATTTAATTTCCTGAGAGGAAGCCAAACAGAGTTTCATTGTATCTATGTATAATGACAATAAAGATCTTTCATTCATTCAAGTAGAAGGAAGGAGATTGTGGAGAGGGATGAACGGACAAAGGAATCACAAAGGGAACAATCCCTGCGGAATTGAGCGGAGGGGAAGGGTGTGGGTGATGTATTTGGTGGTAGGATCACTTTGGATTTGGCAGAATTTGGGACAAATAATGAGTTGGACATGGAGGCTCATGGGACATTAGGTAACGATGAGAGGAACTCTATTATTGTTAAGGTTGCAGAAAGATAAGGTGGGTGTAGATGTCCGGGAAATGGAGGAGATGCAGGTGAGGGCAGCATCAATGGTAGAGGAAGGGAAACCTCATTCTTTGAAGAAAGAGGACATTTCTTTCTGATGTCCAAGAAAGAAAAGCTTCATCCTAGTAACAAATATGGAGAGTTGAAGAAACTGAGAAAATGGAATGGCATTTTTACAGATGACCGGGTAGGAAGAGGTATAGTCAAGATAGCCATGGAAATTGGTAGGTTTATAAAAGATGTTAGTTGACAATTCATCTCCAGAGATGGAGAAAGAGAGATCGAGAAAGGGGAGGGAGGTGTCAGACGTGTCACCAAATGAATCTAAGGGCAGGGTGAAAGTTGATGAAATTGACAAGATCAGCATGATTGCATGAAGCAGCACCTATGTAGTCATCAATGTAGCATAGGAAAAGTTGGGGAGCATTACCAGGGAAGGCTTGGAACATGAACTGTTCTACGTAGCCAATGAAAATGCATGCATAGCCCATGGCTATCCCTCAAGTCTGGAGAAAGTGGAAGGAGCTGAAGAAGAAATGATTGAGAGTGAGGATCAGTTCTTCCAGATGGAAAGGAACTGATTGTTTCTTTTATTGAGAAAGAAGTGGAGAGATTTAAGGTCTTCTTGATGGGGATAGAAGTGTATAGGGGCTAGACATCCATGATGAAAACGAAATGCTCAGGGCCAGGAAATTGAAAGTTAGTGAGGAGCTTAAGAGCATGAGAAGCGTTGAGGATGTAGGGATGAAATGGAGTCAGGGTATGAGAACATTAGTTCTCATATAGCATGTTCTTGTTTACAGTTTCAGCTGCAAATTCTATTAATGTTAAGTGGCACATTTTTTAGAGCTGGAACGGAGTGTACTCTGTTGTTCTGAGTTGCTGTTCAGAATTGTGTAAACACCAGTGATTTTCATCCCTTTTAATATGCTCTTTTATATTCTTCCTGGCTTATGGTACCCTTCCAGTGTATTTTTGCAAAGACCTGCTTGTCATGTCAATCCTCTGAAAAGACACCTCCAGTGGAGTCCTTCCAGCCACTGAAGCAATCACTGGGAAACTACCTGCATCTGGAAGTTCTGACTTTCCCTGCAGCTTGCTTCTCCTTTATCACTCAAAACATAAATGCATTATCAATCCTAACGAAAAACCTCGGCCCGAAACGTTGACAGTGCTTCTTCCTATAGATGCTGCCTGGCTTGCTGTGTTCCACCAGCATTTTGTGTGTGTTGCATTATCAATATGTAGCTAATGTTTGTATTTCCCTTCTAAATCACAGACATCCTTTTGCTCTTTTTCACTGTGTCTCAATTGCACTTTAGAACCGGAGGGCATGGCCTCGGAACAGAAGGAGGAACTTTTAGAACAGAGGCGAGGAGGAATTTTTTTTAGCCAGAGAATATGAATCTGTAGAATTCTTTGTAACAGACAGCTGTGGAGGCCAAGTCGCTGCGTATATTTAAATAGAGGTTGATAAGGTTCTTGATTAGTCAGGCCATCAAAGGTTACGGGGAGAAGACAGAAGAATGAGGTTGAGAGGAATAATATATCAACCATGTTGGAATGGTGGAGCAGGCAATGGCCTGAATGGCCTTAATTCATGTCCTATGATTTTATTATAGCCTCTTAGCAAGCATATTGACATTACTTCACTGGTTCACCACAAATATTTGATTGGTTTTCTGTAATCCTTTATGTAAGCAAATGAAATTCGTGTAGATGGACAAATAGGTCAACATGAATGTGTTGTGTAATTCCTTGACTCTGTAAACCCAAATGAAGAAAAAAGGCCACACTTTAAAAAATAATGAATTGCCACATCTGGGGCTCTTTGGAACCAATTAACTAGCAACCTCTCCTTCCTTGAGGGATGGGACTTGAAACATAACTCAGTCTTCGTGTCTCCACAAACACTGCTTGCTCAACTGAATACTTCTCACATTTTCTGTTCATATAGGCATATGTTTATTCATTGGACTTATTAGTACCTACTTCCAGAGAGTAATGAATGTGTGGAATTCATTGCCACAGCCTGTCGTGGAGGCCATGTCATTGGGTATATTTAAAGCAGAGGTTTAGAGGTTCCTGATAAATAAGGGCATCAAAGGTTACAAGGAGAAGGCAGGAGAATGCGGTTGAATGGGAAAACAAATCAGACGTGATCGAGTGGAAGACCAGACTTCATGGGCTGAATGGCCTAATTCAGTTCTCCTGCCTTATTTGTATTCCTCTTCACTGAGAAGCACATCACGTTATTGACAACATCTGCTAATGGACGGAACAGAACATTTCTTATTATGCTGAGCTGCTTTTAAATAATGTTTTCTATGGAACAAAATACTGCTTGAGTAAGCACTGGAAAAAATACAATTGTGTAGAGGTGCGAGGTATTTTGTTGCTGCTTTCCAGTACAAATTGAGTCAAACATTAAGATTAGTTCTCGGAAATTGAATTATTTCATTGGCTCTTACTGGTAATGATTGAAGTGTTTTGACGGTATACAAGCATACAAACATAAAAGTTATGAGCAGGAATAGTTGATGAAGTCCTCAACTCTACCTCACCTGCCTTGCAGTTTAATGAGCGGCCTATGTTACCATTCCAATTCCGACCAAGGGTCTTCCACCTGAAATATTAACTCAGTTTCTGTTCCCACCAATATGGCCTGAACTGTGAAGTATACCTAATATTTTCTAAAGTCCTTTTGATTTTCACAATCTCTTATCCATGATAAAATGTTACTTTCTACAGCATATGTTTTTTTATTTTCTGCAATAACCTTTAATACTGCACTTGATCAAATGTCTGTACCCAGGGTCAGACAATGTACTTGAAATATAAACACATATTCCTGTCTCAAGAACTGTTTTCTGCATGTTTATGCATCAGTAAGATTATTAATTTCTATTTACTTCACCTTTTTATTTAAAAATCCTTATTTATAAATTCTGATGTGCTGCATGTTAATGTTAACGGCTTTTAATGGATGGAAAAGTACCTTTCCTATAATGGTTAGCTAAATTAAAATAATGCTTGTGAAGAAGCAGCTTGTGTAAACTCTGGAAATGGGGGTATTGTGTGGAGGTGAGAGGAAAGTGGTACTCTATTATTGTTACTATGTAGATTCTGAATGAAAGCTTGGATTTGCTTCCAGGTAGTCTAATTATTTTATTGGTACTTACTGCCAATGATCGAAGGATATTTGAATCCCTCCTTTGCTCATGAAGAGACACATTAGATGATTCACAATCAGAGCCATAGAGTCATAGAAAAGTGCAGCACAGAAACAGGCCTTTTGGCCCATCTAGTCCATGCCAAACTACTTAAGCTGCCCACTCCCACTGACCTGCCCTGGGACCATAGCCCTCCATACCCCTATCATACATGTATCTATCCAAAATTCTCTTAACCATTGAAACTGAGCTTGCGTGCACCTCTCACTTGTCTGCATTAAATGCTATCTGTCATTTTTCAGCTCATTTTCTCAACTGGTCCAGATCTGGCTGCAAGCCATGATAGCCTTCCATGCTGTTCACTACACCCCCAATCTTGGTGTGATCCACAAATTTGCTGATCCAGTTAACTACATTATCATCGAGATTGTTGATATAGATGACAAAGCACAATAGACCCATCACCAATCCCTGCGGCACTCCACTAGTCAGAGAAGCAATGTCACAATTGTATTGGAGGAGTTCAATATGCAAGGGGATTGGGAAAATCAGGTTGGGTTAAGATCACAAGAGAGGGGATTTCTCGAATGCCTACAGGATGGCTTTTTAGAGCAGCTTGTGCTTGAGCCTAGTCAGAAAAAGGCTATCTTAGATTGGGTGATGTGCAATAACCTAGATTTTATTAGGGAGCTTAATGTAAAGGAACCCTTAGGAGTCAGTGATCATAATATGACTGACGTCATCCCAGGATCCTGAGAGAGGTTTCTGAAGAGATAACGGATGCATTGGTCATGATCTTTCAGGAATCACTTGATTCTGGCATGATCCCAGAGGAGTGGAAGATTGCAAATGTCACTCCACTCTTTAAGAAGGGAGGAAGGCAAATAAAGGAAGTTATAGGCCAGTTAGCCTAATGTCAGTGGTTGGGAAAGTGTTGGAGTCTATTATTAAGGATGAAGATTCGGAGTACTTCAAGTCTAATGATAACATAAGTGAAAGTCAGCATGGTTTCTGTAAAGGGAAATCTTGCCCTACAAATCTGTTCTTTGAGGAAGTAACAAGCAGGATGGACAAAGGAGAGGCAGTGGATGTCATTTACTTAGATTCTCAGAAATGGGGCCACATGAGGCTGCTTAACAAGATAAAATCCTACAGCATTACACGAAAGATGCAGGCATGGATCAAGGTGTTGGCCAGAAGAAACTGCAGCCTAATCAAGGACAGGGGAAGCAGGCAAGCCAGTTGTCTTAGTTTTCCCCCATTTTGTGGACTCTAACCTGATTCTTGCTCTTGGATAGTCTAACCAGAGAAACTGACTGTGGACACAGGAAGCTTCAGGTAAAGGCCAGACAGCATCTATGGAAAAGAGTAGGGTCGATGTTTCAGGCTGAGACCCTTCATCAGGTCCAGAGGAAAATAAAATGAGCAGTCAGAGTTAGAAGGTGGGTGAAGGGGAGGAAGAAACATAATGTGATAGGTGAAACCAGGTGGGGGGTAGGGTGAAGTAAAGAGCTGGGAAGTTGATTGTTGAAAGAGATAAAGGGCTGGAGAATACAGGGGCTATCTGATAGGAGTGGACAGAAGCCAATGGAAGAAAGAAAAGAGGGAGGAGGGCCAGAGGGAGGTGATGGGCAGGAAAGGAGATAAAGTGAGAGAGGGAAATGGGAATGGGGAAATAGTGAAGGATAGGAGGTGGCATTACCAGAAGTTCAAGAAATCGACATTCATGCCATCAGGTTGGAGGCAACCCAAACAGAGTATAAGTTGTTGCTCCTCTAACCTGTGGGTGGCCTCATCGTGGCCTCATAGTAAAGGAGGCCATGGACTGCTACATCGTTCTGTCTTCTCACACAAAGCCAATGTCTACATTAATTCAATTTACTACATCCTTTTGAATGCTGAGCGACTGAACCTTCTTGACCAACCTGCCATGCAGGAAAGACCTTGCCAAATGCCTTACTATAGTCCATGTAGACAACATCTACTGCCTTGTCTTCATCATATTTCCTGGTAACTTCCTCAAAAAGCTATATAGGATTGGTCAGACATGACCTACCACACACGAAGCCATGCTGACTATCCTTAATCAGTCCATATCTATCCAAATACTTGAATATCCGGCCCCTCAGAATATCTTCTAAGAACTTTCCCACTACTGATGACAGGCTCACTGACCTATAGTTTTCTGGTTTACTTTTAGAGCTGTGGAACAACATTGGATATCCTCCAATCTTTTGGTACCTCACCTGTCACTAAAGATGATTTAAATATCTTTGCTAGGGCCCCAGCAATTTCTGCACTTGCCTCCTGGAGGGTCTGAGGGAAATCCTTAGCAGGCCCGGGGGATTTATCCAACCTAATTTGCCTCAGGAAAGCAAATATTTCCTATTCTGTAATCTGTGTAGATTCCATGAAGTTGATGCTGCTTTCCCTCATTCCTATAGACTCTGTCTTTGTCTCTTTATTTAATTTATTTAAGATCTTCCCTCAACTCGAGGGAACCAAAGGAGTGTCTTCACACAACCAAAGGAGTTGAATAACTTCAGACCTGTTGCCTTGACGTCGCACGTGATGAAGACCATGGAGCGGCTGATAATACAGAATCTGAGGCCACAAACCAGGCACGCCCAGGATCCTCTTCAGTTTGCGTATAAGGAGAAGGTGGGAGTGGAGGATGCTATCACGTATTTGCTGCACAAATCACTCTCTCACCTAGATGGGGTCAGTTGTGCTGTGAGGATTACATTCCTTGACTTCTCTAGTGCCTTTAACACCATCCAGCCCAAGATCTTAAGGCACAAACTAACGGAGATGGGAGTAGACTCTCACATGGTGGATTGGATAGTCTACTACTTGACAGATAGGCCTCAGTATGTGCAGTTGGGAGACTGTAGGTCTGACACGGTGGTCAGCAGCACAGGGGCGCCACAGGGAACCGTACTCTCTCCGGTCCTGTTCACCCTGTACACATCAGACTTCCAATATAACTCGGAGTCCTGCCATGTGCAGAAGTTCGCTGATGACACGGCCATAGTGGGGTGTGTCAGGAATGGACAGGAGGAGGAGTATAGGAAACTGATACAGGACTTTGTGATATGGTGCAACTCAAACTACCTGCGTCTCAATATCACCAAGACCAAGGAGATGGTGGTGGACTTTAGGAGATCTAGGCCTCATATGGAGCCAGTGATCATTAATGGAGAATGTGTGGAGCAGGTTAAGACCTACAAGTATCTGGGAGTACAGTTAGACGAGAAGCTAGACTGGACTGCCAACACAGATGCCTTGTGCAGGAAGGCACAGAGTTGACTGTACTTCCTAAGAAGGTTGGCGTCATTCAATGTCTGTAGTGAGATGCTGAAGATGTTCTATAGGTCAGTTGTGGAGAGCGCCCTCTTCTTTGTGGTGGCGTGTTGGGGAGGAAGCATTAAGAAGAGGGACGCCTCACGTCTTAATAAGCTGGTAAGGAAGGCGGGCTCTGTCGTGGGCAAAGTACTGGAGAGTTTAACATCGGTAGCTGAGCGAAGGGCGCTGAGTAGGCTACGGTCAATTATGGATAACTCTGAACATCCTCTACATAGCACCATCCAGAGACAGAGAAGCAGTTTCAGCGACAGGTTACTATCGATGCAATGCTCCCCAGACAGGATGAAGAGGTCAATACTCCCCAATGCCATTAGGCTTTACAATTCTACCGCCAGGACTTAAGAACTTTTTAAAAGCTATTATTAATGCTTTTTGAGATAGTGATTTAGATGCATATCATATTCTTTACTGAGTTAAGTATTGTATGTAATTAGTTTGCTACAACAAGTGTATGGGACATTGGAAAAAAGTTGAATTTCCCCATGGGGATGAATAAAGTATCTATCTATCTATCTATCTATCTATCTATCTATCTATCTATCTAACTCTTTTGGCTCCACATGTGGATTACCATTCTGGTCTTCCAAAGGGCCAATTTGTCCCTTGCAATCCTTCTGCTCTTAACATCTCTGTAAAATCCCTTAGGGTTCTCCTTCATCTTGTCTGCTCAACAATCTCGTGCCTTCTTTTAGCTCTCCTGATATCTTTCTTAAGTGTTCTTGTGGATTTCTTATACTCCATAAGCACCCTATTTGTTCCTACCTGCCTATGCCTACAATGCACATTTCTTTTCTTAACCAGGCCTTCAAGATCTCTTGAAAACCAAGGTTCTCTACATCTGTTGTTTTACCTTTTATTCTGACAGGCACACGCAAGCTTTGTTCTCTCAAAAATTTCATTTTTGAAGGCTTCCCCCTTACCAAGTGCACTTTTGCCAGAAAATAGCCCGTCCCAATCAACACTTGCCTGGTCCTTTCTGGTACCATCAAAATTGGCCTTTCTCCAATTTAGAATCTCAACCCACGGACTAGACCTATCTTTTTGCATATTTACTTTGAAACTAATGTCATGGTGATCACGAGATGCAAAGTGTTCCCCTACACAAACGTCTGTCACCTGCCCTGTCTCATTCCTTAATAGCAGATCAAGTAGTACACACTCTCTTTTTGGGACTTCTACGTACTGGTTAAGCAAACTTTCCTGAAAACATTTGAAAACTCTTTCCCATCTCGTCCTATTACAGGCTGGGAGTCTCAGTCAATATATGGAAAGTTAAAGTCACCTACTATAACAACCTTATGTTTCTTACAATTGTCTGCAATCTCTCTGCAAATTTGTTCCTCTAAATCCCTCGGATTGTTGGGTGGTCTGTAATATATCCCGATCAACAGGTTATACATTTCTTACTTCTCAGTTCCAGCCATAACACCACCCAAGACAAATTCTCCAGTCTGTCCTGACTGAGTACTGCCATGATATTATCCTGACTGGTAATGCCCCCCACCCCGCTCTGTTGTGTCCAAAGCAAAGGAACCCCAGAATAACAAATTATATTTATTCCTTTCACAGAATGAAGCAAGACTATTTACATTCTTATTGAAAATAATATTTTTTATCAAAAACAGCTAAAAATCACTACCTCGAAAGGTAGTGGTAAAAGGTGCCGGAGGAGATTAAGAATTGACTCAAGGGGTTTAGTTTAAAGGCTGGTCACTGATGGTATGAGATAATCATCACAATTCTATCTCCTTTACCATAACATTGGAGAGGGATAGGAGCAGTCAAGTTAGGAAAGCGTTTAATTGGAGTAAGGGGAAATATGAAGCTATCAGGCAGGAACTTGGAAGCATAAATTGGGAACAGATATTCTCAGGGAAATGTACAGCAGAAACGTGGCAAATGTTCAGGGGATATTTGCCTGGTGTTCTGCACAGGTATGTTCCAATGAGACAGGGAAAGGATGGTAGGGTACAGGAACTGTGGTGTACAAAGGCTGTTGAAAATCTAGACAAGAAGAAAAGAAAAGCTTATGAAAGGTTCAAAAAACTAAGTAATGATAGAGTTCTAGAAGATTATAAGGCTAGCAGGACGAAGCTTAAGAATGAAATTAGGAGAGCCAGAAGGGGCCACAAAAAGGCCTTGATGAGCAAGATTAAAGAAAACTCCAAGGCATTCTACAAATATGTGAAGAGCAAGAGGATAAGAGGTGAGAGAACACAAGCAATCAAGTGTGACAGTGGAAGAGTGTGTATGGAACCGGAGGAGATAGCAGAGGTACTTAATGAATAACTTGGTTATTGAATAACTATAGAAAAGGATCTTGGTGATTGTAGGGATGCCTCACAGCAGATTGAAAATCTTGAGCATATAGACATTAATAAAGAGGACGTGCTGGAGTTTTTGGAAAGCATCAAGTTGGATATTTCTCCAGGACTGGAAGAGATGTAACCCAGGCTAATGTGGGAGGTGAGGGAGGAGAGTGATGAGCCTCTGGCAATGATCTTTGCATCATCAATGGGGATAGGAGAGGTTCTGGAGGATTGGAGGATTGCAGATGTTGTTCCCTTGTTCAAGAAAGGAAGTACAGATAGCCCAGGAAATTATAGACCCGTGAGTCTTACTTCAGTGGTTAGTAAGTTGATGGAAAAGATCTTGAGGGACAGGATTTATGAACATTTGGAGAGGCACAATATGATTAGGAATAGTCAGCATGGCTTTGTCAAAAGCAGGTTGTGCCTTACGAACCTGATTGAATTTTTGGAGGATGTGACTAAACACATTGATGAAGGTAGAGCCGTGGATGTAGTGTATATTGATTTCAGCAAGGCATTTGATAAGGTACCCCACGCAAGGCTTATTGAGAAAGTAGGGAGGCATGAGATCCAAGGGGACGTTGCTTTGTGGATCCAGAATTGGCTTGCTCACAGAAGGCATGGAGTGGTTGTAGATGGGTCATATTCTGCATGGAGGTCAGTGACCAGTGGTGTGCCTCAGGGATCTGTTCTGGGACCCCTTCTCTTCGTGACTTTTATAAATGACCTGGATGAGGAAATGGAGGGATGGGTTAGTAAATTTGCTGATGACACAAAGGTTGGGGGTGTCATGGATAGTGTTGAGGACTGTCAGAGGTTACAAAGGGACATCAATAGGATGCAAAACTGGGCTGAAAAGTGGCAGATGGAGTTCAACCCAGATAAGTGTGAGGTGGTTCATTTTGGTAGGTCAAATATGATGACAGAATATAGTATTAATGGTAAGACTCCTGGCAGTGTGGAGGATCAGAGGGATCTTGGGGTCTGAGTCCATAGGACCCTCAAAGCTGCTGCGCAGGTTGACTGTGTGGTTAAGAAGGCATATGGTGAATTGGCCTCCATCAACCATGGGATTGGGTTTAAGAACCAAGAGGTAATGTTACAGCTATATAGGACCCTGGTCAGACCCCACTTGGAGTACTGTGCTCAGTTCTGGTCGCCTCACTACAGGAAGGATGTGGAAACTATAGAAAGGGTGCAGAAGAAAACTACAAGGATGTTGCCTGGATTGGGGAGCATGCCTTATGAGAATAGGTTGAGTGAACTTGGCCTTTTCTCCTTGGAGCTATGGAGGATGAGAGGTGACCTGATAGAGGTGTATAAGACGATGAGAGGCATTGATCATGTCGATAGTCAAAGGCTTTTTCCCAGGGCTGCAATGGCTAGCACGAGAGAGCACAGTTTTAAGGTGCTTGGAAGCAGGTACAGAGGAGATGCCAGGGGTAAGGTTTTGTGTGCAGTGCGTGGTGAGTACGTGGAATGGGCTGCCAGTGATGGTGGTGGAGGCAGATAGGGTCTTTTAAGAGACTCCTGCATAGGTACATGGAGCTTAGAAAAATAGAGGGCTATGGGTAACCCTAGGTAATTTCTAAAGTAAGTGCATGTTCGACACAGTATTGTGGGTCAAAGGGCATGTATTGTGCTGTATGTTTTCTATGTTTCTAAGTTTCTATGAAATTAGAGAAGCATAAGGAATTGTGCACCACAGAAATCATGTAAGCTTGGGGTTCAGGAATCATTGGAAGAGATTGGGATGGAACTGTGATGAGTAAAAGGATATCTGTGAAACAATGATCTTTCCTAAATGTAACACATTAGATTTGAGTGAATAAAATGGCTTTCCACTGAGAGAGTCCCAAATTCAATAATTCAGTAATTCTAGAGCATAGCTTGGCACATGTTTTAGTGCATTAGATTCAAGATTTCTTGTTGGACTAGAGGTGTTAAATTTCCCTGCAGGAAGACTAGATAATTGAGTTTTGTTTCAATGGCAAACTACTGAGTGCCAAGCAGAATAACATCAGTACTGTTCGCCAATATCTTTTGTTCTAAACTCTAAACCTACTCTCTCTTTTTTGTCAATTTAATCTATGATATAAAAATGGCATGTTTGGTGTCATGATGGCATGAATCTGACTGGATAGTCAGTGAAACAAAAGGATTTTGCTGTATCTTTGTACGGGAGACAATAGTAAACTGATAAAAACATCTAATTTTTTATGTCACTTTGATGGAACCATTCAAGGTACTGATGATAGGTATATTGCCAAAATGCTGTAGGCTTTAGAAAAATGAAGAGAGGTATACAGGACTTACAAATACAGCTACAATGGTTAGCAAAACATTTTCTCTGTATTGGTGGATTCACATTTATAGAACTAATTGACACTTAAGATGCGTGTGCTTATGGATATCAGCCAATTAACAATAGATTACATTTCTGCAGGAAAGGACTAACTGATGTCAGCTTTGAGAGCACAGAAATCATAAACTTTCCTGAGATATTGTAGGGTTGTCATACCTACCATGCAGTGATGTCAGACACCTCATGGCATCCAGCAGAAGCATCTTCATTTTCCACCTTCATCCTGAATTGGGGTAAATCACTGATTTTATGTCCTATTCACAGACTCATTCCTTTCTTGCATGGTGGCACTAGATTTGTGGTTTTCCATTCTCCAAAACCATATGAAATCTGAGGAGTTCCCTGAATCTAGGAAAATTTGATAGCATGATTAAACACATCCAATATTTCTGTGGTTACTTCCTTTGCGATTCCAAAAATTCCCCAGGCCTCAGCCTATGGCAAAACTTTAATGCTTATTCTTTCAATTTGATACCATCTTTAAATTCCATGGTTAGCCATGAATGATGCATCCTTATCAAGGAGTCTTCCTTCTCATTGGAGCCTAGCTTTTTGGAGCTGATTTGGAAAAATCAAGAGTGGCTTCTGGCAGGGCAGCGAAATCTGGGCCCAGAGTGAGTCGCTAGGTGGTGTGTTCTAGGCCTGGAGCCTTTTGTTGCAGTGCTGCCTGGGTCCTAGTGTGAGCTACAATACTCAGTCCTCTCTCTCTATGGCGCTGAGGCTATGAAGACTGCCTCTGGCTGCTGTGCTCTGTGAGCGTTAACATGATGGACTGATACCAAGGTTTGGGCCTGCTCCATAGTACTCCAGGTTTCAGATCTAAGGATGTATTTTGGTTCATAATGTTCTTGCTTGCTTCTATTGTTTGCATGATTTGTGTTTTTTCTCCTTCCTCTGCGCATCGGGTGTTGGTCTTTATTTTAGTTTTTTACCTGGGTTCTTTTGGGTATCTTGCATTGTGGCTACCTGTGAGCAAGCAAGTCTCAAGATTGTATAATTTATACATTCTTTGATAATAAATGTACTTTGAATAATTTGTTGAATTTTGTTGAATACCTCTTTAAACTTTGCTCACTGATAATCTACCAGCCACTATTAGATTTGTTTTTTCCATACCATTTCATTCTCACACAATTTAATTGCCTTTATTCAAGTTTAAAATACCAGTTTCAGTCTCAAGTTTTTCACTCTCAGACCCGTATTTGAAATTTTACCTTGCTATGATCACTTTTTCTCAAAGGATCCTTTGCTAGGAGCTCATGAATTAATCCTGTTTCATTTCATGAAACCAGAGTTAAAGTCGCTTGCTCTTTGCTTGGTTCCTTTGCATGTAACTCTAAGAAGCTCAGTTGAGTACTCTCTATGAGCTTGTTTTCCAAGTTACCCTTGCCAACTTGAAATGTCCAAACTATATGATATTTAAAATTACCTCTATTTCAAAAATGCCCAATTATTTTTTGAATTATACTCTCTTATAGTGTTGCTACTCTGTCTATACTCTCCTTCCACCATTGACATCAAAACAATTGCTATTACTTTCCTAGACTCAAAGTGATTCTGTATTTTGAGTTCCAAGCCTTTTTCATTCCTTACCACTACAGTGATCTCACCCTTCAGTAAGAAAGTTATCCCACTTCATTTTCTTTGCTACCTCCCTTCTAAAATATTACAAGGCCCTTAATATTCAGTTTCCAGCTTGGTTACCTTGTAACCATGACTGCATTGTCTATCAAACCATTCCCAATTATTTCTATTTGTTCTGTCAATAGCATTAGTATTCAGATAAAAATAAAACTTTAATGTAATATTATCATTTTCTCTTACTTTGACTCTACTGATTTGAGTGGAGCACCAACACAGAGGCTGTGTACAAGAATGGCCATAGTTGCCTCTACTTCCTGAGGAGACTGAGGTCCTTTGGAGTATGCAGACCACTTCTTCTCCTGTTCTACCAGTCTGTTGTTGCCTGTACAATCTTCTATGCCGTGCAGTGCTAGGGCAATGGCATCAACACAGATGATGCCAGCAGACTGAATAAACTGATTAGAAAGACTGGTTCTGTTGTTGGAGTCAAACTGGATGCACTGGAGGCTGTGGTATAACAAAGGACCCTACGGAAAATCCTAGCAATCCTGGACAATGTTTCTCACCCTCTGCATGCCACCTTGGCTGAGCAGAGAAGCGTTTTTAGTAATAGACTAAAACAACTGCACTGCTCCAAAGAGTGCTATATGAGGTCATTCTTACCCTTGACCAATAGACTCTATAATGAGTCAATCTACAGCCAAGGAAGTGATGACCCCCTCCTGTTGGACTGTTTGAGGTAACTTATTTTTTATTCTTTCTACTTCTCTTCTAATATTTATATCTGTGCACTTGCAATGCTACTGTGACACTGTAATTTCCTTTGGGATCAATAAAGTATCTATCTTGCTGGTGTATTCTTACATTTTCACTCAGCTCCATGCTACACTCGTGCTCAGATACATTTGCCTTCCATTTCTGTATGAGAAATAAAAGATGGTGGATTAGAGTTATTGAATATTTTTAAGGCTCAGTAAACACAGAAATAGCATATTAGAGAGTAGGTGGCAGTGACAAGAGGATAGAAGAACATCAGTAATCCAATGATAGAGAAGGCTCGAGGAGCCAAATGATCAACTCCACTCTCTAATTTCTATGCCTGCAAACTCTTTTTCTGGGTGAGACTGTGGTTCCTTTGAATAACATTAAAATAATTAGACTGATTTTGCTGCTCATGATGTTGTTTTCAGCTCATCAGTTTAAGCCTGAGAAAAAACATCTCATCTTCTGACAAGCACAGCACAACCTTTCAGATCCCATCATCCAAGCTCACCCCCTATTCTCAAGGTAGCAGGAATGAGTCACTTAAGAATGGAGTGTTATACCAATAGCAACCATCTCATGAAGTCTTACAGGAAGCAATAACTCAATACAGCTAGATATTTCCCTATGTATAAAGGGCCCCTTGGGTCCCCTCTGACATAAGCATTATGTCATAGCCAAAGATGTTGACTCACAAATCAAGCACTTTGTCAGTAAATGCAGAACTATACTGACAACCCCACTCTGTTAATACAATCACCTTGTAAGTACTTACGTATCATCTTGTTCCTGAACTAAAATGAAAACTGTGTCCAGGCTCAGAGTGACTAGTCAAACTGAGGAATTAAAAAACTTTCAAACCTAAAAGGAATCTCTTCATTGCCCAGTTAAGATGCAAAGCAGGTTAGATTTAAAGGGAATGTTCTTATTCCTTTCAATAGTTTCAATGTGCTAAAACAGATTCACTAATAAACACCATCTGGAATCCCAGCAAAATATCTATGGAGTGTTAAAGTGTGCTTTCAGCAGCTTAATTCTGGTATTACATTAATTGCCAAGCATAAAGCACAATATCCATTTCCATAAAAGCAGCCAGCATTGTGCTGTTTACTGTAAGCACAGCAGCTCTTCAATCCTTAATTGCTCTTTCCCGAGTAAAGCAATTACTTATATTTCTGGCCCTTTTATAATTGATATATTTCTCATACAAGTGGAATTCAGCGTGGCTTTCATGGCTGTCAGACATTTAAAGGGGAGGAGGAAATGAAGGGAGGTGAGGAGGAGGGACTGGGGGAGAGAGAGCGGGGAGGACCTGAAGGTATGGAGCAGGGAAGGCAAGAAGTTACGAAGAGGAGTGGAGCAGAGCATGATGGAGGGTGGGGGTCAATGACAGGGGGGTACAAGACAAAAGAGAAGAAGGCAGATTTCAAGGTAAGAGTACAGTGCAGTTGAGCTAGGTTTTAGGGTTTGGAATGTTGATGAAAAAAGGATTTATAATGCATCTTTCAATCACGGTAAGCATCCTCAAGATGAAATTAACAACTCTGAAGGCAACAAGGACACTCTACAATACTCGTCATGAAACGTAATCTCTTGGAAAATTAATTACATTTAACGCACTGAATTAAAATCCGTTGCTGGCAATCAAACACACACAGATACTATACATACACAACTCCATAATCAATGAAGCAGGTACAAAGAGGAAGTAAAATATTGACATCCTAACAGAAATATGTTAAGTCATGCATGGTTGATGAATTAGTACTGGGTTTGTGTACTTGGCGCATGGTGAGTAAATTATGTAGGCCCTAAATATTTTTGCACCTGCTTTAGTTGTTGATCTGGGACTGAATGCTGGGCACACTGATGATGTCATCACAGAGGCAAATGATGCAGTGGAAATGACGCTCGTGCTAAGGTGATCTGATGTCAAGGGGTGATCAGTGCATTTTCCTGAGGATCATGGCTTCCAGTGGAAATTGGCACAATTGCATTGAAATATGCACATTGTCAGGTGCAACCTCTCAAGTAAATCCTGGGAGGTGCAGATAAGGGCTATTAAAGTGAAAACTTCATATCATCATGTCATTTTCCCCAAGGAAGTTAATATAATCAGCCATTCTAGTTAGCCTTATGCTACCCCCTTTATAATGCTGTTTACATTGTAATTACTTCTGGTATTCATGTATTTATGCACATTCTATTCCATATCTATGCTTTAACTTCTAACTTTACTTTTACTTAATCCTTTATTCTTTATAATTGTTGAATGCTGTCTTTTGTTGCATGTCACACCAACACACCACAGCAGATTCCTAAGACATGTGAATGTATATAGTGAATAAAGTTATTCCCTGACCTTTGATGAAGTGCAAAGTAGTGAGCTGGGTGTCTGCAATTTAGTGATAATTTTCAAATCAGCGTGAATGCTGGTCTTCAAGAAGGTACAGACAAGGGAGGAGGAGGAGGAGCACTTACAGGACTGCTTTGAGTCAGTGGACTGGACGGTATTCAGGGTTTCATTTTCAAGTCTGAATGAATGTACCACGGTTGTCACTGACTTCATTAAACCTGTGCCTAAGAGAACATACCATAGATACCCAAATCAAAAGCCAGGGATGAACCAGGAGATTCGTAGTCTGCCGAGGACTAGATCGGCGACATTAAACTCTGATGATCCAGAGCTGTAAAAGTGGGCCAGATACAACTTATGGAGGACTACCTCAAGAGAAAAACAACAATTCAGATTGAGTTTGTAGATGGAATCAGATGCACGTCAGCTCTGGCAGGATTTTCAGGCCATTGCTGCCTATAAAGGGAATCCCAACATCATGTCTGGCAGTGATGAGCTCAACACCTTTTATGCTCACTTTGGAAGGGAGAATTAAACAACAGCTATGTGGATCCCTGCAGCATCCAGTGACCCTGTGATCTCTGTCTCAGAGGCCGATGTCAGACATCTTTCAAGAGGGTGAATTGTTGCAAGGCAACAGGCGCCAATAGCGTACCTGGTAAGGCTCTGAAAACCCGTGCCAACCAACCGGTGGGAGTGTCCAGAGACATTTTCAATCTCTGGACAGAATTCCCACCTGCCTTCAAAAGGGCAGCAATCATACCAGTGCCCAAGAAGAACAGGGTGAGCTGCCTTAACAACTATCACCCAGTAGCACGCACATCTATGATGATGAAGTACTTTGAGAGGTTGGTCATGGCTAGAATCAACTCCTGCCTCAGCAAGAACTGGGACCCACTGCAATTTGCCTTTCGTTACAATAGGTCTACAGCAGATAAAACCTCACTGGTTCTTCATGCAGCCTTGGATCAACTGTGCCTTATTAATACTTATGTCAGAGTGCAGTTTATTGACTACAGCTCATCGTTTAACACAATCATTCCTACAGATCAGACCAAAAAGCTCCAAAACCTGGGCATCTGTACATCCCTCTGTAACTGATCCTCGACTTCCTCACTAGAACACCATAGTCAGAAATAACATCTCCATCTCACTGATAATCAACACTGGCACACCACAGGGACATGTGCTTAGCCCACTGCTCTACTCTCTCTACATCCATGACTGTGTGACTAGGTACAGCTCAAATGCCATCTATAAATTTGCTAATGACACAACTATCACTGCAGAATTTCCGATAGTGATGAGGTTTATAGGAGTGGGAAAGATCACAAGTTGAGTGGTGTTGCAGCAACGACCTTGCACTCAATGTCAGTAAGACCCCGGAATTGATTGTGGACTTCAGATAGAGTAAGATGAGGAAACACACACCATTGGTGCTGCCTCTTGCACGCATGCTGAGCTCATTGACTTCATTAACTTTGCCTCCAACTTTCACCCTGCCCTTAAATTTACCTGGTCCATTTCCGACACCTCCCTCCCCTTTCTTGATCTTTCTGTCTCCATCTCTGGAGACGGCTTATCTACTGATATCTATTATAAGCCTACAGACTCTCACATCTACTTGGACTATTCCTCTTCCCACCCTGTCTCTTGCAAAAATGCTATCCCCTTCTCACAATTCCTCCCTCTCCACCGCATCTGCTCTCAGGATGAGGCTTTTCATTCCAGGACGAAGGAGATGTCTTCCTTTTTTAAACAAAGGGGCTTCCCTTCTTCCACCATGAACTCTGCTCTCAAACGCATCTCTCCTATTTCCCGCACATCTGCCCTCACCCCATCCGCCTGCCACCCCACTCGGGATAGGGTTCTCCTTGTCCTCACCTACCACCCCATCAGCCTCCAGGTCCAAAGTATAATTCTCCGTAACTTCCGCCACCTCCAACGGGATCCTACTACCAAGCACATCTTTCCCTCCCCCCCTTTCTGCTTTTCGCAGGGATTGCTCCCTACGCGACTCCCTTGTCTACTTGTCCCCCCCCCCCCCATCCCTTCCTACCGATCTCCCTCCTGGCACTTATCCTTGTAAGCGAAACAAGTGCTACACCTGCCCTTACACTTCCTCCCTCACCACCATTCAGGGCCCCAGACAGTCCTTCCAGGTGAGGCGACACTTCACCTGTGAGTCGGCTGGTGTGGTATACTGCGTCCGGTGCTCCCGGTGTGGCCTTTTATATATTGGTGAGACCCGACGCAGACTGGGAGACCGTTTCGCTGAACACCTACGCTCGATCCACCAGAGAAAGCAGGATCTCCCAGTGGCCACACATTTTAATTCCACGTCCCATTCCCATTCTGATATGTCTATCCATGGCCTCCTCTACTGTTAAAATGAATCCAAACTCAGGTTGGAGGAACAACACCTCATATACCGGCTGGGTAGCCTCCAACCTGATGACATGAACATTGGCTTCTCTAACTTCCGTTAATGCCCCTCCTCCCCTTCTTACCCCATCCCTGACATATTTAGTTGTTTGCCTGTTCTCCATCTCCCTCTGGTGCTTCCCCCCCACCTTACTCCCGAGGCCTCCCGTCCCATGATCCTTTCCCTTTTCCAGCTCTGTATCACTTTCGCCAATCACCTTTCCAGCTCTTAGCTTCATCCCACCCCCTCCGGTCTTCTCCTATCATTTCGCATTTCCCCCTTGTGGTGAACTAGATATACCTGTCTGACTGCTCCTGTGGCTCCTCCCAAGACCCTGCTGACTACCCCTGTGGCTCCTCCCACAGACCCCTGTATAAAGGCGACTGTGGCCTGCTGCTCTCCCTCATTTCCCCAGGATGTAGTGTTGTTCTTCAGTCAATAAAAGCCGATATCTCACTTCCTAAGTCTCGGCGTGAGTTATTGATGGTGCATCAATTTTATTGACTGAAAGTTACAACATGGAAACCGCTTTACGCCCAGAACGCCTAGACTTGGACCCCCGAGACCCTGGAGCAGCTCTTGCCTTTGACCACTGGCTGGTGTGCTTCCAATCGTACTTAGAGGAGGTTCGTGCCACCGACTCGGCTGTTCGGCTCAAACTTCTCTTCTCGAGGGTCGCCCCAAAAGTTTATTCGTTCATCAGGGACATATCCACCTACGAGGAGGCGCTTGCCGCCCTCCGAAGACAGTACCTGCGGCCAGTAAATCCAGTTTATGCACGGCACCGCTTGGCCACGCGAAAACAGCGGCCTACGGAGTCGACTGCTGAATTTCTTCGCGAGTTACTGATACTCGCGCGGGACTGTGACTGCAAAGCGCTCACAGCGGAACAGCATAAGGAACTCTTGGTCCGAGACGCTTTTGTGACTGGGGTTCGGTCAGTGTGTATCCGCCAGCGGCTGCTGGAAAAAGCTGATCTTACCTTACGCTCCGCGATAGAGTCGGCCGATTCGATAGAGGCTGCGCAACTGTACGCCGAAGAAGTCCAGCCGCGCGATTCCCCGGTTCCGAGCGAATTCGCCAACGCCGCAGCCAGTCGCGGTATCTCAAACCCCACGAATTCGCCAGGTATGAAACTCTGTTACTTTTGTGGGCTTCGGAAACATGCCCGGGAAAGCTGTCCGGCGCGCGAAGCGACATGTTCCAGCTGTGGGAAGAAGGGCCATTTCGCCAAGGTCTGTAAATCTAAACCGCGCCCGGGGTCGAGCAGCGCCGCGTCTGAGACCTGGGGGCCGCCATTTTGCATGACCGGATGTGGACAACCATCTTTGCCGGCGTCACCTGGCCCCGCCCCTACCTACCCGTGTGCGACCTGGGAGCCGCCATCTTGCATGCCCGGATGTAAGCGGCCATCTTTGCCGGCGTCACCAGGCCCCGCCCCCGACACGCCCCGTTCAACGCTGGCTTCCGTGACCCTCGATCAAAGCGCCCCGCACCAGCTCGCAAGGTCGATGATGGACATCCTGGTGGAGGGGCACAGGACTCGCTGCCTGTTTGACACGGGCAGCACTGAGAGTTTTATTGACCCGGCCACAGTGACACGCTGCGGACTCGTTACACGGCCGGTCCGTCAGAAGATCACCTTGGCTTCAGGGTCGCATTCCACAGACATCCGGAGGGGTTGTGTAGCGACATTGGTGGTGCAGGGCACAGAGTATCGGAACTTTGCGTTCCTGGTCATGCCTCGGCTGTGCGCACCTGTGCTATTGGGGCTGGACTTCCAGAGCCATCTCGAAAGTGTGACTATGGCATATGACGGGCCCCACCCACCACTCACTGTCAGGAATCCTCAGTTTGGTGGGACTTCGCCATATACTCCGTTACCACACGCACATACACCCCGAACCCCACATCCCGCCCAGCACCATGCCGATAGCTGTGCTGCTGACACTCTTTGCAACCTCTCCACCCTCAAGATCCCTCCCCCATCGCTGTTCACCAACCTGACCCCCGACTGTAAACCTGTGGCAACTAAAAGTAGGAGGTACAGTGCGGGGGACAGGGCCTTTATTCATTCAGAGGTGCAGCGGCTGCTCAGGGAGGGGATCATTGAGCCAAGCACAAGCCCATGGCGGTCCCAGGTGGTCGTTGTTCGGACTGGGCAGAAAAATAGGATGGTTGTGGACTACAGCCAGACCATCAATAGATTCACGCAGCTTGACGCGTACCCCCTACCCCGCATCGCGGATATGGTCAACCAGATAGCTCAGTACAAGGTGTACTTGACAATTGATCTGAAATCCGCTTATCACCAGCTCCCCATCCGCCCAGAGGACCGCCCCTACACCGCCTTCGAGGCGGGTGGCAGGCTCTATCACTTTCTGCGCGTCCCATTTGGTGTCACAAATGGGGTCTCAGTCTTCCAGAGGGAGATGGACCGGATGGTGGACCAGTACAAACTGACGGCCACATTTCCCTATCTAGATAACATCACCATCTGTGGTCGCGACTGGTCGGACCATGACACCAACCTCCAACGTTTTTTCCAGGTGGCCGATGCTTTGAACCTCACTTATAACAAGGACAAGTGTGTGTTCAGAACCACACGACTCGCTATCCTTGGGTATGTCGTGGAGAACGGGGTCATTGGCCCCGACCCCGACCGTATGTGCCCCCTGTTAGAACTCCCTCTTCCCACTACTCTCAAGGCCCTCCGGCGGTGCCTGGGTTTTTTTTTCCTATTACGCCCAATGGGTTCCCCATTACGCAGACAAGGCCCGCCCCCTGGTCAAGTCTACCACCTTTCCCCTCTCTGCCGAGGCCCGCGCGGCCTTCAGCTGCATTAAAGGGGACATTGCCAAAGCAACGATGCATGCGGTAGACGAGACCATTCCCTTCCAAGTAGAGAGTGACGCCTCTGACGTCGCGCTGGCTGCTACCCTCAATCAGGAAGGCAGGCCAGTGGCGTTTTTTTCCCGTACCCTTCAAGGCTCTGAACTTCGGCACTCCACGGTGGAGAAAGAAGCCCAAGCCATAGTGGAAGCTATTCGGCACTGGAGGCACTATCTCGCCGGCAGAAGGTTCACCTTGCTGACCGACCAGCGCTCAGTTGCGTTCATGTTCAGCAGCCAACAGCGGGGCAAAATCAAAAATGATAAAATTTTGCGTTGGAGAATAGAACTCTCCACCTATACTTACGATATCCTGTACCGGCCTGGCAGGCTCAATGAACCGTCTGATGCCCTATCCCGGGGACCGTGTGCTAGTGCCCAGCTCGACCAGCTGTATGCCCTTCATGCCCAACTTTGCCACCCGGGGGTCACCCGGTTTTATCACTTCATTAAAGCCCGGAACCTGCCGTACTCCCTGGAGGACATCAGGACGATGACCAGGAACTGCCAGATCTGCGCTGAGTGCAAACCGCACTTCTACCGTCCTGACACTGCGCAGCTTGTCAAGGCCACCCGCCCTTTTGAGCGACTGAGTATTGACTTTAAGGGCCCCCTTCCCTCCACCGACCGCAATGTCTACTTTCTCAGTATTATTGACGAGTACTCGCGATTCCCCTTTGCCGTTCCCTGCCCCGACACTACTACCACGTCGGTCATCAAAGTCCTGCGCCAGCTCTTCACACTGTTCGGATATCCCTGCTATGTCCACAGTGATAGAGGGTCCTCCTTTATGAGTGACGAGTTGCGCCGGTTCCTGCTTGCTAGGGGCATAGCTACTAGTCGCACCACGAGTTATAATCCCCGGGGGAATGGCCAGGTGGAGAGGGAGAATGCCACGGTGTGGAAGGCCATACTTTTAGCCCTTAAGTCACGAGGGTTGCCGGTCTCCCGATGGCAGGAGGTCCTCCCTGAGGCACTCCACTCTATCCGCTCCCTGTTGTGTACGTCCACTAATGCCACCCCTCACGAACACTTATTCTCTTTTCCCAGGAAGTCTGTCACTGGGACCACCCTGCCAGTTTGGCTGACGTCCCCGGGGCCAGTGCTGCTGCGTAAACATGCGAGGAGTAATAAGTACTCACCACTGGTCGAGAAGGTTCACCTCCTGCATGCTAATCCCCAGTATGCCTACGTGGTCTTGCCTGATGGGCGGGAGGACACGGTCTCTGTCCGCGACCTGGCGCCCGCCGGAGCAGCAGACCACTACCCCGAGCACTCCACGGTAACTTTGCACCCTGTACCCGAAGTGACTCCGCGCGCACCGTGCCCCACACAGACTCCGTATGCGTCTGTTCCAGGGCCCTCGCTCACACGCGAGGGATCCCTGACACCTCCTGTTGGGACAGAATTAACCCACTCTCCGCCTTCGGAGCACACACCACCTCCGGCACCTGTGCCGTCATCACCTCCGGCTCCTGTGCAATTGCAGCCGGAGCTCCGTAGATCGCAGCGAACGATTCGACCACCTGATCGACTTAACCTGTAAATATACTTGGGAATTTTTTTTTAAACAAAGGAGGGGTGAATGTGGTGAACTAGATATACCTGTCTGACTGCTCCTGTGGCTCCTCCCAAGACCCTGCTGACTACCCCTGTGGCTCCTCCCACAGACCCCTGTATAAAGGCGACTGTGGCCTGCTGCTCTCCCTCATTTCCCCAGGATGTAGTGTTGTTCTTCAGTCAATAAAAGCCGATATCTCACTTCCTAAGTCTCGGCGTGAGTTATTGATGGTGCATCACCCCTCCCCCTCCTACTTTCAACTCTCTTACTATCTTTCCTTTCAGTTAGTCCTGACGAAGGGTCTCGGCCCAAAATGTTGACAGTGCTTCTCCTTATAGGTGCTGCCTGGCCTGCTGTGTTCCACCAGCATTTTGTGTGTGTTGTTTGAATTTCCAGCATCTGCAGATTTCCTCGTGTTTGCTCTTTAAATACACACCAGTCCTCTTTAAGGGATCAGCAGTGTGTGGACGTGTGCAAATGCATGGACGCCAGTGAGTTAGACTGGTGGGAAGGATTTAAAAGAAGAAAAGTTTTTTCTTCAGCACTTTGACCGAGGCATGACTGCATAAGCACGCAGATGTCAGCGAGTTTGACGGGCAGGGAGGATTTAAAATGAAGACAGCTTTATAGAACGGGGGAAAGATTAGAAGGGGTCAGAGTAGGAGGGCTTTTGCTCAATAGGGCTTTGGCCATAACGGATCGAAGTGAGGTAAGTTACTTGTGTAGAATAGAAACAGGAAGTATGTCTGTGAGGCCGGTGTTCTGTACTGGGTGTCAGATGTGGGATGTCCGGGAGACTCCCAGCCTCCCGTATGGCCACATCTGTGCCAGGTGCATTGAGCTGCAGCTCCTTAGAGACCGGGTTAGGGAAGCGCGATGATCTTTGTCTGGTCAGCGAAAGTGAGGAGGTGATAGAGAGGAGCTATAGACAAGTAGTCACACCAGGGCCTCGGGAGACAGATAAGCGGGTAACAGTCAGGAGAGAGAAAGGTAAGAATCTGATACTAGAGAGTATCCCTGGCTGTCCCCCTTGACAATAAGAACTCCTGTTTGAGTATGTTGGGAGGGGGAACCTACCTGGGGGAAGCAACAGTGGCCGTGCCTCTGGCACTGAGTCTGGCCCTGTGGCTCAGAAGGGCAGGGAAAGGAAGAGGATGGAAGCAGTGATAGAGGACTCTATAGTTAGGGGGTCAGATAGGCGATTCTGTGGACGCAGGAAAGAAACACAGTTGGTAATTTGCCTCCCAGGTGCCAAGAACCAGAATGCTTCTGATTGTGTCCACGATATCCTGAAGTTGGAATGTGAACAGCCAGAGGTAGTGGTACATATTGGTACCAACGATGTAGGTAGGAAAAGGGAGGAGGTCCTGAAAACAGACTACAGGGAGTTAGGAAAGAAATTGAGAAGCAGGACCGCAAAGGTAGTAATCTCAGGATTACTGCCTATGCCACACGACAGTGAGTATAGGAATAGAGTGAGGTGGAGGATAAATGCATGGCAGAGGGATTGGAGCAGGGGGCAGGGATTCAGATTTCTGGATCATTGGGACCTCTTTTGGGGCAGGTGTGACCTGTACAAAAAGGATGGGTTGCACTTGAATCTGAAGGGGACCAATATCCTGGCAGGGAGGTTTGCTAAGCCTACTGGGGAGAGTTTAAACTAGAATTGCTGGGGGGTGGGAACCAAACTGAAGAGACAGAGAAAGGGGAGGTTAGCTCACAAATAGAGAAAGCTTGGAGACAGTGCGTGAGGGAGGATGGGCAGGTGATAGAAGAGAGATGTGCTCAGACTGATGGTTTTGGATGTGTCCAGTTTAATGCCAGAAGCATCATGAGCAAAGCAGATGAGCTTAGAGCGTGGATCAGTACTTGGGCCTATGGTGTTGTGGCTATTACAGAGACTTGGATGGCTCAAGGGCAGGAATGGCTACTTACAGTGTCAGGCTATAGATGTTTCAGAAAGGTCAGGGAGGGGGGGCTAAAGAGGTGGGGGTGTGGCACTGTTGATCAGAGATAGTGTTACGGCTGCAGAAAAGGTGGACGTCATGGAGGGATTGTCTACGGAGTTTCTGTGGGTGGAGGTTAGGAACAGGAAGGGGTCAATAACTTTACTGGGTGTTTTTTACAGACCCCCCATAGTAACAGGGACATCAAGGAGCAGATAGGGAGACAGATTCTGGAATGGTGCAATAATAACAGGTTTGTCATGATGGGGGATTTTAATTTCCCCAATATTGATTGGCATCTCACTAGAGCGAGGGGTTTAGATGGGGTGGAGTTTGTTCGGTGTGCTCAGGAAGGTTCCCTAACACAGTATGTAGATAAGCCTACAAGAGGAGAGGCTGTACTTGATCTGGTATTGGGAAATGAACCTGGTCAGGTGTCAGGCTTCTCAGTGGGAGAGCATTTTGGAGACAGTCATCACAATTCTATCTCCTTTACAACAGCATTGGAGAGGCATAGGAACAGACAAGTTAAGAAAGCATTTAATTGGAGTAAGGGGAAATATGAAACTATCAGGCAGGAACTTAGAAGCATAAATCGGGGACAGATGTTCCCAGGGAAATGTACATCAAAAATGTGGCAGATGTTCAAAATTAAGGGAGGGAAGTTTAGGGGAGACATCGGGGTAAGTTTTTTACACAGAGGGTTGTGAGTGCCTGGAATGACTTGCTAGGGATGGTGGTGGAGGCTAAAACATTTAAGAGCCTCTTGGACAGGCACATGGATGAAAGAAAAATGGAGGGTTATGGGGTAGTGTGGGTTTAGTTTTTTTTTTAAGGATTATATGGGTCAGCACAACATGGAGGGCTGGAGGGCCTGTACTGTGCTGTAGTGTTCTATGGTTCTATGGTTCTGGGGATATTTGTGTGGAGATCTGCACAGGTACATTCCAGTGAGACAGGGAAAGGATGGTAGGGTACAGGAAGCATGGTGTACAAAGACTGTTGAAAATCTAGTCAAGAAGAAAAGAAGAGCTTACGAAAGGTTCGAAAAACTAGGTATTGATAGAAATCTAGAAAAAATTAGGAGAGCCAGAAGGGGCCATGAGAAGGCCATGGCGAGCAGGATTAAGGAAAACCCCAAGGCATTTTACAAGTATGTGAAGAGCAAGAGGATAAGACGTGAGAGAATAGGACCAATCAAGTGTGACAGTAGAAAAGTGTGTATGGAACCGGAGAAGGTAGCTGAGTAATGAGTAATGAGTAATGAGTACTTTGCTTCAGTATTCACTACAGAAAAGGACCTTAGTGATTGTAGGGATGACTTACAGTGAACAGAAAAGCTTGAGCATATAGACATTATGAAAGAGGATGTGCTGGAGCTTTTGGTAAGTATCAAATTGGATAAGTCACCGGAACCGGATGAGATATACCCCAGGCTACTGTGGAAGCGAGGGAGAAGATTCCTGAGCCGCTGGCAATGATCTTTGAATCATCAATGGGGACGGGAGAGGTTCAGGAGGATTGGAGGATTGCAGATGTTGTTCCTTTGTTCAAGAAAGGGGGTAGAGATAGCCCAGGAAATTATAGGCCAGTGAGTCTTACTTCAGTGGTTGGTAAGTTGATGGAGAAGATCCTGAGAGGCAGGATTTATGAACATTTGGAGAGGCTTAATATGATTAGGAATAGTCAGCATGGCCTTGTCAAAGGCAGGTCGTGCCTTACGACTGAATTTTTTGAGGATGAGACTAAACACATTGATGATGGTAGAGCACTAGGTGTAGTGTATATGGATTTCAGCAAGGTGTTTCATAAGGTACCCCATGCAAGATTTATTGAGAAAGTAAGGTGGCATGGGATCCTGAGGAACATTGCTCTGTGGATACAGAACTGCCTTGTGCACAGAAGACATAGAGTGGCTGTAGACAGGTCATGTTCTGCATGGAAGTTGGTAACCAGTGATGTGCCTCAGGAATCTGTTCTGGGATCCCTCTCTGCGTGATTTTTATACTGGATGAAGAAGTGGAAGGATGGGTGTTGTGGATAGTGTGGAGGGCTGTCAGAGGTTACAGCAGGACATTGATAGGATGCAAAACTGGGCTGAGAAGTGGCAGATGGAGTTCAACCCAGATAAGTGTGAGGTGGTTCATTTTGGTAGGTCAAATATGATGGCAGAATATAGTATTAATGTAACAAAGGAATATAGAAAACCTACAGCATAATACAGGCCCTTCAGCCCACAAAGTTGTGCCGAACATGTCCCTACCTTAGAAATTAGTAGGCTTAGCCATAGCCCTCTATTTTTCTAAGCTCCATGTACCTATCCAAAAGTCTCTTAAAGGACCCTATCGTATCCGCCTCCACCACCGTTGCTGGCAGCCCATTCCACGCACTCACCACTCTCTGCGTAAAAAACTTACCCCTGACACCCTGTATCTACTCCCCAGCACCTTAAACCTGTGTCCTCTTGTGGCAACCACTTCTGCCCTTGGAAAAAGCCTCTGACTATCCACACGATCGATGCCTCTCATCATCTTATACACCTCTATCAGGTCACCGCTCATCCTCCGTCATGCCAAGGAGAAAAGGCCAAATTCACTCAACCTATTTTCATAAGGCATGTTCCCCAATCCAGGCAACATCCTTGTAAATCTCCTCGACACCCTTTCTATGGCTTCCACATGCTTTCTGTAGTGAAGCGACCAGAGCTGAGCACAATAATCCAAGTGGGGTCTGACCAGGGTCCTATATAGCTGCAACATTACTTCTCAGCTCCTAAACTCAATTCCACGATTAATAAAGACCAATACACCGTATGCCTTCTTAACCACAAAGTCAACCTGCGCAGCAGCTTTGAGCGTCCTATGGACTTGGACCCCAAGTTCCCTCTGATCCTCCACACTGCCAAGAGTCTTACCATTCATACTATATTCGGCTATCATATTTGACCTACGAAAATGAACCACTTTTTACTTATCTGGGTTGAACTCCATCTACCATTTCTCAGTCCAGTTTTACATCTTATCAATGTCTCGTTGTAACCTCTGACAGCCCTCCACACTATCCACAACACCTCCAACTTTTGTGTCATCAGCAAACTTACTAACCAATCCCTCCACTTCCTCATCCAGATCATTTATAAAAATCATGAAGAGTAAGGGTCCCAGAACAGATCCCTGAGGCTCACCACTGCTGACCGACCTCCATGTAGACTATGACCCGTCTACAACCACTCTTTGCCTTCTGTGGGCAAGCCAGTTCTGGATCCACAAAGCAATGTCTCCTTGGATCCCATGCCTCCTTACTTTCTCAATAAATTTTGCATGGGGTACCTTATCAAATGCCTTGCTGAAATCCATATACACTACATCTACTGCTCTTCCTTCATCAATGTGTTTAGTCACATCCTCAAAAAATTCAATCAGGCTTGTAAGGCACGATCTGCCCTTGACAAAGCCATGCTGACTATTCCTGATCATATTATACCTCTCCAAATGTTCATAAATCGTGGCTCTCAGGGATCTTCTCCATCAACTTACCAACCACTGAGATAAGACTTACTGGTCTATAATTTCCTGGGCTATCTCTATTCCCTTTCTTGAATAAAGGAACAACATCTGCAACCCTCCAATCCTGTGGAACAACGATAAGACTGTTGGCAGTGTGGAGGATCAGAGGGATCTTGGGGTCCGAATCCATAGGACACTCAAAGCTGTTGTGCAGGTTGACTGTGTGGTTAAGAAGGTATACGGTATATTGGCCTTCATCAACCATGGGATTGAGTTCAAGAGTCAAGAAGTAATATTACAGCTATATAGGACCATGGTCAGACCCCACTTGGAGTATTGTGCTCAGTCTGGTCACCTCTCTACAGGAAGGATGTGGAAACTATAGGAAAGGTGCAGAGATTTACAAGGATGTTGCCAGGATTGGAGAGCATGCCTTATGAGAGAACTCAGCCTTTTTTCCTTGGAGCAACAGAGGACCCCTCATGTGCACTTGCCTCAGTAGCATCCAGGACTTCTTCAAGGAGCAATACCTCAAAACAGCAGCATTCATCATTAAGGACACCCATCTCCCAGGACAAGCCTTCTTCTCATTGCTAGGGAAGAGGTACAGGAGCCTGAAGCTCCACACTCAGTGATTCAGGAAAAGCTTTTTCCCTTTTGCCATCAGATTTCTGAATTGATGTTGAACCCATGAATACTACCTGAGTACTTTTTTTCCCTCTGATTGACCTAACTGTACGCTAAGGGATGCTTAGTGACTTGGAAACTTTCTTGTATCCATCTCCCGATTTGCACCTTTCAATATAAAACAATAAAACACAAAAACTTCCAAGGGGTGTGAATACTTTTTATAGACACTGTATGTACTTACTGTAATTTACAGTTTTAATTATAATGTATCTTAATGCACTGCACTACCGCTGCGTAACAACACATTTCATGACATGCCAGTGATTTAGACTCAATTCTGATTCTGATAACTTGGATTCTGAAAATAAAGTGGACATGATTTTAGATGGAGACAAATGCAGAAAAAGATGTATTTAATTGGTAAGTATTCAGAACAATGTTGGTTAAGACTTAATAGATAGGTGTAAAATTGCATGGATTGGAAGAGAAAAGCAAGTGCTACCTTTGCCATGTGAGTGTTACTGAAAAGCTAAGAACAGAGTCAGAAGGAACTGGAGGTGTGACGTCCCAAGTTCCATCCCGTCTTCTGATGCTGATCTTGAACCATCCTCATGTTAACTCATGTGAAGCAGGTATTGGGCACTAGGGCACAGAAACAAACCCTTTGGCCAAAATCGCCCATGCCAAACTGTTATTCTGCCTAATCCTCACCTTGCCATACCCCTCCCATCTATGTACTTACCCAATTTCTCTTAAATGTTTCAATTGAATTTTCACACTCATACCACCCTCTGAGCAAAGATCTTTATCAACTCCCCCCCCCCCCCTTTTGGACACTTGGAAATGAATAGTTGACTTTCTAGCCTCATTCAGGTAGATGAGCCAAAATGAAGATGGATACTTATCCTTAAAATGCCAGCCGAGAGCAATCCAATATTCCTATTAGTGCTTTTCCAATTTCCCTGAACACTGGTGGTATGTTTGAATTCACCAATGAATAATCAAAAGCACTCAGTCAAACTCAGCAAGACAAATTCTTCATGTTGTAGTTGAAACCAAATGCCATTTTAAAATTAACAGCCCTACGGAGAGCCTGGTGAATGGAATAGAATTAACCTCTCATCCAAGACAGAGTGGAGACAGACTTGCATTTTGAAGAGGGTAGCTATCTTTATTTTCAAATGATGATGAATGAATCTAAATAATTGAGAACAATATTTACCTTTGGGATTGACCAGATGGACTTTAATTTTTTTCCAGCCCTGTACATTCTTCTGAAAATGCTAAAGTAACTTTTATGTTTTATTGACATTAGTGCTGTAATTGACCAGTCCTGATGAAGGGTCTAGGGGCCCAAAACATGGACTGTTTGCTCTTTTCCATTGATGCTGCCCAGCCTGTTGAGTTCCTCCAGCATTTTGTGTGTGTTGCTTGGATTTCCAGCATCTGCAGATTTTCTCATGTTTGTACCATAATCGATTTAAATCTTTTGGAGAGCCATGTTGAAAATAAATAGGCAATACCTTTATTAAAATAACTCAAAATAATTTGGTTTGAGCAATAATTTATTTATGAGTGCAAGTAAATGAAATTAGTATATTGTTTGTTCAAGAAATACAGGTTATTAATAATTATATTCTTATGTTTGCTTTAAATGTGATTATAGAGTGATTTTTTTTCATTTCCAATACAAACTGCTTCCTACAACAACTTACAATATTGATATCCACATGTATAGTTTAGCAGCAAAGTGAATCACATCAGATGGCTTTTGTGGGAGTGCATTCAGCTTTATACGCATTAATATTTTCGCCCAAGGTCTCTCTGATTTTAATGTAATTTCTGTGAATGATGAACGTTATTACTTGGCCTCATGGCTTTCCTAAACCAGGTTCCTAAACTGTGGATGTGTGATGGGAGGGAGGAACAGGCTTTGATTTGCTGTTGCTGCTTTGACATGTTCTGTTTTGTTGTGGTCTGTTTGCTCTGCCAATTATTATGGGCATACTATGCTGGCATCGGAATATGTGGAAACACTTGCGGCCTGCCCCCAGCACATCCTTGGGTGTCTTGGCTGTTAGCGCAGAAGACACATTTCACTATATGTTTTGAAGTACATATAAATCTGAATCTGAAATCCAAAATCTGAGAATAGAATGATGGACAACAAAGCTTTAGAATGATCTAGTTTGGAGATGAACAATCCACAGATGAAGACAGAGTAAACAGATGAGAAAAAACTGGGAAGACATTATGATTTTAAAACATTAGATTACACATGTGCTCACACCTATTAGGAATTTTTTAAAACTGACCTTTGATTCACTTTCTTCTTCATACAGTAACTTTATTTCTGTTAAAGTATGACACATCTTCCAGACAGAACCCAGAAGCATCTTTCTACTTCTCCAGACAGGAATTAAAAACACCATCACCCCGCACCTCATTTTGCAGTCAGTCGATAAAGTACAAATAAAACAAACCAAGCTTTCTCAGTGAAGAATGAGACGTTCTCTCTGCAAAGCCCAAATGTATCATTTCATTGGAGAAAATCCTATTATCAGCCTGTAAGGATATAAATTTTGCAGCCATTGTCAGCTAATTATTAGAATTAGACAACAGTGTAAGGATAAATGTCTGTATTTTACCATATGCTGTTGTTTTGCTGTGAAAGTGAGACACATATCGACATTTCATTTGACTTTTCTCTCTTACACCCAAAGTAGATTTATTTTCCATAGCCAAATGTAAATAAGTGGGCTTTGTTTTTATGTCTGAACAATTGAGGATAGTTCTCTGTTTTTATGAAGTGCCCTTGCTGCCCTCTCTTATTGTGAATGCCAGACAAGATGAGTGAACCTGCAGTCTTCTCCGAGAACTGTCTGTTAGGAGTTTCCGAGTCAAGGGACCCGGAATGAGTTTTCATGTGACAGCCACGAGGATATGGTTCACCCTTCCTCCCATCTCATTGGATACACTTGGAGATGCTGTCACCTAACTTGCAAATTCTGCCCTTTCAATGTTCAAAGTTCAAAATAAATTTATTATCAAAGTACATATATGTCACCATACACAACACTAAGATTCTTGTTCTTGTGGGCATTCACAGAAACAACAAAAACTGCACACAACAAAAACAGACAAACAGAAATGAGCAAAAGACAACAAAATGTACAAATACAAAAAAATATATATTATTAAATAAATAAGTAATAAATATTGAGAATATGAGATGTAGAGTCCTAAAAGTGAGTCTATATGTTGTGGAATTAGTTCAGTGTCAGAGCGAAGGACGTTATCCTCTCTGGTTCAAAAACATGAAATTTGAGGGGTAATAACTGTTCCTGGACCTGGTGGTCTGGAACTTGATGCACCTGTTCCTCCTTGCTGATGGCAGAACGAGAAGGGAACATGTCCTGGATGGTGGGGGTCTCTGCTGATGGATGCTGCTTTCCTGCGACTGTGCTGCATGTAAATCTGCTTAATGGTGGCCACCGGTTTATTTGTGATGGGCTGGGCTGTACCCATTACTTTTAGCAGGCCCTGCCGTTCCAGGCCTTTGGTGTTCCCATACCAGGCTGTGACGCAACCAGTCAGTATACTCTCCACCACACAGCTTATAGAAGTTTGACAAAGTTTTAGGTGACATGCCGTCTCTGTGCAAACTTCTAAAACACCTCTTTCACGCAGAATCCAGGACAAATCCTCTGAAATGATAGTGATGAGGAATTTAAAGTTGCTGTTCCTTTCCATCTCTGATCCCCTGATGAATACTCCCTGTGTAGGCTTTAATGGAACCCAGATTACTGTGAGAGTAGGTCAGGGTCTATGGAAATTCTCAGAGGACACTCAGCTGGAGAGATACTTGCTTAATTAGGAGCAGAAAAATCATTTATTCCATTCTTAAGCGTTCAGTGAAGTGGATAACTCACCTCAACATTGAACAACTTCCACAACTTATATATTTACTTTCAAGGACTCTACAATTTATGTTCTGAGTATGTATGTATTTATTTATTTGTTTCTTTGTGTATTTGTTTATTTATTTATTTGTTTGTTTATCTATCCATTTATTTATTTATTTGCACAGTTTGTCTTCTGTTGCTTGTCAGTCTTTGTGTGTGGCTTTTCATTGATTCCATTGTATTTCTTTGTTCCACTGTGAATTCAGGAAGTAAGTGAGCCTACGGTAGTATATAGTGACATATATGTACTTCGATAATTAATTTGTTTTGAACTTTGCTAGGCTTTGCTTCTGCCATTATATCTGACATCCATTTGGCATTATTGCTGTCTATATCATAAGGCAGATAAGGTTGTAAATATGTAACGTCTTGTCTAAATCTAGTGATATGGTTGTCTTCACTGCCATATTTATGCCAAAAGAGAGATCATCCAGAAATCATGGTGAAGAACCTTTTTCCTATTAGCTTATGGGAGTGACTGATGAGTGTCAAAATATTGCCCAGGCATTACATCCCAAATTGAGTAAACTGGTCTTCAGAGCAGGCAGAACATTTATAAACAAAATAGAAAGTAAGTTTTTCCAATGGGGATGCATTGGCACTGAGTCACTTTTAAGGCACCTGCAATTTTAAATCATTTGAAAGCTAAATGTTGGTCTCCCAGCCTCCCGTGTGGTCATACCTGCACCCGGTGTGTCGATCTGCAGTGCCTAAGGGACCGCATTAGGGAACTGGAGATGCAGCTTCCTCTGGTCAGGGAGAGCGAGGAAGTGATAGTCAGGTGGTCACTGATGCACCATCAATAATTCTCTGAGACGTGAGGCGAGATATCGGCTTTTATTGACTGGAAGAAAGAACAAGCAGTAGTTGACCACCATGCTACATCCTGGAGACTGAGGGCAGGGCTCAGGCCCCAATCGCCTTTATACCGGGGTCTGTGGGAGGAGACACGGTCAGTGGGAGGAGCCACAGGAGCAGTCAGCGGGGGGGGGGGGGCGTGTCCAGACAGGTATATTTAGTTCACCACATTCACCCCCCCTTTGTTTTAAAAGAGAGTCCCCATGGGGCGAAGTGTCTTACAAGTATATTTACAGGTTAAGTCTATCAGGTGGTCGAATCTGTCGCTGCGATCTACGTAGCACCGGCTGTGATTCCACAGGTGCCGGTGGTGATTGCACCGGAGACGGTGGTTGTGCTGATTCCGGCCTAACTGGAGGTGTCAGCCCACTAGGCGTTAGTGATCCCCCTCATACGTGTGCGAGGCGCCTGGTATATGCGTGTGCGAGACGCCCGGTATATGAGTGTTGTGAGGAGTCTGTGTAGGGCTCGGTGTGCACGGTGTCACCTCGGGTACAGGGTTCATAGTTACCGTGGAGTGTTCGGGGTAGTGGTCCGCTGCTCCTGCGGGCGCCAGGTCGCGGACAGAGACCGTGTCCTCACGCCCATCAGGTAAGACCACGTAAGCATACTGGGGGTTCGCATGTAGAAGGTGAACCCTCTCGACCAGCGGGGAGTACTTATTGCTACTCACATGTTTCCGGAGCAGCACTGGCCCTGGGGATGTCAGCCAAGCTGGTAGGGTGGTCCCAGTGGCAGACTTCCTGGGAAAAGAGAATAGGCGCTCGTGAGGGGTGTCATTGGTGGACGTACATAACAGGGAGCGGATAGAGTGGAGTGCCTCGGGGAGGACCTCCTGCCATCGAGAGACCGGCAACCCTTTTGACTTAAGGGCTAAAAGTGTGGCCTTCCACACTGTGGCATTCTCCCTCTCCACCTGTCCATTTCCCCGGGGATTATAGCTCGTGGTCCGACTAGTAGCAATGCCCCTAGCCAGCAGGTACTGGCGCAGCTCGTCACTCATAAAGAAGGAACCTCCATCACTGTGGATATAGCAGGGATATCCGAACTGAGTGAAGAGCTGGCGCAGGGCTTTTATGACGGACGTGGCAGTGGTGTCGGGGCAGGGGATGGCAAAGGGGAACCGCGAGTACTTGTGGATAATGTTGAGAAAGTAGACATTGCGGTCGGTGGAGGGAAGGGGGCCCTTAAAGTCAACACTCAGTCGCTCAAAGGAGCGGGTGGCCTTGATAAGTTGTGCCTTTTCAGGACGGTAGAAGTGCGGTTTGCACTCAGCGCAGACTTGGCAGTCCCTGGTCATCGTCCTGATGTCCTCAAGGGAGTACGGCAGGTTCTGTGCTTTCACGAAATGGTAAAATCGGGTGACCCCCGGGTGGCAAAGATGTGCATGGAGGGCGTATAGCTGGTCGAGCTGTGTGCTGGCACATGCTCCCTGGGATAGGGCATCAGGGGGCTCATTGAGCCTTCCAGGCCGGTACAGGATGTCATAGTTGTAGGTGGAGAGTTCTATTCTCCACCGCAAAATTTTATCATTTTTGATTTTGCCCCGCTGTTGGTTGCTGAACATGAACGCAACTGAGCGCTGGTCGGTCAGCAAGGTGAACCTTTTGCTGGCAAGATAGTGCCTCCAGTGCCTAATAGCTTCCACTATGGCCTGGGCTTCTTCACCGTGGAGTGCCGAATTTCAGGGCCTTGAGGGGTACGAGAAAAGAATGCTACTGGCCTTCCTGCCTGATTGAGGGTAGCAGCCAGTGCGAAATCGGAGGCGTCACTCTCTACTTGGAAGGGAATGGTCTCGTCCACCGCATGCATTGTTGCTTTGATAATGTCCCCTTTAATGCAGCTGAAGGCCACGCGGGCCTCGGCAGAGAGGGGAAAAGTGGTAGACTTGACCAGGGGGCGGGCCTTGTCTGCGTAATGGGGGACCCATTGGGCGTAATAGGAAAAGAAGCCCAGGCACCGTCTGAGGGCTTTGAGGGTGGTGGGAAGAGGGAGTTCTAACAGGGGGCGCATATGGTCGGGATCAGGGCCAATGACCCCGTTTTCCACGACATACCCAAGGATAGCGAGTCAGGTGGTTCCGAACACACACTTGTCCCTATTATAAGTAAGGTTCAGGGCTTTGGCCACTTGGAAAAATCATTGGAGGTTGGCGTTGTGATCCGGCCAGTCGTGACCACAGATGGTGATGTTATCCAGATAGGGAAATGTGGCCTTCAGTAGGCACTGGTCCACCATCCAGTCCATTTCCCTCTGGAAGACAGAGACACCATTTGTGACACCGAATGGGATGCACAGGAAGTGATAGAGCCTGCCGCCCGCCTCGAAGGCAGTGTAGGGGCGGTCCTCTGGGCGGATGGAGAGCTGGTGATAAGCGGATTTCAGATCTATTGTCGAGTACACCTTGTACTAAGCTATTTGGTTGACCATATCCGCAATGCGGGGTAGTGGGTACGCGTCAAGCTGCGTGAACCTATTGATGGTTTGGCTATAGTCCACGACCATCCTATTTTTCTGCCCGGTCCAAACAACAACCACTTGGGCCCTCCAAGGACTTGTGCTTAGCTCAATGATCCCCTCCCTGAGCAGCCGCTGCACCTCTGACTGAATGAAGGCCCTGTCCCCCACGCTGTACCTCCTGCTTTTAGTTGCCACAGGTTTACAATCGGGGCTCAGGTTGGCGAAGAGCGGTGGGGGAGGGATCTTGAGGGTGGAGAGGCTGCAAGTGGTGTCAGTAGCGCAGCTGTCGGCATGGTGTTGGGTGGGATGTGCGGGTCGGTGTGTGTGTGTGGTCAGTAGCGGGGTATATGATGAAGTCCCACAAAACTGAGGATTCCTGACAGTGAGTGGTGGGAGGGGCCCGTCATATGCCATAGTCACACTTTCGAGGTGGCTCTGGAAGTCCAGCCCCAATAGCACAGGCGCACACAGTTGAGGCATGACCAGTAGCGCAAAGTTCCAATATTCTGTGCCCTGCACCACCAATGTCGCTACACAACCCACCCGGATGTCTGTGGAATGCGACCCAGAAGCCATGGTGACCCTCTGGCTTACCAGCCGTGTCACAAGTCCGCAGCGTTGCACCATGTCTGGGTCAATAAAACTCTCAGTGCTGCCCGTGTCAAACAGGCAGCTAGCCCTGTGCCCCTCCACCAGGATGTCCATCATTGACCTTGCAAGCTGGTGTGGGGCGCTTTGGTCGAGGGTTACGGAGGCCAGAGTTGAACTGCCGTCTTGGTGCCCGGTAAGCACCGGTGGGTCGGGGGCGGGGTGTGTTGGTGCCGACAAAGATGGCCGCCCCCATCCAGGCAGGCAAGATGGCCACCCCCATGCCTCGCACGAGGCGGGCAGGCAAGATGGCGGCAACCAAGATGGTGGCCCCCATGCCTCACACGCAGCGCTGCCCGACCCCGCTCGTGGTTTAGACTTACAGACCTTGGCGAAATGGCCCTTCTTCCCGCAGCTGGAACAGGTCGCTTCTCAGGGCGGGCAGTGTTTTCGGGGGTGCTTTTCGAGTCCGCAGAAGTAACACTGCGCGGGTTTGCGACTGGCAGCAGCCGTGGTCGAGTTGGGGGAGTTCGTGGAATCGTGTCTGGCAGCGGCGTTGGCGAATTCGCTCGCGGGAACCGGCGGCGGCGGGGTCTGAGGTGTCCACGGAACCGGCGGGGGATCGCGCAGCTGGACAGAGTCAGCGTTGTGCAGAGCAGCCTCCAGCGTGTCGGCCGTCTCGATCGCCGAGCGTAAGGTAAGATCGGCATTTTCCAGCAGCCGCTGGCGCACGTACACTGACCTGATCCCCGTAACAAAGGCGTCTCTTACCAGGAGCTCCGAATGCTGCTCCGCCGTCAGAGCTTTGCAGTCACATGTTCGCACGAGTGTCTGTAGGGCTCGGAGAAACTGGGCGCACAACTCTGCAGGCCGCTGTCGTCGCGTATCTAAGCGATGTCTTGCGTAGATGGTGTTCACCGGCCGCAGGTACTGTCTTTTGAGGGCGTCCAGTGCCCCTTGGTAGGTCGGCAGGTCCCTGATAAGTGAGTAAACTTTCGGGGTGACCCTCGAGAGGAGAATTCTGTGCATAACAGCGGGCTCAGTCGCACTAACCTCCTCCAAGTATGATATGAAGCATGTAAGCCAGAGTTCAAAGGCAAGAGCTGCTTCAGGGGCTTGGGGATCCAAGTCCAATTTTTCCAGATGTAAAATAGTTTCCATGTTTTAAAACTTCCAGTCAATAAAATTGATGCACCATCAATAACTCTCTGAGACGTGAGGCGAGATATTGGCTTTTATTGACTGGAAGAAAGAACAAGCAGTAGTTGACCACCATACTACATCCTGGAGACTGAGGGCAGGGCTCAGGCCTCAATCGCCTTTATACCGGGGTCCGTGGGAGGAGCCACAGTCAGTGGGAGGAGCCACAGGAGCAGTCAGCGGGGGGGGCATGTCCAGACAGGTATATGTAGTTCACCACAGTCACACCAGGGCCACAGGAGACAGACAAGTGGGTAACAGTCAGAAAGGGGAAGGGGAAGAGTCAGGTACTAGAGAGTACCCCTGTGGCTGTACCCCTTGACAATAAGTACTCCTGTTTGAGTAAGGGGAAACAGCATAACTGGGGGAAGTGACAGTGGCTGTGCCTCTGGCACAGATTCCGGCCCTGAGAAGGGTAGGGAAGGGAAGAGGAAGGCAGTAGTGATAGGGGAATCTATAGTTAGGGGGTCAGACAGGTGATTCTGTGGATGCAGGAAAGAAACTCAAATGGTAGTTTGCCTCCCAGGTGGCAGGGTCCGGGATGTTTCGGATCGCATCCAAGATATCCTGCAGTAGAAGGGAGAACAGCCAGAGGTTCTGGTACTTATTGGTACCAATGACATAGGTAGGAAAAGGGAAGAGGTCCTGAAAACAGACTACAAGGAGTTAGGAAGGAAGTTGAGATGCAGGACCGCAAAAGCAGTCACCTCGGGGTTACTGCCTGTGCCACGCGACAGTGCGAATAGCAATAGGATGAGGTGGAGGATAAATGCATGGCTGAGGGATTGGAGCAGGGTGCAGGGATTCAGATTTCTGGATCATTGTGACCTCTTTTGGGGCAGGTGTGACCTGTACAAAAAGGACGGGTTGCACTTGAATCTGAAGGGGACCAATATCCTGGCCGGGAGGTTTGCTAAGGCTACTGGGGAGAGTTTAAACTAGAGTTGTTGGGGATGGGAACTGAACTGAAGAGACTGGGGAAGAGCCGGTTGGCTCACAAATAGACAAAGCTCATAGACAGTGCGAGAGCGAGGATAGGCAAGTAATAGAGAAGGGATTCACTCAGTCCGAAGGTTTCAGATGTGTCTATTTTAACACAAGGAGTGTTGTGAACAAAGTGGATGAGCTTAAAGTGTGGATCAGTACTTGGAGCTATGATGTGGTGGCCATTACAGGGACTTGGATGGCTCAGGGACAGGAATGATTACTTCAAGTGCTGGGCTTTAGATGTTTCAGAAAGGACAGGGAGGGAGGCAAAAGAGATGGGGGCGTGGCACTGTTGATCAGAGATAGTGTCGAGGCTGCAGAAAAGGTGGACGTATTGGAGGGATTGTCCACGGAGTGTCTGCGGGTGGGAACAGGGAGGGGTCAATAACTTTACTAGGTGTTTTTTATAGGCCGCCCAATAGTAATAGGGATATCAAGGAGCAGATCAGGAAACAAATCCTGGAAAGGTGTAATAATAATAGTGTTGTCGTGATGGGAGATTTTAATTTCCCAAATATCAATTGCCATCTCCCTAGAGCAAGGGGTTTAGATGGGGTGGAGTTTGTTAGGTGTGTTCAGGAAGGTTTCTTGACACAATATATAGATAACCCTACAAGAGGAGAGACTGTATTTGATTTGGTATTGGGAAGTGAACCTGGTCAGGTGTCAGATCTCTCAGTGGGAGAGCATTTTGGAGATAGTGATCATAACTCTATCTCCTTTACAACAGCATTGGAGAGAGATAGGAATAGACAAGTTAGAAATGTGTTTAATTGGAGTAAGGGGAATTATGAGGCTATCAGGCAGGAAATTTAATTAAACACTTAAATTGGAAACAGATGTTCTCAGGGAATAGTATGGAAGAAATGTGGCAAATGTTCAGGGGATATTTCTGTGGAGTTCTACAGAGGTACGTTCTAATGAGACGGGGGAAGTTATGGTAGAGTACAGGAACCGTGGTGTACAAAGGCTGTAATAAATCTAGTCAAGAAGAAAAGAAAAGCTTACAAAAGGTTCAGAAAGCTAGGTAATGCTAGAGATCTAGAAGAGGCTAATAGAAAGGAGTTTAAGAAGGAAATTAGGAGAGCCAGAAGGGGACATGAGAAGGCCTTAGCAGGCAGGATTACGGAAAAACCAGAGCATTCTACAAGTATGTGAAGAGCAAGAGGATAAGACGTGAAAGAATAGGACCTATCAAGTGTGACAGTGGGAAAGTGTGTATGGAACTGGAGGAAATAGCAAAGGTACTTAATGCAAAATGCTGGTGGAACACAGCAGGTCAGGCAGCATCTATAAGGAGAAGCACTATCGACGTTTCGGGCCAAGATCTTTCATCACGACGAAGGGTCTCGGCCCAAAACGTCGACAGTGCTTCCCCTTATAGATGCTGCCTGACCTGCTGTGTTCCACCAGCATTTTGTGTGTGTTGCTTGAATTTCCAGCATCTGGAATTTCCAACATCCTCCTGTTTGCTTTTGAGGTACTTAATGAATAATTTACTTCAGTATTCACTATGGAAAAGGATCTTGGTGATTGTAGTGATGACTTGCAGCAGACTGAAAAGCTTGGGCATGTAGATATTAAGAAAGAGGATGTGCTGGAGCTTTTGAAAAGCATCAAGTGGATAGGTTGCCGGGACTGGATCAGATGTACCCCAGGCTACTGTGGGAGGTGAGGGAGGAGATTGCTGAGCCTCCTGTAATGATCTCTGCATCATCAATCGGGACAGGAGAGGTTCCGGAAGATTGGAGGGTTGTGGATGTTGTTCCTTTATTCAAGAAAGGGAGTAGAGATAGCCTAGGAAATTATAGACCAGTGAGTCTTACCTCAGTGGTAGGTGAGTTGATGGAGAAGATCCTGAGAGGCAAAATTTATGAACATTTGGAGAGGTATAATATGATTAGGAATAGTCAGCATGGCTTTGTCAAGGGCAGGTCATGCCTTATGAGCCTGAATGAATCTTTTGAGGATGTGACTAAACACATTGATGAGGGAGGAGCAGTAGATGTAGTGTATATGGATTTCAGCAAGGCATTTGATAAGGTACCCCATGCAAAACTTATTGAGAAACTAAGGAGGCATGGGATCCAAGGGGACATTGCTTTGTGGTTCCAGAACTGGCTTGCCCACAGAAGGCAAAGAGTGGTAGTAGACAGGTCATATTCTGCATGGAGGTCGGTGACCAGTGGAGTGCCTCAGGGATCTGTTCTGGGACCCCTACTCTTCATGATTTTTATAAATGACCTGGATGAGGAAGTGGAGGGATGGGTTAGTAAGATTGCTGATGACACAAAGGTTGGAGGTGTTGTGGATAGTGTGGAGGACTGTCAGAGGTTACAGTGGGACATTGATAGGATGCAAAACTGGGCTGAGAAGTGGCAGATGGAGTTCAACCCAAATAAGTGTGAAGTGGTTCATTTTGGTAGGTCAAATATGATGGCAGAATATAGTATTAATGGTAAGATTCTTGGCAGTGTGGAGGATCAGAGGGATCTTGGGGTCCGAGTCCATTGGACACTCAAAGCTGCTAGGCAGGTTGACTCTGTGGTTAAGAAGGTGTATGGTGCATTGGCCTTCACCAACTGTGGGATTGAGTTCAAGAGCTGAGAGGTAATGTTGCAGCTATATAGGACCCTGGTCAAACCCCACTTGGAGTACTGTGCTCAGTTCTGGTCACCTCACTACAGGAAAGATGTGGAAGCCATAGAAAGGGTGCAGAGGATATTTACAAGGATGTTGTCTGGATTTGGGAGCATGTCTTATGAGAATAGGTTGAGTGAACTCAGCCATTTCTTCTTGGAGCGATGGAGGATGAGAAGTGACCTGATAGAGGTGTAAAAGATGATGAGAGGCATTGATCATATGGATAGTCAGAGGCTTTTTCCCAGGGCTGAAATGGTTGCCACAAGAGGACACAGGTTTAAGGTGCTGGGGAGTAGGTATAGAGGAGATGTCAGGGGTAAGATTTTTACTCAGTGAGAGGTGAGTTCATGGAAATGGGCTGCCGGCAACAGTGATGGAGGTGGATACGATAGGGTCTTTTAAGGGACTTTTGGATAGGTACATGGAGCTTAGAAAAATAGAGGGCTCTTGGTAAGCCTAGTAATTTCTAAGGTAGGGACATGTTCAGCACAACTTTGTGGGCCGAAGGGCCTGTATTGTGCTGTAGGTTTTCTATGTCTCTATGTTTCACATTACAACATCTAATAGTGTGAAGTAGTGATGATGGAGGCGTAACACCGTTGACATAATGTGCTATAAATATCGTGTCCACGTGTACTTGAAGGTGAACAGTTTGACAATATGGCTGGCAGATGCTCGTTTTCTCCCTTGGAAATGAAGGAAATAAACAAGAAAGGATATAGTAGATAGTAAGTCCTTTGGTAGCTGACTTAGTTGTAACAGTTTACCTCTGATGGATGGTGATACCAAACACATCTCCGTGCATCCCAAGAATTTATTGTGGAATTGCTTTATTAATTAGAGTCTATAACAGTGATTCCCAACCTTTTTGAGCCCTAAAGCACTTTCATACTCGCCAATTCCCCCCTAAAACACCTTCATATTTGCCAATGCTCCTCTTAGGCACAATATGCCTTCCGGTACCCCCTAGTGTAAAAATATGTCTACCATATATTAACATGAAAAAATGATTCTTCTTTAAATTTTATTTGTCTTTAAACCTAGCTTACACAGTACCTGGGCACTGTACAGCAACTTCAATATCAAAGTGATCCTTGAGCTTGGCTTTTAGCAGGAATTTAAATATCTAGTTTAAGTTGTGACAACAAAAGCCTTAAGTCCTCATGTGTAACAATGTCCAAACGGGTTTTGTTTTTTGTGAGTATGTGGTTCACTGCACTGAAGCCTCTTTCAGCAAGGTAGGAGGATGGAAATGCATTGAAGATCAGTTTGGTGCTTCTCCAAAGACCAGAAAACTTCATATGACAGTGTAGCCACATACCACAAAAGCTAACATTTTTTGAAAAGCATTTTTGCCTCTTCAGCAATCTGAATTTCAATAATTTCTTCCTGCAAGCTCTCTTCCTATTCTTCCACCTTGCAAAGAAATAGGGTAATTACCCAGTATGGAATTTTGAGATTGTTCAAATCCTTGAATCGACTCTGAAATTCCTTCTTCAGTGACTGCAGGTGTAAGCAGTACTCTTGCAAATCACCATCTGTGAAAGAGTACCTAACTTTCCATGCATAAAAACTGTGAGAACATTCTTCTCCCAATGTTTTGCTTATATATTTCCAATTTTCCAATAAAAGTTGACACTGCACTTTTTGCCTGGATTAAATTGAAATTCTCACCCTGTAGTTTCATATTTAGAATGCTCATTTTGTCATACAAATTGGCTAGGTATGCCACATCTCCATGTTCTTCAATCTTGTTTTCCAAACTCTTGTTAACTTTGAGCAATAATTCAACCACAGTGTCAAAAAGATCAAAGAAATGTTTTAAACAGCAGCCTTTTGATAGCTAACATACTTCAGTGTGAAGAAGTAAGCGTTCACACTCTTCATTATTTTCTTGGCATAACTGGTGAAGTATTCTGGTACTTAATGGACAAGCTTTAATTTTGTTGATAGCAGATATTACAAGAGTTACGTTTGAAAAAAAAAGTTGCTTGCTTAGGTTTTTGGCTGTGAGATGTTGACAATGAATTACACAATGGAATGCAAACAGACGGAATATCTATTTTCATAAATGCCAGTAAACCAGCATGGCGACCTGTCATATATGTTGTTCTATCTGTTGCACAAGAAATCATGTTTCTAATTAAAATACTTTTATCCTCAATATATAATTTGAACTCATCATGGATTGATTCTCATTGATATTTGTTTTTAACTTCTTATATAAGGGAAACTCTTCACAAACTTTTCCATTTTTGATAAACCGTACTTATGCAATTAGCAATGTCTCATTGTTTTGCTCAGTTGACTCACCCAGTTGTATCCCAAATTCTATTTTCATAGCTCTGTGCATAGTTGATACTCAATGTCTTCACTCATTTAGTCAATACGATGAGCTACAAAGAGGTATTGATTTTAAAATACTGGCATCCATTTTAAGAACAGTGGTGAGCACTTCTGGTGTGGGAGGCATTATGAATCTTTCACCAATTGCATTAGATTTTCCACAATTTGCTATCATTTTGGAAATGTTATGAGAAGCAATGTGATCACTATCAAGGTCATTTTTAGCTTTCTTGGCAAATACCTTGAGTGTGCAACTCTTTCCAAATGCCTCTTTCATCTTCTGGTCCTGAGTAATACCATAAGTAGCATTTTCATGGTATCTTTTACGGAAGTGTTTCTGCAATCTTGATGGTTTCCTGGATTTATTAGACAGTACAGTATTACAAATAAGACATATGGGGTCCTGACGAAGGGTCTCAGCCCGGAACATTGACTGCTCATTTCCACGGATGCTGCCCGACCTGCTGAGTTTCTCCAGCGTGTTTATACGTGTTGATAAGACATATGGGGTGCTACTGATCTGACGGGAACAGAATAAAACCATACACCAAGTATGTAACACACATTGATGCTCATTTTGTAATTTCTTAGCAGACTGATGGCTCCACAGTTCCAAAGAAACCCAGCAGCTTATGGTAGCATGTCTTGGATTCCACCATTGAGCCAAGTGGTGCAGTTATGCCTTTGTGAAGAGATGCTCCAGGTCTGTCTCTCACCTTTACACCTGGAAATTCCAGTCATTCATAGGAAGTGGATGAATCTGTGGAAAAATCTAATAGTTGATTTTAATATTTTTAATGATTTGATAGTTTTAATATGCTAGAAATTATAATTTTTAATTTACGATTTTTAAAAATATTACTTAACTATGTGTAACATCTCTGAGTAACACCTTGGTAAGGGGCATTGCAGGGGCACAGTCTCATCCATTAGTCTTTGAACTCACTCTACCCATTGGGTTCCATGAGTGTGCAGTAGATCAGTGGGCCAGGTCCTACGCACCTGTAAAAACTAAGCGCAAAGTGCCTATTCAAGATGATTTTCCCCATTATAACATTTATGACTATTAAGAAAATTCAAAGAATTAAACACGGTTAAAAGAAGCAGCATATCCTTGCTTGAATTCAGACTTGTCTCCAGATTTGCTGCATTTGATATTCGGTTTGTCACAAGTGCAATGTTCTTTCTGTTTCTTCCATTTATAATGAGCTGTGTGCAAACTACACAGTGCCTTAATAATTGCTGATAAGGCCAATGCCATCTGTAGCAAAAGGTTTCAATGATAATGAACTGTAGACTGTGGCTGCCATTATAATGTTTCATTTGCCAAATGCGGATTTAAACTCAAATGAAACTAAATGAATCATGTTAAGGCATTCATTTATCCTTCATTTATCTTCATATTTTCCTTTAGAGATGATGTAATAACCCAAGAGAATACTAAGATAACATAACTTACTGAAATAATGAGGTTTGCAAAAGTCAGTAACTAATTTGGTTAGAACGCTTTGCAATAAATCCTTCTTGTTAAATACTGGATGTCAGCACAAATCAGTAGTCTGAGTTTCAGAAATGAGTACCACCAGATTTGCAACAATATAACTGGGATTGTCAAATTTGCAGATTTCTATCCAAAGGAGTCTGCCCATCAAAATCCAGCCTGTCAATCCAAATAAAACATTTTTAGAAACACAATATGTTCTGCAGAATCAAACAGAGCACTTAAGGATTATAAAGAAGCCAGAAAGTAACTGAAAAAGGGAATTGGGAAAGCCAGGAGAGCCCATGAAAAGTCATTGGTAAGCAGGATTAAAGAAAATCCCAAGATAGTCTATACTGTACATCAAGAACAAGAGCTTAACTAGGGAGAGGGCATGACCACACAAGCAAGGATGAAGGGGGAACCACTTGCTTGGATGTGGTGGATGCAGGTGAGAACCTTAATGAGTATTTTACATCAATATTTACCAAGGAGAAGGACATGGAGGATAGGGAGATCTGTGCTCAGTGCAAGAGTTTTTTTGAGGTAAAGGAGGAGGTAGTGTTGATCTCTTAAAGAACATTAAGGTCCATAAGGTCCCAGGTCCTGATGGGATATACCCCAGGTTATTAAGAGATGCAAGAGAAGAGATCGTCGGGGCCTTGGCCAATATTTTCTTGTCCTATCTAGCTACGAGCGATGTCCCAGAGGTCTGGTGAGTAGATAATGTTGTTCCATTATATAAGAAGGGAACCAGGAATAATCCTAGAAATTATAGAATGGCGAGTCTCATATCAGTAGTAAGAAAGTTACTGGAGTGAGTTCTTAGGGATAAGATTTATGAGCATTTGAAAAATCATGGCCTAACTAGTGTGAGATAGCATGGCTTTGTGTAGGGAAAGCTGTGTCTTACTAGCTTGATTGAGTGCTTTGACGAGCTAACAAGGGAGATTGATGAAGTTAGAGCTGTGGATGTTGTCTACATGGGTAAGGCATTTGACAAGGTCCCTCATGGGAGGCTCATCCAGAAGATAAAGTTGCCTGGGATCCAAAGTGAATTATCTGTTTGGATTCGGAACTGGCTTGCGCATGCAAGACAGAGGATGGTGGTCAAAGGGATTTATTCTAGCTGGAGCTCTGTGATCAGTGATGTTCCACAGGGATTTGTACTGTAACTTTTGATGCTTGTGATGTATATAAATGACCTAGATGAAAATGTAGATGGGTAGGTTAGTAAGTATGCAGATGACGTTTGGTGGTGTAGGACTGGCAAAGAAACCAGTAGGATACAAGCCAGTTGTAGATATGGATGGAATATTGCAGATGGAGTTTAACCCAGCCAAATGTGAGGTGTTGCACCTTAATAGGCCAAATGTAAAGAGACAGTAAAGGCAAGATCCTTAACAGTGTTGAAGAGCATGAGGTGAATGTTCATAGCTTCCTACAGTGACTACACAGGTTGATAGAGTGGTTAAGGAGGCATATGGCATGCTTGCTTTTATTCGTTGAGACACTGAGTTCAAAAGTCAGGAAGTTATATTACAGCTTTATAAAAATTGAGTTAAGACCACCTGCAGCATTGCTTATGGTTTTGGTTGCCCCATTATAGGAAGGATTCGAGGCTTTGGAGTGGGTGCAAAAGAGACTTAGCAGGATGCGGCCTGTATTAGTGAGTATGTGCAATAACAAGAGGGTGGACAAACTTGCACTATTTTCTCCAGAGTGGCGGAGGCTGAGAGGAGATCTGATAGAGGTTTACAAGATTATGAGAGGCATAGATAGAGTAGACAAACAATATCTTTTTCCCAGGGTTGAAATGCCTAATACCAGAGAGCATACACTTACAGTGACAAAGTAATTTCAAAAGAGATGTGAGGGGCAAGTTTTTTTAAAAACAGAGTAGAAGGTACCTAGAATGTGCTGCCTGGGGTGATGGTAGAGGCAGATACATTAGGGATTTTTAAGAGATATTTGGATAGACACATAAATGTGAGGAAAATAGAAGGAAATGGCCATTGTGTAGGGAAAAGGCCATAAAACCATAAGCAGAATTAGACCATTAGGTTTATTGAGTATGCTCCGCCATTTCATCATGGCTGATCTAATTTTCCCTCAGCCCCAACCTGTTGCTTTCTCCCCATATCCCTTCATGTCCTGACCAATTAAGAATCTATCAACCTCTGCCTTAAATATATATAAAGACTTGGCCTCACATTCTCTGGCTAAAGAAATCCCTCCTCATCTCCATTCTAAAAGGACGCCCCTGTATTCTGAAGCTGTGTCGTTGGTCTTAGACTCTCCCACCATAGGAAATATCCTCTCTGTATCCACTCCATTGAGGTCTTTCACCATTCATTAGGCTTCATTGGGGTCAACCCTCGTTCTTCTGAATTCCGGTTAATACAAGTCCAGAGCCATCAAACGATCTTCATATGACAAGCTGTTCAAACTTGGATTCATTTTTGTGAACCACCGTTGAACCCTCTCCAGTTACAGCACATCCTTTCTAAGATATGGTGCCCAAAACTGCTCACAATATTCCAAGTGAGGTTTCATTGGTGTTTTATGAAGTCTCAACATTACATCCTTTCTTTTATATTCTAGCCTCTAGAAACGAGTGCTAACATTTAACTTGTCTTCCTTATCACAGACTCAACCTGCAAATTAACCTTCAGGGATTCCTGAATGAGGAGTCTCAAGTCCCTTTACACCTCAGTTTTTTGTATTTTCTCTCCACTTAGAAAATAGTCAACACTTTCATTTCTTCTACCAAAGTGCATGACCATACACTTTCCGACTGTATTCCATCTGCCACTTCTTTGCCTAATCTCCTAATCTGACTAACTCTTCTGTAGCCTCTCTACTTCCCAAAACTACCTGCCACTCCACCTAACTTCATGTTATATCTAAACTTTGCAGTAAAGCCATCAATTCCATCAGCCAAATCATTAACATATAACACAAAAAAAAACTGGCAAACCTCAATCGGCCAGCCAGCTCTAGCTGAGTCAATGTCTTTAAGGATGGAATGAGGTGATTTCTCACACAGATGCATTTTACTTTTGACACTCATAGTTAGAAATGTCACTTAATTCATCTGCTTTGGTGAACTTGAATGATGACTATAGAGTTAAATGTGAAGTTCTTGTGCCTGCAATTCTCTGTCCTATTATTGAGCCTTCTGGGTAGTTTGCCAGTACGGCTGATGTCTCTGTTGCTTACTTTTGAACTCAATGTCAAAGCATTTGGCTTTATTAAATCTGTTGCTAGACCTCTGTCATCCTGATTTTACAGTTCTGCTTTCATTTTAGTAATAGATGAGCGACGTTTGAAAGCTTGGTGTCAACATCCCATTATATTTGCTGTTCCGACAACAAAGCATTGATTTAAACCAGCAAAACCAAAGTCAAATTCTACATCTCACAGAGCACCTCATTCCTTTGGCAACCTTCTTGATGTCCACTCAAGCTGAAACACAGGATGCAGTTGCAACAGGCTTGTGGGGATGAGTTCAAGATGCCCTGCTTCTCAGAGGTTCATAACTCTGGAGAATTACCCAAAGTATAGTAAGAATATGGAATGTAGTTGAGCAAATAACACTGATGTATTTAAAGGACTCTTTAATAAGGACTTAAGGAAGAATGGAATGGACCAATAATGCTGACAGTGATATTGAAAAAGTAAACAACCTCAAAATAATCCTGATATACTTGGACCAAAATGGCCTGATTCAGTGCTTCATATGCTATGCACCATGAAACATGTTCCTGCCTGATTTGTGTAATCTTACTCATGGACCTCAGCCTTTCAGGCCAAAGGCAAACAGTTTCAACCCTTAGGTAATTAGCTTAGCCCTTGGCTTTCTTATACCAATGTATTTACTATCTAATCTAAGCTGCTGTCCATTTCTTATCCAACTGAGGAAATGATATTTTATTTTGCCTGGGAAATTTAATATTAGAGACAAGTGTCATCATAGGGACAAAGCAAAAACATGCAGCTTCCATATCCTGATTAGGGTGAAAATGGGAAGGTTAATGGATAGTTTGATTGAAACAGTTCTTCCATGCTATATCTTCAGGTCCTGCAACCCTAGCACGGGTATTAAGCACTGTGAAATTGAAGTCAAATCATAAAAAACTATAATTTTAAAATCCTATTATCTAAATGCATCACTTCTGCAAAGAAATCAACAGTACTCATATCTATACAATGACAATGAGGACCTCCATTGGTTGGGGTCAGCCATGGCTGTTGCGTCCCAGCTGGTTACATCATGAAATGCAAAGTGATACTCAAGCCACAGTACGATATGGAGAGCAAGCTGTTGCCCATGTAGCAAACTCCCCCTGTCCATGTAGCTGATGAAACCGAAGGGACGGCAGAGACCGATACAGTTTGGCACCAGCGGTGTCACCGGAGTTGCCAGTCAGCATTGAACTTAATGTAGGACAGCCTTAGGGACTCCAGCCCTGGGTTTTTCCTTGGGGTTTACTCTTGCAGCCTTCCCCGTGAGTAGGTATAGCCACAAGGTGGCTCAGGTTTGAGATCAGAGTTTTCCTTCTCCTAGATGAGCTGCCAACCACGGCTGATGAGCCCAATTTGCTCAAAACAACTGATTTTAAGGCAGCAATAACCTGCCTTCCCCCCCCCCCCCACCTTCTGTCAATAGAAATGCTTTGCCAGACTTATAAACTAAGCCACATGTGAAGGCCAGGAGATGAACTTGGTTGTTTTTTAAATTATTTTTTGAATTTATTTAAATCTCACATCCATCCCCCAATGTGAGGGAGTAAAATTTTTTGCATTATGACTCTGTCACAATGTTTGGAGATGTGAATTTATATGTTTAATAGCTTGCTGAAAGAAGTTGTTCTGTAGCCTGTTGGTCCTGGCTTTAATTCTGCAGTACCATCTGCCAGACGGAAGTAGCTGAAACAGTTTATGATTGGGGTGATCTTCCAGGACTACTTTATGTACCTGCTGCTGAAATTGTCCTCAATGGAGGGAAGTTCACATCCACAGATGGACTGGGCTGTCATAACCACTCTCTGCAGTGGCCAGCAATCAAAGTTGGTGCAGTTCCTGTACAAGGCGGTGATACAGCCAGTCAGGATGCTCTCAATGGTGGCCTTGTAGAAGGTCATGAGGATTTGGGGGCTCATGCTGAACTTCTTCAGTCACCTGAGGTGGAAAAGATGCTGTTGCGCTTTTTTTGCCACACAGCCGGTGTGTACAGTCCAGAGATCTTCAGTGATGTGTATACCGAGGAACTTGAATCTTTTCACCCTCTCAACTGCAATCCAATTGATGTTGATCGGGGCGAGCCTATCTCTGTTCCTCCTGTAATCCACCAGCAGCTCTTCCGTTTTTTTGGGCATTGAGGAAGAGGCTGTTATCCTGGCACCACTGTGTCAGGGTGTTAACCTGACCCTGTAGGTTGTCTCGTCATGGCTAGAAATAAGGCCGATCAAAGTTGATCGGCAGATTGGAGCTGTGTGTGGCAGCACAATCGTGGTTGTAAAGGGAATAGAGGAGGGGACTCAGGACAAAACCCTGGGGGGCACCAGTGTTGAGAGTCAGAGGGGCAGAGGTGAGGGAGCTATCCTTACCACCTGTCAGCGATCCGATAGGAAGTATAGGATCCAGCTACACTGAACTGTAGTCCAGGCACAGCATTTTAGCGAATGCATCCCTCTTCTCCAGGTGAATGAAGACAGTATGTAGTGCTGTGGCTATGGTATCATCGGTAGTCCAGTTCCGATGGTAGGGGTCCAGTGTGGGTGGTATCATGCTGCAGATGTAGTCATTGACCAGCCTCTCAAAGCATTTGCTTATTATTGAGGTGAGTGTGACAGGGTGCCAATCGTTCAGTCATGCTATCTTGGTTTTCTTAAGTACAGAGACAATGATGAATGATTTGTCAGAAGCTATTTGAGATGCACGTCATTGGGAGCATTTAATAGGTAGTAGGAGTTCATCCCACTGCCACCCCCACTATAACAACCTTAAGGAAGCAATAAAATAACGGTGCACCATAGTCTCTCTCTCCATTTATCAGGTAATGTGAAAGAAAATCATCGATTTGCAAATATTATTCTGATTCAGTTCAGTCTTTCCATCAGCCCACACATAATGTTGGCATCCCTAATATCATCTGTAATGAACATTTCAAAGCAAGATGACGATATTTCAGTCTAATTCTTTGGTCCTAGACATTTTAATTCCTTTTCTGAATTTCACTTTCTTATTTATCTTCTTCTTCCAGCTTGAACAAAATCTGATTTTTGTATAGAATGACCTTTACTTGTGAATGCGCTATAATGTAATAAAACAGCTCCCTCTTCCTCTTTATGCCACTTTTCTGCAGTGAGCTGGAGTCAGATTAGCTGAAAGCATGACAAAACCACGACTTGCATCAGGATTTATTGCAAATCAATCTGCAAGAAGACAGAGAAACTGCTCTCTGATCACAGAAGTATTCTCAACAGACTCAGTTGCATCATAGGTATCTCTGTTATTCTATGTTAAATACTTCATTTATATCATATTATTGGATGGCTCCCTGCAATCTTATCAGGAATAAATCTAGGTTCAATTCATTTACAGTCATACATATTTAGATGTTGTCAACATATCCATTATTCTTTATCAGTACTAGTTACTAAAATGGAGTAACAATCTGTGAAATTATTTATAAAAAGAAGTCAGATCCAGCTGTATTACACTGTGTCAATCATTATTCTCAAGCACACATCAAAAGAAATAAAACCACATAATACTTTTACCTTAAGTATCTATAGTTCATTAATGTAGAAAGAGCTGAGCATTAAAACTGACAATTCTTCCTTTATAAACATGAGGATACAATCAGTTGTAGAGTCATACAGCTTGGAAGCAGCTTCATTGACCACTGCCTTCATGCCAACCATCAAGCACCCACTCTTACTGATTCCATTTATTTCCTATAGATTTCCATCAGTTCTACCAGTCATATCCAGGGTGGAGCAAGTTACTGTGACTAATAGACCTACCAATCCACACATCCTTGGGATGTGGTGGGGGCAGCGGTAGGATGGAAACAGAGCACCCGGAGAAAATCCATATAGTCTTAGAGAAAATATTCAAATTCCACACAGGACGTCAGGATTGAACCTGGGTTGTTGGAACTGTGATGCAGTGGCTCTACTGACTATGCCATTGTGTTATCCAAATCTGACAAATGTTGCGCAATTTGAGCTCAGCTCTTCCATTTTCAAACTAAACATCTTTAATGAAAATTTAGATTGCTCACAGTTAGAACAGTAAGAACAGCTAAAATAAAAGCCTATGAGAAAGAGGGAAGGACAGAGAGAGACAGAGACAAGGGGGAGAGAGAAAGAGAGAGAGAGGATTTCCCTGTATTTTGCTGCATTCATTTTACCCTGTGCCTTCACAAGCCTTCCAGGGCTTGTTGCAGTGAAGCATCCCCACTGCACAATGTAGCCACCATAATGCCTTGTGGTAGGGATGGCACGTTTTTGATGATGTGCAGTGTTTGGCTTACATAGCGTTTAGTCTGATGGCCAAAAGGCTCAATGTTGGTTTTGTAAGACCATATTACCTTGTTCCATCTGGCTTCAGAGCCTCCCACATGCCTTCTGACAAACTCTAGCTGAGATATCATGTGAGTTCTTATCAACAGTGCCTTTTTCTTTGCCACTCTCCTATAAAGCTGTGACTGGTGAAGAACCCTGGCAACAGTTGTTGCATGCACAGTCTCTCCCATCTCAGCCGCTGAAGCTTGTAACTCCTCCAGAGTTGTCATAGGTCTCTTGGTGGCCTCTCTCACTAGTCCTCTTCTTGCACGGTTACTCCGTTTTTGAGTACGGTCTGCTCTAGGCAGATTTACAGTTGTGCCATATTCTTTCTATTTCTGGATGATTGACTTAACTGTACTCCAAGGGATATTCAGTGACTTGGAAATTTTCTTGTATCCATGTCCTGACTTGAGCTGTTCAATAACCTTTTCGCAAAGTTGCTTGGAGTGTTCTTTTGTCTTCATGGTGTAGTTTTTGCCAGGATGCTGACTCACCAGAGTTGGTCCTTCCAGATACAGGTGTATTTTTACTACAAACAGTTGAAACACCTTGACTGCACACAGGTCTCCAAAAACAGATCTCCAGTTAACTAACAATGTGACTTCTAAATCCAAGTGGCTGCACCAGTGATGATTTTGTGTGTCATATTAAAGGGTGCGGGGGGTGAAAACTTAGCAATCAATTATTTTGTGTTTTATATTAGTGTAATACCCTGGTTCACATCTTTACAGTTAGGCTGTGTATTTCATCTAGTAGCTCTGTAATTGTAGTCTGTTCTACATTCAGACTGTTTGGGTTATTGATGAAGATAAGGGATGATGTGGAATGTGTGCCATCCAATTCGGGGGAGGTTTTCTTGGTGAGGGATAATAAGGATGGTCTAGGGTTTTTTGTTCGACGGGAGATGAAGAGAGAAGACACTGGGTATAACCATTCATAGAATACGATCCTGTGGGAGACCCGTTTGTTCGAGATGGATTGCGAGCGACATTCCAAAGGTAGTGTGGGCTTTCACGCTGACTGAGGGCCCAATGCATGAGTGACAGGGAAGTTCAACATGAGCTCCAATGTGTGCACATTTGACTGTATAATTAAAATGGTCCCTTTTCTTTTTGTTTTTCTTTACTAACTCTCTAGTTAAGATTCATAAATATATTTCTTTTAATCGTATGCAGTGTACCGTCTGTTATTTTGTGGCACTGAATTGTAGCAGGGTAGCAAATTACACAGCATCCACACAAGCTGGAGTTTGGGGTGGGAGAGCCGTCTCAATCTCACAGGTTTGGCGGAACTAGAGAGTGTTTTCCCTAGACTTACGTAGCCAAGGAGACCAGGGGGTTTCATTTGTAATTAATTTAGATCACATCGTAGAGATTGTTTTTCTCTTTGACACGAAAGAGCCTTTTTCTGTTAATTAGTGTCAAAAAAGCCAAATTAAATCCATTGCGATTCAATGATGCAAAACAAAAAAAACATGAAAACTTCCAAGTGGAGAGGGGGAGAGGTGAATACTTTTTGTAGGCACTGTACATAAGAATTGACAGATTGACCATTTATCGTTCCTGTCAGCTCAGCTTCTTTATTTCACAAAACCATTCCCACGTGACTATGCGATCCTCTTCAGATCCTTAACACTGCATGATATTCTGGAATAGCTAATAATTTTATTACATCAAATCCATGTATACAAATTTTTCCTTCAGGCTATCCAAACTCCTCTCCATTCTGTCTAAAATCTCATTGGTCATTGATTTCTCACTGTGCCACAGGTTTCATTCCTGTCTACCAAGTACATTCAAATCAAAGGATCTTCAAGCATTCCTAATATTACAATCATACTATAATATGACATGCATCTCAAATCTTCGGACTCCAGACAAGAGAGTGTTACTGAGTTAAAGTACTAAAATGTGTTGAATTATTCAGGACTTCATCAATTCATCAGAGCTTTATCACCATTGAAACAGCTGATGATGAGCATGCTAAGACACTCTGCATTGGATCACTGTGCTACCACTGTCCAGCAGAGCAAAACCACGAACTCATCATCAATGTAGAATCATAAACCTGTCACCAACGTCTCTAAGTCTCTTGGATTACATTGTGCATTGGCAACTAACAGATGTAAATCTATAAATAGAATATTCTTTATAAAAGAATACAATTAACAATAATGGTACAATAATGTATGCAAATCATATAATACAGTACAATCAATTCTTAAAGATACTTATACACTTATGGCTGATTTATACTTGTGCGTTGCATCTACGCTGTAGGTACCACGTACCCTACGCCGTAGGGTGACATGCACCTCCCCAAAAAAGTAACTCACGCATCGACGCAGACCTCAACAGCTGTGATTGGTCCGCTTGGTAGCCTCGCATTTCATCCTAAGCATTTCCGGTTGCTTCTTCTCCACCATGTCTGTACACTGATGCGAAATAGATGAACCAAATCATCAAATCCTCCTGCTGACATGTGAAAATGTTTGAAATGCATTTCCTCGTCCATGTCTCTCACGAAGAAACTCAACACTGTGGCATAGAAACCCCATAGCCAACTAGTGTTTTGGCGCACACCAACGCATGCTCACTATGGCGTAGAGCCTATACAGAAGTGAAAATCAGAGCTATGGTGTAGCCCGTATGCACAAGTATAAATCAGCCTTTCTATGTTGCTTCTCTTCTAAACAAAGAGAGAAAACCTTGTGGTATCCATCAGCCCTTCACATTTATAAAATCATTCAACCAATTCATTGTTTATATCAATCAGCAATACATTTACTTATCTGTTATCTCCATTGAAAAATAGTCTCTGCGGTTTGACACTGTACCTGACACCTGAATTACACTCAATGTAAATCCACTTTAGAAGAAAACATATTTCTATTCACTGTAGATCTTCTTCACAACAGCTTCATGTCACATATCTTTCCTTTAAAGTTCTTAATACACAATCCAACTGTTTCATTGAAACATCTGGATCTTCCGTCCTCCCAGGAAAACTTCAAATTTAATCTTGTCATAGAGTCATAGAACTCCATGACTCAGTGTGGTTCCATTTTATCCCAAACTTCACATTCCTTACCAGATGTGCTCCTGCTGCAATGGTGCTGCTCACAACTCCTGTCCTTGTGACAAGAGCTTACACTATTTGCTACTTTCTCAAACATGGGATGTATTTTCTGGGACTTTCCTAGATTACAGTTATCTTGTTGCAGCTATGGTTTACCCATCTCTGATAGCTGAAAGCCTCTTCAAGAGTCTCAGCCTGAAATGTCAACTGTTTATTCATTTCCATGGATGCTGTCTGACCTGCTGAGTTCCTCCAGCATTTTGTGTGTATTGCTTTGGATATCAAGCGTCTGCAGGATCTCTCGTGCTTGTGCATCTCACAAGCTTAGCTGGCAAAGTAAGAAAGGTGCCCAGATCTCCTTGCTGTCCAATGATATGATCTTGATATCTGAGTGACTCAATCCAGTCTATGCTTGTGAATGCTGGTACAGCATCATGACCCATTGCTATGGTAGGTAACTGGACCCATCCATCTTTTCTAGTGACCCAATAGTTTATCTTCCCCAATACACGATGAGGCCTTCCCAATATCATCTTACTCTTCCTTAATGGATAATGTTAGATGTAATTCATGAATATGTTCTGGCCAACGATATACTGGTTTAACAACTTCCTACAATGAGAATGTGCATGGTTAAAGCTACTTCCTCATTCAAGAAGATGGCCCTAAGTGTTTAGTCCTCATCACTCTCCCCGGCACTGTGATATATTCCTTGAGGCATTCAGATGCACTGTGTCATAACCTTGTCCCTTTGTATCCGAGTCATCCCTGCATTACCATCCATACTGTCAGTTTCTTATTTCATGAACTCGCAGTTCTAATCTGTGACAATTGCAGCATCACCCCATCTTGAGCAACTCTTTTAAGGCTGGTTTCCATAATAAATTTATTTATTGAGATGCACCAAGGAGTAGGTCCTTCTGGCCCGTTGAGCCACGCTGCCCAGGCGACCCCTGATTTAAACCTAGCCTAATTACAGGACAATTTACGATGACCAGTTAAACTACCAACAATCTTTTGGGCTGTGGAAGGAAACTGGAGGACCTGGGGGGAACCCACGGGGAGAACGTACAAACTCCTTACAGACTGAGTCGTGTGCATAAACCTAGGCCTCTATGGAGCCAGTGATCATTAATGGAGAATGTGTGGAGCAGGTTAAGACCTACAAGTATCTGGGAGTACAGTTAGACGAGAAGCTTGACTGGACTGCCAACACAGATGCCTTGTGCAGGAAGGCACAGAGTCGAATGTACTTCCTAAGAAGGTTGGCGTCATTCAATGTCTGTAGTGAGATGCTGAAGATGTTCTATAGGTCAGTTGTGGAGAGCGCCCTCTTCTTTGTGGTGACGTGTTGGGGAGGAAGCATTAAGAAGAGGGACGCCTCACGTCTTAATAAGCTGGTAAGGAAGGCGGGCTCTGTCGTGGGCAAAGTACTGGAGAGTTTAACATCAGTAGCTGAGCGAAGGGCGCTGAGTAGGCTACGGTCAATTATGGATAACTCTGAACATCCTCTACATAGCACCATCCAGAGACAGAGAAGCAGTTTCAGTGACAGGTTGCTATCGATGCAATGCTCCTCAGACAGGATGAAGAGGTCAATACTCCCCAATGCCATTAGGCTTTACAATTCTACCGCCAGGACTTAAGAACTTTTTAAAAGCTATTATTAATGCTTTTTGAGATGGTGATTTAGATGCATATCATATTTTTTTACTGAGTTAAGTATTGTATGTAATTAGTTTTGCTACAACAAGTGTATGGGACATTGGAAAAAAAGTTGAATTTCCCCATGGGGATGAATAAAGTATCTATCTATCTATCTATCTATCTAAACCACCCCCCCCCCCCAACCGCTCGGGTTTCCTCCAGCTGCTCCTATTTTTTCCGATGTGCTAATGATGAACTAATTGATGACTGTAAATAGCCCTTAATGTAAGTAAATGGCATCAGAACCAAACAGTCTTGGGATTGTGAAAGAGAATGGGTTGTAGGCCACAGGGAAAGGGGAAGAGGAATGGGACTGAATGGGATTCCTCTAGCAGGGTTTGCAATTTTTAATGTCATGGACCAATGCTATTAAGCAAGGGGTCCATGACCCCAGGTTGGGAAACCCTGCATAGGATTTTTTTGACTTATCTATTGTACCTACTATCTGCTATCCCCCTCACAATTTTATATTCTGCCAGATTACGCCTCAGACACTTCCTCTCCAGTCATAGATCATTTCTACTCTTGTTCAACCGAATCCTCACTACAGGGCTGCTTGGTGACCTACTGCTTCTATTTCTACACTGAAGAAACAGGGAGAATAAGGATAATTTAACAGTCAACAAAGAGCACATTGACAATCAATTGAGGACTGCAACAGAACTATTCGTGAATCTATCAGTTAAATGAGAGCTGTCTAGTCTTCCGGTATGTGTACAACCACATATGTAAATGACAAAGGCTGCTTTTCACCATGTACAAAATTGCTGCTAATAATTGCACTTCCTCTTATCAGCATTATTTAGAACCAGACATGTTGGGGCTGGAATTTGCCTTTCATTAAATTTTGCTGTACCAGATCTGACTTCTATCACTATAGTACAATGTTGAAATGTTTTGGACTGGTTCTTGCTGGCAGCAGGATATGAGTGGGGAAAGGGAGAGAAAATTAATACATTTTACCACAAAAACCAAAATTAATAATGGCTACTTAATCTATTATAATAATATATGTAACCACAATGAATAGCTCATCAGAAATCTGTCTAAATCCCTGACAAGCTTTGTTGGTCAAAGTATATTTCTTCATCTAAGATTCATTTATAAAATGTCATATTATTAGGACAAAGCATTTACTAAACAGTGATATGTAATAAGATGAAGGAATTGCTATTTTAATTTTATAAGCATGATTCAAGTGTGAAAACAAGTATCATAAATGGACAGCTGGATAATTTTCATCCTTTTCAGCCACTAATTTTGACAGGCAATATTTTACAATGGTCCCAAAAGATCAAATAAATAAGATGTTGTTATAAAAATTGAATGCAGACTCTTGTTGCAATTTTCAGTGAGTATCAAGCAAGTGGAGAAAATGATAAGCCTGGAAAATGTCTACAGTTGTGTGTATGAGACGGAAATGCCAGAATATTTCAATTAGTTTGTGTACAATTTCACCATTGAGTTCGGAAACTTCAGAGCATAACCATTGTCCCATTCCCCACTGAATTTAGATTGTGAATTTACTATTTGTATCTCCCATTTCTGTCTTTAGCATCTTCATTATCACATGACCTTTAAACCATCATTTATGTAAATTTAAACATCCATATTATCTTTCTTATCCATAGGACACTCAAAGCTGCTTGGCAGGTTGACTCTGTGGTTAAAAAGGCTTATGGTGCATTGGCCTTCATCAATCGTGGGACTGAGTTTAGGAGGTAATGTTGCAGCTAAATAGGACCCTGGTCAGACCTCACTTAGAGTACTGTGCTCAGTTCTGGTGCCTCACAATAGGAAGAATATGGAAACTATAGAAAGGGTGCAGAGGAGATTGGGGAGCATGCCTTATGAGAATAGCTTGCGTGAACTCAGCCTTTTTTCCTTGGAGCAACGGAGGATGAGAGGTGACCTGATAGAGGTGTAAACGATGATGAGATGCATTGATCATGTGGATAGTCAGAGGCTTTTAACCGGGCTGAAATGGCTAGAACGAGAGAGCACGATTTTAAGGTGCATAGAAGTAGGTACAGAGGAGATGTCAGGGGTAAGTTTTTTTACGCAGAGAGTGGTGAGTGCGTGGAATGGGCTGCCAGTGATGGTGGTGTAGGCGGATATGATAGGGTCTTTTAAGGGACTCCTGGACAGGTACATGGAGCTCAGAAAAATAGAGGGCTATGGGTGACCTGAGGTAATTTCTAAGGTAGGGACATGTTTGGCACAGCTTTGTGGGCTGAAGGGCCTGTATTGTGCTGTAGGTTTTCTATGTCTCTGTGTTTCTAAATCATAAATCTATTCAGCTCTCTTCTTGGTTCTTAGCTCCCTAATTTCTTGGGTCTACATTTCTAACTTCCAGCTTTGATGGTTAGTCCTTCGTGTTCAAGATTGATTTTGTTACTCTACTGATGCTGCCTGTTGAATTTTTAATTTTAGACTTCCTATAATTCCACTGCTTTTCTTTTAATTTTGCACAGTAAGGAAATTTTTACTGTTCATATAATAACATTACCTCAGATTATGTAGTTTCAGGAGAGTGGATATATATTCCAAGGGATCCAGGTTCAAATATCACTAAGCATGTAGAAAATTTTAATCCTATGCAAGATTACCCAAAAATAAGTAATGGATACGAGTAAAAGTGGCCAAGAAGCTGTTGGACTGGTGTAAAAATCCATTCTTTTATTGATTTCCTTTAGGGAATGAAATTTACCCTATTTTAAACTCAATCTAACTCTAATGACATTGGCTTTAAACTGTTGTCTAAACAAGATACTCAAATTCATCAAACCACCAAATAAGAAAATAAAATTAAATCCAAATGGATTACTCATTTGCTGCCTTGGCATAGAATCACGACATAAGAACAGTCAGCCCTGCAAACTCATCTGGGTAATAGTGTCAAAATTAGAACTGCCCACAGACTAGACAAGCAACAGTCTGGTAGAATCATAGTCAAAACATCATACCTGACGTATAACCTCCCAGACACATCACCATGTATTCTACCAGTGGTAGGACAGGCTGACCAGAGTAGAAGGAAGAGGACCATAAAGCTCATGAAGAAATGCCAAAGGGAGGCCCCAGTTATTGACTCTGGATTACATGAGTATGGTTAAGGAAACCTCCTGTATATTTTTGTTTACAGTCCCATCAGCTGATGAAATCAGGATTTCTTCACATTGAACATAAATGGGAGAATGTATGAATGGCATCAAGAAAGTATAATGGGCAAGAAATTTAAATAAGTAATAACCTAGAGCCTAATAGGAGCACCACTGACCAAACTGGAACAAATGGTCCTGAATTATATTGTGCTAGACTGGGTTTGAACAAATAGTGAAAGAAATTCTCTTAGCTCCCATCTAAACTTCCACCTTTCACCGTATATCTACTGTATCCCATACGCTGCAAGAGCTGCAGAACAATTAGGCTTAAGCTGGAAAGTGACAGACTGCATTCACATCCCAGGAAAACAAAGGCCAATTACTGCCTCAGACTGGATCAGGTCTAATTACTTCTCCTTGATATGCATTTGTACCCCATCACTGAATCAGCCAGTCCCCATATCTCAGTGGGTTCTCTAAGTTAGAGTTCTCTCATTTTGCATTGATCATTTAAAATTTATTTTTGTTCTTTAATGGCTTCAATAAGAGGCACTTTACACAACAGAATTTTTGATTATTGTTCAGTTTATAGCCCAGACCTGTCACCTCATACATCGTTCTCAGTCTAGTGAATCTTTGCTATACTCCCACTATAGCAAGTACACTGAAGGAGTGAATATAAAAAAGCATTAAGAGGATGTAGGCAAGCTGAGTGGATGACAATGTGGCAGATGAAATACAATGTGGATGCCAAAACACAAAAGGAGACCAATAGTCCTGCCAAATATTGAAAGAAACACACACAAAATGCTGGAGGAGCTCAGCAGGCCGGGCAGCATCTATGGAAAAGAGTACAGTTGACGTTTTGGGCTAAGACACTTCTTCAGACTGGGTGGGAAAGGTTATGGGCTGGAGAAGAAAGAGTCTGATAGGAGAGGAGAATGGACAATAGGAGAAAGGGAAGGAGAAGGGGACAGGGAGGAAGTAATAGGCAAGTGAGAAGAAATAAAAGGTCAGAGTGGGGAATAGAGGAAGTGGGGGGGGGGGGAATTTTGTTCACTGGAAAGAAAAATCTGTTGTGTCTGATTCAATTTCCCTTTCCTAAAATCATATTCTAAATAAACTTGTTTCACAATTACAGTCCATAACTAAAGGTTCAGTCTTTGGGTGGTGCTCTGTTTCTTTCAGGATAGCACCTCTGGACTTGTGGAGTGGCATCAGGTTTGGCAGGTGAAATGTCAATGATAACATTCTCATCATGTCTCTGTACCTGAGGAGTGGCATTGGGCTTGGTAGGTTTCTTGTCAATGATAACATTCTCGTCACTCCTCTAGACTTGAGGAGTGGCATTAGGTTTAGTAGGTGCCTTGTCTAAGACAACGTCCTCAGTTTCTGGTGTCACATTGCTGTCAGTGACATGATCATAATTGAGAGGTAAGTCCAGTGACTGGAATGTGTCCATTTTATTGGATGCAATCGACTAAGTTGTATTCTTCAGCTGAGCATCCAGTATCTGGTCCACATGACGTCTCCATGTCTGATCTCCAACATCCACTGTGTACATCAGTGGTCCAGTTCTTGTAGCTAACCTATCAGGTGTCCACTTCTCTTCTTGGTAATCATGCACTAGGACTTCCTGTCCAATCATGACGCTCCTTGCTGCTTTACTTGGCAGCTGGCTGAACTGTTTATTCTGTACTTCCCTCTGGAGCTCTGGTTTCAGGAGGTCTATGTGAGATCTCAGATTCCTGTTCATGAACAGTATTGCAGGTGTTTGATTTGTCATCGCGTGAACAGAGCTTTGAGACACAAATAGGAAGTTGTCCACCTTGTGCTGTAGTGAAATGTCCTCTTGTCCATCGCTTTAATGGACTTCTTGATGGTTTGGATATATCTTTCAGCTAAGCCACTCGTTGGTGGGTGGTCAGGAGCTGTCTTGAAATGTCTGATGCCATTTTTCTTCATGAATAGTTTGAACTCTTCTGATGTGTATTGTGGTCTGTTGTCACTCACAATTTGTTCTGGTCAGCCATTTCTGATGAAGAGTGTCCTCATGGTAGAGACAATCTTTGCAGATATGGTTGACTTCATTCATATGACCTCCAGCCACTTCGAATGTGCATCCACAGCAAACAGGAACGTGGAGTCCATCAATGGCCCAGCAAAGTCAATATGGACTCTTTGCCATGGTGATGACGTCCACTCCCACAGGTGTACTGGTGCCTGTGGGGGTGCATTTTGAAAAATGGGCATCCTGAACAATTTCAGAGTCCTGAAACAAACCTCTATTAGTCATGGGAAGAGACTACTATCAGAGAGAAGAAAATAATTAAAGATATTCTCAGTCTTCCCAAAGAAAAGCAATATCCTAACTGCCTCCTGGTAATTCCTAGCCCATGATCAATCAACTGCACCAGAAGCACATAGAGGCTCTGCATTACCAGCAAGTCTACTTTATAGACAAAAGAGTTTGTTTATTTTTCAAGAAACATCTCAGACCTTACAAAACTCAAGAGAAGTTTAACCATTCTGGATCGAACGAAGTTACCTAAGAAGATGAGAAGCTGAGTAGTTAAACCATAGTAATGAGATAGATAATGATATCTTTACTGAAAAATATAATATTGAAACATCTGCTAAGAAAAGTCTGAACAGATTTCAAAAGGGAAGGTCATTCTTGACCAGACCTTTTTGAATTCTTTGATGAAAAGGTGGGCTGCTAATTTAGTGGATGCGATATATTCTGAATTCCAAAAAACCTTCAACAGGCATGGCCAGCAGATTCCTGACTGAAACATTTCCAATTCCAAGATGCAATTCAGGAGAAAATTCCACTTTCCTTCACTATTCCCATTTGTGTTTCCCTCTCACACTGTCTCTTCTTACCGTCCATCACCTTCCTCTGGTGCTCCTCCCACTGCCTTTTCTTCCATGGTCTTCTGTCCTCCCCTATCAGATCCCCCTTCTCTAGCCTGTTATCTCTTTCAACAATCAACTTCCCAGCTCTTTACTTCACCGCTTCCTCCTCTCCCAGCTTCACCTGTCACCTACCACCTTGTACTTCTTCCTCCCCTCTCCCCATTGTCTTATACTGACCCTTCCATTTCCAGACTTAATGAAGGGTCTCAGCCCAAAATGTTGACTGTTTACTCTTTTCCATAGACGCTGCCTGACCTGCCGAGTTCTTCCAGCATGTTGTGTGCGTTGCTTTGGATTCCCAGCATCTGCAGATTTTCTTGGGTCAGGAGAGAATTCTTTACATAGGGAATGATTAACATGTGAAATTCATTGCAAAAGAAGTTGCATTGATGCGCACAGATATATTTAAGAGGCAGTTAAATTGAGGAGGACATAGATAAAAGGGTCTTTTGATGAGGTTATATGAAGAAGGATGGGAGGAAGTGTATAATCCCAGTGACATAATTAGGCTGACTGGAACTACTGGGCTGTAGGCATTAGATGATAATTAAATTGATATGTAACTATGCACTGTTAATGGCCGTGCTATTTACACTCTTACTCTCATTGTGAATGTAATTTCAAAGTGGGCAAGGTAAAGGAAAACATTTTCTGTGTCATCTGCACTTTCCTAGGATACAAAGTCCAGCTAAACAAACTTAAAACTTTTGTATGAGCTTGTTAAGGCTTTCAAGAGTGAATTAGCTTCTTACTGTCAATATTCTTCCATTTTTAATTAATTAGTTAATTTACTTATCCATTCATTTAGAGATACTGGCACTTCCGGCCCAGCAACCCACTTATTTAACACTAGCATAATCACAGGGCAGTTTACACTGACCAGTTAATCTACTAACTGGTAGGTCTTTGAACCCCACACACTCAGGAGAGGACGTACAAACTCCGTACTGACGGCACTGGAACTGAACTCCAGAATGCCCTGAGCTGTAAATTCGTGTGCTAACTGCTACCCTAGCATGGCACCTGAAATTCTTTATTGTTATCTATTTCAGAGAAACACTTGAGTAGTTATGAAATGTTATCTTGTTTGGGTGAGATTGAAGTCCAAACCAATGAGAATCAAACAAAGTTAGGCAGGCATTTATTAAATGCAAGTAACAATGCTGTCAATGAAATCTAGTTTTGTTAATCAATTTCTGAAAGAGTGTTATTTATCCTGTGGTGCGAGATGTGACATGGCTGCCAAAAGATGCAAAGGAGTTGATATCATTATAAGAGGCAAGTCTCAAATCACAGAGCACAGGGCTAGAACCAACAACTGTTCTGTAGATGAATAGATAGTCTGTTAGCAAGCCACCAGTAAGCTTCGCTACCTAGCAACCAAAACTCTACATCATCGGCCATAGGCCCAAGAGTTGTTGGATAGTCAGACTGAGCTCATTTTGAGCCTCGTAAAAGAGATGCAGATCTGACTCTGAGATGGAGTTGAAATTTGAATTAGATAGATAAATTCAGCACCAATGAAATGTATCTGAGAGAGTTGAGAAAACAGCAAATATTCTAAACCTACTAACTCACAGAGCAAGAACACCAGAACCTATTAGCTTTCCTTTAAGTTGCACTTTGGAAATTAGTTGCCATTTCTTTCACACCACAGGGTGTGAATTTAGAAATTTCTTCCTAGTATCGCAGTGGAAGTGTCTATCACATACTCCGAAGCATTTCAAGTAGTTCACAGTCACCTTCTCGGGGCAGTTAGAGGTAAACAATTAATCCTGACTTCTCTTGCAACCAGTGAATAAAAAGGAAACACAAATGAAAAAAAAACTACATCTCTGTATACACTTAATCAAAAATCTAATAAGTGCAAGGAATATTTTGACAACTTTGCATGCAGTTTATATCACCGATGAATCTTAAATATCTAAACTGTTTGTTGGCAGTATAATCTCTCAAATTTGAAAACAAACCACCCAATAATCATAGTCACCATTGATTCTAAATGGTGACTCCACTAACAGCATAGAATGAACTTGCAATTGCCATCCAGTTGCCAGTATAAAATTACTGCATATGTTACCAAGTGAGACTGGTAGTTCAAAGGTACATTCTAATCTCTCCATATAAAAAGAAAAGCAGTTGCTATGTTTTCTTTAGAAAACTAATCAGGAACAGTTTACAGCATGGCTCCCAATTCCAAGTTGAATTGGTTCATTCGGGACTACTGCTCAATTTGACCTCAGAGAGCACAGAGGCACATTCAGAAAAATAGATTTTTCTTGCTAATGGCCGTTTCAACATTCACATTTTGTACTTGCAGTTCAAAGCCACAATATAGCGTTTTTGGGGTGGGTAATCATCCCAGTACAGAATTTGTACTGGGAGTAGGGTGTGATATGGCCCAATGCTTAATCTATTCTGGTTTTGCAACATATGCGTTAACGAAGCACATTGTTTGCATTCTGTTCTGATCCTGTTTAAAAGTGCCCATGGTCTTTGAGGTTGCTGGATTTCTGTGAATATTTTCACTGGGTCTCGAATGAGCTCTTATAATGGAAGATATCAGCAATTATAAGACTATAAGACATTTGGCCAGAATTATCCCATTTGGCCCATCGAATCTGCTCCACCATTCGTTCATGTCTGATCCTTTATTTCCCCCTCCTCAGCCCCACTCCCTAGCCTTCTCCCTGTAATCTTTGATGAAATGTTTATCAAGCTCTGCCTTAAATACACCCAATGACCTGGCCTCCCCAGCTGCCCGTGGTAATAAATTCCACAAATTTACCACTCTCTGGCAAAGGAAATCTCTCCACATCTCTGTTTTAAATGGGTGCCCCTCTATCCTGAGGCTGTGTCCTCTTGTCCTAGATTCCCCCACCATGGGAAATATCCTTTCCACAACTACTCTCTCTAGGCCTTTCAACATTTAAAAGGTTTCAATGAGGTTCCTTCTCATCCTTCTAAACTGCAGCAAGTACAGACCCAGAGTTATCAAACATTCTATGTATGATAACCTTTTCATTCCTGGAATCATCCTTGTGAACCTCCTCTGAATCCTCTCCAATGCCTGCATATCTTTCCTTAGGTAAGGAGCCCAAAATTGTTCACAATACTCAAGGTGAGACCTCACCTGTGCCTTATAAAGCTTCAGCATCACAACCCTGCTCTTTTATTCTAGACCTCTTGAAATGACCTCTTGCCTCCTTCACCACCAACTCTACCTGCAAGTTAACCTTTGTGGTGTTCTGCACAAGGACTCCCAATTTCATCTGCATCTCAGATTTTAGGATTTTCTCCCTGTTTAGAAAATAGTCTGCACATTTATTTCTACTGGGAACCATGCATTTTCCAATATTGTATTTCATTTGCCACTCTCTTGCCCATTCTCCTGATCTGTCAAAGTCTTTCTGCAGCCTTCCTGTTTCCTCAACATTACCTGTCCCTCCAGCAATCTTCGTATCATCTGCAAACTTGGCAACAAAGCTATCTATTCCATCAGCAATCCAGAAATTACTATCCAGGAGGTCCTGCTTCTCAGCTTTCTGTCTAGCTCTCCAAATTCAGGACCTCTTTGCTTTTCCTTCATATCAACCCCTCCTCATACCAAAATATCAACCCCTTCTCCCATCTTTTTATTTTGGTGTCTTTCTCCTTCCTTTCCAGTCCTAAAGAAGGATCTCGGACTGAACCATCACCTGCTTATTCACTTCCATTGATGTTGTCTGACCTGCTGAGTTCCTCCAGCATATTGTGGGTGTTGCTTTGGATATCCAGCATCATAGGATTTCTTGTGTTTGTTATCAGCTATCTTTTAGCCTACACTGTCAAGTAGAATACAACTGAAGTAACTACTATGACTAATGTAATTAAATCAGTGGCCAAACATGAGAAAAACATCTCCCAGTCAAGAACTAACTTACACGAAAAAAATAACTTATATAAACAAATAAATGTAAATACTGACACAGTCTATGTCTTCTAGAAATGATACAATACAGAACAAGTTCAATCATTCCCTTATGTCTGTAACACCTCTTCAAAATCATCCACTCCCTTGTCCTTTCTACATACACTAGCAATTTTTCTGTCTTTAAGTATTTACAATTTTGTTTGAAATTTTTGAATTTGCTTCCACCACTGTTTGAGGCAGTGCATTCCAGGGTCCTGACTCAGAGGCTCACTCCAGAATATTCATCATAAAAGTATGCTAGAGTTTCCTGGTCTAGACGTGCCTGACATCATTAGAAATCCTGTTCTGCCTGTGTTGATCTAAGAAGCCACTGGGAGTATTTTCCAATAGGTTTACTTGGCATCCATCCATTTCCCAAAAGGGAAACTACTCTTAGTCATGGCTCAGCAAGAGGATTCTACAAATAGTTGTCTGTTTCACACCTTACTTTTTGGAAATAGGCATTCATCAGCAGTGAAACAATTGGCCGTTGTCCTTCACCACTGTAGATTCTCAATGAGTAAGACATTAAACATATGAATCCATACCACATTTACTATTCTTCATTGTTGACCCAGACAGCTCTGTTTTCCAAATCCCCGGTAGTTTTTCACATTTCAAAGGTGAAAAATTGTTGGAATATCATCAGCAGTAAATTGAAATGTTTGAACAGGTAAATATGCTTCCAGCAGAGGAAGACAGGAACCATTTTGCAGCAGACAGAACTGGAAATGAGATCCTTATTTACCATGTCAAAAATGAATCAGTTGTGGTGCATTAATTTCCGAGTCAGAAGATCATGGGTTCAAACTCCAGTCCAGCACATAATTTGAGGAATAACATTCAGGGTCATTTAATAGGTGCCACTCAGATGTAATTGTTATATGGTTATATAGATATAGCCACTCCAAACACACATAACGTACAGGAATCAATAAGTGGAAAACAACAGAAATACGCTGAATTAAAACAGGAAATTGAAAGACTACAATGGGTGATTGATAAGTTCGTGGCCTAAGGTAGAGGGAGTCAAATTTAGAAAACCTAGCACATTTATTTTTCCTACATTTACACACTTATGCACAGAAACAGGCCATCTCGGCCCTTCTAGTCCGTGCTGAACATTTACTCTCACCTAGTCCTACCGACCTGCACTCAGCCCATAGCCCTCCATACCTTTCCTGTCCATATACCGATCCAATTTTTTTTAAGTGACATCTATTAAGAAAGTTGTTCTTGCTTGTTTATCCTGTGATATTATATCCAGATGGTTATTATGGATTGTCCCATCTGTAATAATGGAATGGTCATAATATATAGTTTGTAGGAGTCTGAGTCTAAAACTGGATCAAGCTTTTATTCATAGTGAGGTATGTTGTCTTTTATGTCTTTTACTTTAAAGCAAGTTTTTGGCAAATAATGTCTGCCACTTGATTGTGCCTGTGTAAGTAATCAAATTAACTTAAATTGCTGCAAGATCCTGTAATGTGTTGGATTATCTCTGTTTTTTCTTGCCATTTTCAGGAATTTTATCATCTTGAATTCGTTGGTCTTTGATTATATACATTGATCTTTTTCGTGTTGACCATCTGGTCCTATCTTGGCACAAGGAAGAGGTCTCTAAATCTGAGCCGGGTGTTCAATGCTTCCTTGTCTGATCTTCTCTGCTCAGACCATGGGAATGTCTTCCATGGAGGGTCATGCTCTTCGGATGGTTAATTTTTTCTTTTATTGTAATAATTTCTTCATTTTTCTGGGTTGTGCTTTTATTTAAGTTTAGAGGTACTTCTTATCAGAATTGCATATGCTCATGTGGAGTGCTAAATCCTGTTTTTGTTAATGAAAATATATCCTTAGAAGTTCTATCTGACTGTTGTGTAAATTTTTAATGCCTGTTATTCCTCTTCCTCCTGTCCTAGAGAGTGTTGATCTAAGTGAGTTCAAGTGCACATAATTTTCTTCTTCCCATCTTTAGGTACAATATCATCACCTACCGAGCATCATTCAAGCACACCAAATACGTTTATTACAGAAAGTCTTCCATCATCATCCCTTTCACATTTGTATTACTACCACCCTTCATAGTACAAGAGCTTTAAAATCAGCTGACCATTAGCCAACAAACTTCTGGCATTGCATAGTAAAAGACAGAAAAAAGAAATTTAAAAAAACATTAACAACTCTTTGTTGAAAGCTGTATACTATTTACCCCTCCTTGTCAAGCAACATAACTTTGAGAGTTACATATTTTATCTCTAGTTGCTTTCTCTGCAGCTTTTGATATAATTTTAATTTTTTTCTGTCCTACTTTTAGCTTGTGCTCATCTCAGAGGGGGCTGCACCTAGACTCAAACCATAAAACTAAACAGCCCAAATTAACCCTATCCAGCAACTTTTTTTTCATCAGATTTATTCACCCCTGATAAATTTGCTGTTCTTACTCCACCACAAAACCCTCTTAAATGTTTAGCATTGGCAACTTTTCTAGAGACTCTCCTGCGATTATTCCTCAAAGTCACTGTCATTCAATATAATTCCTTGGTGTTATTTTCCTTCCTCCCACAGCTTTTAACTCAAAAGATTTCTCACTTTGCTTACTATCTTTACAAAACACTAAAGGACTCTTGTGCCCACAATATCTGCTAACGCTTTGTTCAAATCCTTAGTTCATCTAATCGGATTGATATCGGAAACAGGTCCACATTCAAAACTCAGCAATACCTTAAACCCTTCCTTCCTTCTTTTATTTAAATCCTGTCTACTGTTATCATCACTAGACGATAAACCATTACAATACTCAATTTGCTGCTAATTTTTCCATTTTCCAGAAACCTGGCATTCGCCTTCCTCCATATAACTCATATCACACAATAGCATTTCCCATTCACTATCTCCAGTTTCTATATCACTTCGTGACATCTGCATCCCCCTTCCTACCTGAGAACAACTCCCAATAGCAGGCTCAGTCCTTTACTCCACTCAACTCCGGAATCTATCATCTCTTCTCTTCTCCTCACCTGCCTACCACCTCCCCACAGTGCTCCCCTTCCTTCCTTCCCTTTCTCCCAAGGTCCACTCTCCTCTCCCATCAGATTCCTTTCTCTTCAGCCCTTTATCTTTTCCACCTATCAGCCCTGACTGCTCCCTTCAGGACCCATCCCTCATCCACCTGGCTTCACCTATCACCTTCTAACTTGTACTACTTCTCCTCCTCCTAACTTCTTATTCTGGTTTATTTTCCAATTCTTCTCCAGTCCTGATGAAGGGTCTCAGCCCGAAATGTGAATGGTTTATTCCTTTTTATAGATGCTGCCTAACCTGCTGAGTTCCTCCTGAATTTTGCACGTGCTACTCTGGATTTCCAGCATCCACAGAATCGCTTGTGTTTAGATTTCCACCATAGCTTATTTTCTCTATATATTCTACATCTGCTGCCTCCCCAATGTCCCTGCATTAATTCTGCCCTCCTTGGCCCTCACAATCTCCCACTCCACTAGGTATTAATTGATACTTCAGGACATTGGCCTCTTTATTTCAGTCTTTTGCTCAACTTGTGTGAATAGAATGTCATAAGGATACATCTAAATATCTGCTAACATTAAAGTATTTGAGTTGAGTTCATTGCAGCATTTACAGGGAGTTAATGCCAGTCATCGAGAACTTTTTTTTTCTCTTTTAATTTTAAAATATTTTCAATGAAATGATCTAGCTGCAAATTTGATTATTTGGGAATGTGTCAACAACATTGAACTACTACATAACTAACAATAAATTACATTTAAAAAGATAATAACTGGTAGAAAAATTATGTTAACTTTATCTCTGTGATGAATATTCCATTGGCAATACAAGACACGTTAGTTAAGAATTAATCACACTAAGAACCATTATTTTCAATTCCTCTGTGTTCCTCAAACTCTGCCTTCTGCAGTTCTTTCCTCCCACCACCTAACTTCTTTAAGTCATACTGTTAATTGCTGAGATCTCAGTCATCTGAGAATTAAACTCTGGAATTCCCTGCTCAATGTGCCTTTCCTCTCACCCTCTTCCTATCAAGGCACCCCTTTAAACCTAATGAAGAAATTGCTGGTCCATTTCAATATTTCATGATTTATGAAATTTGTAACTTTATATTATGCTTTAGGACTTTATTACCCCTAATTTGATTATTCACCTGTCTTTCAAGATTTGGCTAAATTTTTATCTCTTTATCAAGGCATGAGACTTTATTTTTTCATTATTCCTTTCTTCACTTCATAGGAATTTATTTCTATTCTGTTCCACCCATTTCAGGTCAAGTTAAGGCAGAGTCGTGGCATCCCCAAGTGTAAGGAATGTTCTGATGTCTAATCGATTTTAGCATCTGACTGAATTGGAAAGGTTGGGTAAAGTGTGAATCGTGGCAATGGGGTCCAGGCCCCAAAGCGGTCCAAGAGTGAGGAATGACCCAATGTTTGGACGATTTATGCATACTCCGGGCCAGATTGGAAAGGTCGGGTTGTTGGGACAGGAGGCTAGAGACGGGCCAGTTCTGCTCGCTGCCCACGATGTTTGCTCAGCTCTGTGCTGGACTGCAGTGTTGGCTGCAGTGATGCCTGGCTTCATGTCTGTGGTCTGGCAACATTTACTCGGCTTTGGAAAGATCTGTGGCTGTTGCCAGGGCCAGCACAGTGATGCCTGGCTTCATGTTAGTTTTCTCTCTCTCTTTCTCTCTGTGCATTGGGTGTTTGATGGTCTTTTTTTTTTGTTGGGCTCTTTTGAGGTTTCTTTGTTTCATGGCTGCCTGTAAAGAGACAAACCTCAAACTTGTAGAGTGTATATATGCTTTTATAATAAATATACTTTGAAATTTGAACAGTTTGAAGCCATTAGTCAGATAGCTCAAGTCTCTGCACAATTATTTTAGTTGTTTCTTTTCTAATTTTGCTTCAGATTTTCAGTTCAGTACCCTCATCTTTGACCCTTTGTTATAATCAAACCATGTTATTGCTTTCCCCCATCTGTTCCATGTCCATATCATTAATTTGCTCCAATAGATATCCCAGCAACAAATCATCCTGGACAGGAAGCAAACTCATAGACTTAACAGACCTGGATGGAATTTGATAACATACACTTCCTCGGTTCCAGTCCATCAGCTGAAAATCAAACACTATTTTAGCTAATTTAGAAAGTCTTAAAATTCGCTGTAGAACCAACTAAATCTGTGTTCCACTCCCACTGCTTGCCTGCCTTTCAAAACTGATTCCATTACCCTCCCCATTTTCTAACTTCAGTTGTATGGATTCTTGTTTTAACACAATCCTTATTGTTTCTAGCCATATGCCAGAATTCATTTATAGCATGTCCCATCCCTTGCCTTTTCTCTCTCTACCTCGCCTCTTGATGTTAAAACAGTCACTATTACATTTTCACATCCAACTAAATCTGTTTCTTTGAAATCCACTTCACTGGATCCCTCTGTAGTTATTAATACTTTAATTCTCCAATTTCAATTTAATTGTTTTGTGTAATCAAATACAACCAGCTTCATCTTTATTCCAGACTTTCTGAAATATGCTAATAAATTCTTTTCCCATCACTCTCCACTTTTTGTTTCTTCTTTCAGTGAACACGGGAAGGCTCCCTATATTGACATACCAATGTCTAATAATATGGGGACTCGATATTGCTGCAGTTATATCAGTGAGGCAATAACGGGGAGAAAATAAGCTAAAATTACACATCAACCCTGAGGCAGTGGTAGTTTATTGTGGTTCCACAAGTCATCTTTCCATAAGCTTAACATGTGATGCATTATGCATGTATGTGGTGTGATTCCGCAGGTCTTTTCAGCAAACATATGCAGTCTCAGACGCCAAGCAAAAGAGGATGTGAATACCTCCCATTACAGGATCTCTTAAAGCTGTGATTCTCAGCAGTAACCATTGATGCAAGTGGAGGTGCTGATTTTACTGTCCTTTTATTAATTCAAAACTCAAAGGAAATTTATTATCAAAGTATATATATAAAACCATATGTTATCCTGGGATTCATTTACTAGTGGGGATTCACAGTAGAATCACAATAGATTCAGTGAAAACTACACACAAAGATGGACGGACAACCAACGTACAACATAAGACAAACCATGCAGATACAAAACTAATAATAATAATAATAAATATTAAGAACTTAAGTTGTAGAACCTTTGAAAGTGAGCCCATAGCTCATGAAGTGAGTTCATGTTGAGGTGAGTGCAGTTATCCACGCTGGTTCAGATGCCTGGCTGAAGGGAGTAACTGTTCTTGAGCCTGGTGGTGTGGGATGTAAGGTTCCTGTGCCTCCTTCCTGATGGCGGTGGTGAGAAGAGAACATGGCCAGTACAGTGGGGTCTTTGATGACGAATGCTTCTTTCTTGTGGCAGCGGTACTAGTAAAAGTGCTCAGTGGGGGATTGGCTGTACTTACTACTTTGTCTAGGCTTTTCCATTCATGGGCTTTGGTGTTTCCATACCAAGCCATGTTGCAACCAGTCAGGACACTCTCCACGGTGCATCTATAGAAGTTTGTCCTATAGAAGGGGTGACAGAACAGTCCAACTTCAATGCCATTTGATCAGACTTCATGATATCAGCACCTGGGGCAAGGAATGGAGTAACTAGACCACTCCTCTCAAAGGAACATGGATGGATTTGTTCCACAAATGCACTGGAGAATACTTTGCTGATTGATAATCACATTTGCATGCACGATAGCCTCTGCATTAGCGTGTCACATCCACAGAAATGAGTAAGTTAATTTTCTATTATGCACTGTCGATGTTTGGAATTGCTTACAAATTTCCACTCCCATTCAGATGTGCACCTGTCATTGTATTTCTGGGCCAGTGAACTTAGACTTCAGCATGACCATTTGTAAAAGTGTGTTTTAAAGCCCATAAGTTTAGTATAATTAGAACTGACCATACAGCTGTTATTTTAATTTATGAATGACTGAGTGGAGTATTTCTTCATTCTGATGACCTGTATGTGTCTCTTAGGCCAGCAAGTCATTCTATAATTCAAAACATCACCTTCCCTTGCCAGTCACATTTATATACTGTTACGAACCCCGTAACTGGGTCACTTACTGGCAAAGGTAGAGAGGTCCGTTGAAGTCTGATGGTACTATTTTTAACAGTATTTATTAGTAAAAGTACACAAAATAATATCAATGCAAACATACAGATAATATACGTCGTCAATACTAAATCTAAAAGTGCGAGTATAATAATAATCAATAAGAAATAGCTCTATCATTGTCTAGGGGATAATGTATTGTCCGATGGAAATATAAAAGTCACTCAGTTCATACAGGCTTCAGCCTTTGGGGACCGCTGGGTTTTCAATTGTTGGAGAGAGAGAGAGGTTTTGAGAATAGAACTTGCCAGCTTTCCTTTATCCGCTCTTGATCCATATTCGTCCTTTAGCGAGGCCGTTCCGTGGAGGACTTGTCATCCAGGCAAGGATGGACACACACACAAGCCTCCACCGGTCTCATACGTTTCTCCTGGTGTGTCTAAAGGGGTTGTTCCCCAGACCCTCTTTTATCCTTACTCACAGGGTCTCAAATGTCAATCAGGTTGGGTTGATGCAATCCCTCAACCAGCCCACTCTGGTCATTCCCTGAGGGCTTCAATGAATAGTACAGTACTCAATACACAATTCCGTCTCCAAGAGACAATGGCCGTTATCAATGGTTCTGCCTTTCTGGGGCCAGGACACACATTCCAAAACCTGTGTATTCTGGACGTCTCTCTCTCATTTCCTGGGTCCCAGACCCGAATTAATAGCGATCTTGCGATTCCCGAAAAGGAGGGGGCTACTTTGTACCCATCGGCCCCTCAGAGTTGTGGCACATTCGTAACAATACAGGAAATCAATTTAAACAGGATGGTGCTTAAATTAGCATTTTTCAATTCAGACAACTATTTATTATAGAAAGCATGTTGGTACCTCAAAGTTAAACACTTAAAATGCACACTTTTTTAATTGACCACGTTCCAGTGGTCTTTAATAAAAAATTGGACACCGAAAGGCCTAGGTACATTTATTTCATTAAAAAATAATCACCAGGATAAGCAACATTTAACAGAGGGAAAAAAACAAATTCACATGTTTGACTGATGTGTGGTTATCCACTCTCACCTCTCAGCAAGCTACTGAAAGCAGAAGCTATTGCAAATGTTACGTTGGCATACCCTCAATCTGTGTAATCCTACCTTTGTACAGCTTTTTATTTATATTCATTCACACATTGCAGCCATAAATAGGATTTTATTTACTGAAAGAGGCATTTGATTCTGTGGTGTCAAACCAATTTACTTTTAGAAATGGACAATAGACTTTGGGATTGTCAGAGCTTTACGCTGCAACAGGCTACATAGACAATTGAACAAGACACCCAGGATCAGAATTACTTTATCAGGAAGTAAGGGCAACAAGAGAAGTTGTGTACACTTTAATACAATATATTTTTATATCATCGTCAAATAGCACAAAACAGACCCTTCAACCCAGCGAGTCCATGCCAAACTATTAATATGCCTAGTCCCATCGATCCGCATCCCGACCATATCCCTCACACCCTTCCCATCCATTTACCTATCCAAATTTCTTTTAAGTGATGAAATCAAACATGCATCCTCCTCTTCGACTCACAGGTTGTTCCACACTCTTGCCACCCTCTGAGTGAAGAATCTTCTCCACATAGTTCCCTTTCACCCTTAACTCATGACCTCTCAGTCTAGTCTCTCTCAACCTCACTGGAAAAAGCCTGCTTACATTTACCCTGTCCATACCCCTCATAATTTTGCATACACCTGTAAGATCTCTCCTCATTCTCCTGTGCTCAAGCAAATGAAGTCCTATCCTATAGGCCCTCCACTTTTTAAGAAAGGAGGAAGTCAGCAGAAAGGAAATTATAGACCAGTTAGCCTGATCTCAGTGGTTGGGAAGATGTTGATGTCGATTTTTTAAGGATGAGGTTATGCAGTACCTAATGACACAGGACAAGATGGGATCAAGTCAGCATGGTTTTCTTAAGGTAAAATTTTTGCTGACAACCTGTCATAATTCTTTGAGGAGATTACAAGTAGGATAGATACAGGGGATGGAGAGGATGTTGTATATTTGGACTTTCAAAAGGCCTTTGACAAGGTGCCACACATGAGGTTGCTTACCAAGTTAAGAGCCTATGATATTACAGGAAAGTTACTAACATGGTTAGAGCATTGGTTGATTGGAAGGAGGCAGTGAGTGGGAATAAAAGGATCCTTGTCTGGTTGGCTGCCAGTGACTAGTGATGTCCCGCAGGGGTCGGCGTTGGGACCACTTCTTTTTATGCGGTATATAAATGATTTTGATGATGAAATAGATGGCTTTGTTGCCAAGTTTGCAGATGATACAAAGATTGGTGGAGGGGCACGTACTGTTGAGGAAACAGGTAGGATGCAGAAGGACTTAGACAGGTTAGAGGAATGGCAAAAAAGTGGCAAATGAAATATAATGTTGGAATATGCATGGTCATGCACTTTGATAGTAGAAATAAATATGCGGATTATTTTCTAGTTAAAGTTAAAGTTAAAGGAATGCAAAGTTAGTATTCATTTCAAGAGGTCAAGAATATAAGAGCAGGGATTGAAACCTTTTGAATGTTGAAAGGCCTAGAGAGATTAGACATGGAAAGGATGGTGAGCGAGTCTGGGGCAAGTGGAAACAACCTCAGGATAGAGGGTGTCCATTTAAAACAGAGGTGCAGAGAAATTTCTTTAGCCAGATAAGCGGAGATTGATAGGCTCTTGGTTGGCCACAGCATCAAAGGTTAAAGGGAGAAGGCTGGCAAGTATGGCTGAAGAGAGGAAAAAAGGGTCAGCCATGGTTGAATGGTGGAGCAGACTTGATGGGCCAAATGGCCTAATTCTGCTCCTATGTCTTATGGTCTGTACAGCCTTTCCCTATTTCTCAGGTCCTCAAGTCCTGGTAACATCCTTGTGAATTTTCTCTGCACTCTTTCTATCATATTGATACCATCAGTGACCAAGATTTATGAAAGCCAATATGCCAGATCCCTCTGTTCCACTCCTCAGTGCTCTACCACTCGCAGTGTAAGCCCTACCCTGGTTTGTCCTCCCAAAGTGCAACACCCCTCATTTGTCTGCATATTTGTAATCCTTCCAAGATTAATTAATTTTTGGTTTCAATGGGATCATTACCGATGCTACCTAAATGCACAAGATAAAAAACAAAAAGTCAGTATATGAGGCCATTTGTATGATCATTCACTCTAGCATACACAGTAATACAAAAAGCAAGCAAAGCCTCAAAGAATGATTGTAGGAAATTCCTGGAAAAATTCTGCAGCTACATCACAGATGTTTCAATGGAACTTTTAAAAATGCTCTTTGTTACTTTATTTAATTCCAATCCCTTCCTTAAATGCCCTAATTTGCACATATCCAAATTCTTTTAAACTGAGTTATTGCAAAGATCTCTGGATCATATGATGGTAGAGGGTAATAAAGTGTTGAATGAGAGATGCTGGAAGCTTAACATTATTGTAGCAAAAGCTCATCATTAATCTGTTGGGAATTAATAAAGTTGGCACTCATTATGTGATGTGCACACCATTTTAAAGCTCTTGCAATATAAACCAATTAAGCATTTGAACATTGCTACAAAAACACATTGAAGTTTTCCATTTGAGAGATCAAATAGATGAGATGCTTGCAAAGGGATGGACATGTAATCTGATACGGACTTATTCAGGAAATATAATTAGGTTTGAAATGAAGCAGAGCTTCTAAATGACCAAAGTTTATTCCATCTGATTATTTGAGTTTCCCTTCCAATATAAGATTGGGCCATTGTGGTCACTTGGAATATTGTGTTCAGTTCCGCTCGTCTCATTATAGGAAGGATGTGGAAGCTTTAGAAAAGGTGCAGAGATCTGGTGCAGAGGTTTACCAGAAGGCTGCCTGGATTAGAGAGCATGCCTCATGAGGATAGGTCGAGCAATTTGTGCTCTTCCATTCAGAGCGAAGGAGAATGAGATAGAGGTGTACATGATGACAAGAGGCATAGATGGAGACTTTTTCCTCAGGGTGGTAAAAGATAAATCAAGGGGGCATTATCCTAAAGTGACTGGAGGCAAACAGAGGGGATGTCAGAGGTTCTTTACATTGGAAGTGGTGTGTGACTGGAAAGCTTTGTCAGGAGTGGTGATGGAGGCAGATGCATTAGGGCATTTAGGAAACTCTTAGATAGGCATGTGGCTGATAAAAAAAAATGGAGGGCTATGCAGGAGGGATGGATTAGATTTATGTTGGACTAGGTTAAAAGGTCGGCACAGCAGCATGGGTTGAAGGCCCAGTCCTGTGCTGCAATGCTTGATGTTCTGTGGGATGGATCACTTATATCACACTTCTGGTTGAACAATGTTGTGAATGCTTCTGTCTTGTCTCTAACACTCATATTCCAGTTGAAGATGGCACTAATGAAGTCCAATGACTATTGCTGGCAGCAAACAAAACAAAGAATACAACTAAGTACTTTATTAATAACACTTTTTCTTTTAAATTTTATAGTAATTGATCACCGCAAACAATGGAGAGGCCAGTGAAGGTGAAGCTGAGTTGAGATCGAACTGCGCTGGTACAAGGCAAAGTTGGGGTGAGCTGAGTGGAGGAGAGGCAGATTCAAGGCCCGTCCACCTAAACCAAGAGTGAGGTTTGATCGATCTAAACGTCAGGCTGATTTGGGAAGATTGAATACAGGCCGAAAGGTGGTGGCAGGCCCCAGGCCCAGAGCGTATCAATGCAACAGGGTCTGGGTCCTAGTATGAGGAATGAACCGATGTTTAAATGATTTAAAAACTGGGCCAGATAGATTGAAAGGGTAGGGGTCAGAACAAGAGGCGAGGGTCGGGCCAGTTCTGCTCGCTGCTCTGTGACTTTTACTGGGCTCTGCGCTGCTCAAGGCTTCATGTCTACGGATTCACTTTCATTCTGAATGTTATTGCTTACTTTTATTGTTTGCACAACGTGTTATTTTTTTCTCTCCTCACATTGGGTGTTTGACGGTCTTCTTTTGTTTTAATGGGTTCCATTTGGATTTCTTTGCTTTGTAGTTGCCTGTAAGGAGACAAACCTCAAGGTTTTATAATGTTTTATAATACATAATACATATTTTGATAATAAATGTACTTTGAACATGTGCTGTACTCCATTATCATTGAGTAAATAATAATCTTAGAACCTCATTCTCTCAATAGTTGTTCAATTGTCCAGCACTATCCATCATTAGATGTAGTTGGACAAAAGGACCTCAAGGTGTTGCATAGGCTGGGAGGTTGCTTAATTCTATCAATTGAACGATGGTATTTTGTCACACTTGTGTTGTGGCTTCATTACACTTAGTGCAGCTCTTGGCATGTCATTCTGGATTCAATTGAATCCCTGGGTTTTTAGGGTAACGGATTTGCAGCATCTCAAGAATGCTGAGATTTGATTTGTCAGATCTGTTATATAATATTTAATCTAGAACTGGCACTGCAGCAGATTTACAGGACTCTTTGCATTCAAGTGCTTTGCATATATATAATACATCCACACTGACATTGCAATTAGTAATGATACTTGGTAGGTGGGTTATGCTTGGAACTCAAAGGTTGCACTGATTAGCACATATTCCCTGCACCAGTGGGAAAGGGATTTGAATTTTTTCTAAAGAAATCAGAAAAGATTTTGTTTCTTGTGGGTTATAGTTCATCTCTGTTCGAGTCAGAATGCTTTGTGTTTAAAATAAAAACAGAAAATTCTGGAGACAGTTGGTAATCCAGTAGAAATCATGAAAAGAGTAATAGTGAATATTTGAAGTTCACATTCTGAACCCTTCATCTGACCCAGAGAAAAGGGAGAAATAAGTTAATTTTCCTTATTAGGGAAGGTGGGGATGGAGTTGTATAAAGCAAAGGGAATATAATTTCTCTGATTAAGTGCAAATGATTTAATGTGGCAACACAATTATAGCACCAACAATGTTTATTATTTTTCACTTAATGTTTTAGGTTTAACCTCTACTCCAAGACATGAGCACAAAATCTTTCCTGATAGTTTATGTCTGTTTCAGATACATTGCTTTTCAGATGTGACATTAAAATGAAAAAATCCCATCTCTCCTTTTTAAGTGAGCATTATCACAGCTCTTCCATCAACTTCACAACCAAATCACTAGTTATCATTCTCTGCAATCATCACACTTCTGAACAAGCATGGCATACAATAACTACACATAATTAAAAATTATAGATTGGGTTACAAAACTTCTAGATTATGTGAATTACAAGAGGAAGTGGGAGGGCAGAAGAAACAGAAATTGCTGAATATCTGAACATATTTAAACAGTGTACCAGGGCCATCATGGGGACTAATTTGAGTATCTATTGCTTCTCCCTTTTACAAAAGTACCAAAAACAAGTTAGAATGCAGAAATCTGCAAGGTGCCCGGAAATTTCAACACATATAGATTCGAGGACTGAAACAGAATGGTAGTGGCAAGCCAAATACTAATGGTAAAATAAGCAGGATGTTTTGTTCAATTATTTCGTTCTCCTTTATACTTGCTCACTGGAAATGGCAATAAACAATTTTGAATAACTTTTCTGGCAAATCAAGTCCGTACAAGCGATTTCCTAAATTGAATTGAATTGACTTTATTATTTACATCCTTCATATACATGAGTAAAAATCTTTACGTTACATCTCCATCTAAATGTGCCATGTGCAATTTATAATAAATGGTATGTACAACAGGATAGTCAGTATAACATAGAAATACAGTTGCATCAGCATGAATTAAGCAACCTGATGGCCCCATGGAAGAAGCTGTCCTGGAGCCTGTTGGTCCTGCCTTTTATGCTGCGGTACCGTTTCCCGGATGGTAGCAGTTGGAACAGTTTGTGGTTGGGGTGAACTGGGTCCCCAATGATCCATCAGGCCCTTTTTACACACCTGTCTTTGTAATGTCCTGAATAGCGGGAAGTTCACATCTACAGATGTGCTGGGCTGTCCGCACCACTCTCTGCAGAGTCCTGCGATTGAGGGAAGTACAGTTCCCGTACCAGGCAGTAATGCAGCCAGTCAGGATGCCCTCAATTGTGCCCCTAAGGAAAGTTCTTGGGATTTGGGGGCCCATACCAAACTTCTTCAACTGTCTGAGGTGAGAGAGACACTCTCCGCTGAACATCGACGGCTCCTCGGTGGAGATCGTAAAGAGCACCAAATTTCTTGGTGTTCACCTGGCGGAGAATCTCACCAGCTCCATAGCAAAGAAAGCCCAGCAGCATCTCTACTTTCTGCGAAGGCTGAGGAAAGTCCATCTCCTACCTCCCCCCTATCCTCATCACATTCTACAGGGGTTGTATTGAGAGCATCCTGAGCAGCTGCATCACTGCCTGGTTTGGAAATTGCACCATCTCAGATCGCAAGACCCTGCAGCGGATAGTGAGGTCAGCTGAGAAGATCATCGGGGTCTCTCTCCCCGCCATTACAGACACTTACACTACACGCTGCGTCCGCAAAGCAAACAGCTTTAGGAAGGACCCCACGCACCCCTTATACAAACTCTTCTCCCTCCTGATATCTGGGAAAAGGCACCGAAGCATTCGGGCTCTTACGACCAGACTATGTAACACTTTCTTCCCCAAGCAATGAGACTCCTCAATACCCAGAGCCTGGACTGACACCAACTTACTGCCCTCTACTGTGCCTATTGTCTTGCTTATTAGTTATTGTAATGCCTGCACTGTTTCGTGCACTTTATGCAGTCCTGGGTAGGTCTGTAGTCTAGAGTACTTTTTTTTGTCTGTGTTGTTTTTATGTAGTTCAGTGTAGTTTTTGTACTGTTTCATGTAGCACCATGGTCCTGAAAAACGTTGTCTCGTTTTTACTGTGTACTGTACCAGCAGTTATGGTCAAAATGACAATAAAAAGTGACTTGACTTGACTTGGTGTGCCTTTTTCACCACACAGCCAGTATGTACAAACCACGCAAGATCCTCGGTCATGTTTATGCCGAGGAAATTCAAGCTGTTCACCCTCTCAACACCAGATCCATTGATGTCAATAGGGGCTAGCCTGTCTCCATTCCTCCTGTAGTCCACAAGCAGCTCCTTTGTTTTTAAGACCTTGAGGGAGAGGTTGTTTTCTTGATACCACTGTGTCAGGTCGATGACTTCTCTGTAGAGAGCCCCATCATTATTTGAAAAAGGGGCAAAAATGAAAGAAGACAGGCCTCCAGCGAAAGGGCATACATGCAGTTGGAGTGAACTAGATTTGGAGACATTGACCTGACATAGCTCTCTCTTTACAGTATTTCAACTATTGCCTATTTTCACACCAGATATAACTTCCTACCATGCTTTGGCTTTCCAGCAACGGTATTTGATTTCTTCCTCTATTAGATATCCTAGCTAAATGCCCCACATTTTACTGTAAAACACTTCAATTAATACCGAAGTGAAAAGCACCGGAAAATCGATGCATGAAGGCTGCATACAAAGTAATATGTCACTTCGACAATGATTGTACGCCCCTCCCTTTTTTTGCTTGCTATCTTGCTAAAGAGTTTAATTAAAACGCAGGTAAAACATTGCACCTTAAAAAAAACGTACTAAATAACAACGCAACAGTTTCTTATCATCTACCCTGTTTATTACATAAAGTTAATCCAGCGAATACAAAAACCATCCTCCAAACTTTCGAAAGTTTCACTATTTCTCCAGTTCGTCCCTGCTATGAAAACTGAGAGATGGACACGAGAATGTTTACAGATGCTGGAAACCCAAAGGAAGACACATAAAATGCTGGAGGAACTCAGCAGGTCAGACCACACATATGGAAATGAATAAACAGTGAACGTTTCGAGCCGAGACCCTTCTTCAGGATTAAAAAGAAGTGGGAAGACGCCAGAAAGTGAGATATAGATATCAACTTTAAAAATGCATCTGACAAAAGTATAAACTCTAAACGAGAACCTCTTTACAACAGTGACAACGTCGATTCCCGACCCTCAGTACATTTCACTTTGCCCCAATGAATTACAGCAGAACCCAGCGCAGTAACGTCATAACAGCGATTTCGACCTTTGACCTGGTGGACGCAAATGTGATTGGTTTGAAGTTTAAAGCGCCTTGCTTTGATTGGCTCAATTCACGCCGGGCAATTTGAAAATTACAGCGGATGCCGTGGGGACAAATAAATGCATATCCACATTGGGGTATATTGTAAAAAGTTAGGTTAGGGAGAAGGTAAGTGAATTCTCATTTATAAACTTGAGACTTTCTATGTTGCAACGGCAAAGAAACGTTTGCTGCTCTTGAGATCTGCTGGTTGATGGAGTGAAGTGGGGCAACGTTGGAAGCTGACACGAGTCTGAGAGGAGGGAGAAAGAAGAGAAGAAACTACCCTGCGTGTATACAGTCACCTAAATCTACAGACTGCAGGTGAACTAGAAATAGGAATGAAACTTAGAAACCAATTCAGATTCAGGAAGTAAATTTCAGACGGTAGAATGTCTGTCATGTTAATTACTTCCATTCCCTTGATCAGACTTCCCTTATCAACCACTTAGTTGTTTAAACACGTTCACGCTTACTCTAACAATTTTAGACCTTTCCCCCGTCCGTCTTCGCCATTATAATTCTCGTTGTACTAGTGTTATTAGGATATTTTCCATTCCTGAATGGAAAATGAGAAATGTGGTTTGATCTACTCTAACAATAAATGTTACAGGAATAATGTGCAGTTTGGGCTGTAATCTGGCAGCGTTGGAGATTGTAGCTCCTTCCTGACCCTGTGGAGTTTCCACGTACTCTTACTATGTGGCTTTCCTCTGTGATGGATATTCGCTTCTTGGCCAGTAGACTCCTTTCGCTTGTTTGTTAGCTAACCGTGCTTTCGGAACACAGTATCTGCCATTTCTAGGATCACAAACAGATTTAAGTAAACTTCCGGCTATCAGTTGTTTGACTTCTGGTCGCAAAGGGAAGTCAATCCTCAGTACTAGTCAGTCTTCATAATTTGGTTTTAAAAAAGGGTTATCTAAAATCCAACTTTGCAAACAGGTTTTGTGACTAGTAGACATTCTGTTTGGGAGAAGTAAGGTTTAGCTTACCACACTTGCTTTATTACTCCTTATGTGCAGAACAAGACAAAGGTTCCTTAATTTGGGTTGATTCAAACAGACAAGCTGACTCTTAAGTTGTTTGGTTCAAAGAAGCTTGCGCAACAGATGGATAATATTATTTAGCATATCAATAACTTTGTGTTTACATTTGGGACATTTTATGTTCTCAAGGAAGTTAGCTTTACAGCATTGATAGTAGGTAGCTGAAGAACTATGACTCCAAAGTGCTTTTAGGCTGTGTTGAAAGGACATCTGAGGAAACATCGTATGCGTATGAAGTTACTGAAGTGGTAGAGAAAGGGTATAAATATGGTGAGAAATCCAGGTTTATTAGGAGTGGTTGAAGTTCATCAAGAAGAATGATAGGAAGGTGGGGTAAGTAGAATCCATTCCTTTCAGCAACAGATGACTTGCTAGTATTTTCAATTTGTAGGAATTGTACCTGTGTTTTTGAAATCCTTTGAGTTTAAGAAATGCTTTGTGTTTTAGAAACAGTTTCTAATTGGGAAACAAACTTTAAGATAGAACTCCTTTGTGAGTTTTAAATGAGCTTTGAGAAGGTGTCAATTCAAATGTGTATCACTGAAAATAAATGAACTGTGTTTTAAGCATTTTGTTAGTTGGAAATATTGTCTCCTTAGTAAGCAGGAGGGACCCACTGCTCAAACGGTGGGTATTGGCAGCTAAAACTCACCATGGAGAATAAACAGGGAAGTAAACGGGTCTTTGAAGATTGGGTAGTTACAGTATTATCTCCCTTTGGTTAGTGTATTTGTGGCTATTTATATCCAGTAAGGCTTAAGATCTTTGAGTTTAGAGCCTTCAGCAAATGCCATCACACCCAATACCATCACACCTCTGTATTCCTGTTTTCCTTCTGCTTCTCAAAGGCACGTAGGTTGGCTGGTTCAATGATCACTATGAATTGTCCCTAGTGTGTAGAATCTGATGGGTGTTCATAGGGATGTGTGGGGTATAACACAGGATTAGTGTAAATGGCTCAACTATGGTTTTGTACACTCAGTAGGCCAAAGAACCTGTTTTCATGCTGTAACTCTCTATGATCTGGTAACTGTTTTATTTCTAATTTCTGCAGCTTTTCTCTTTGGAGGAGTAGCATGTTCCCTACTTCAGGTGTGGAGGTCCAGTGCAGTGTCACAGTGGAATACCTCGATCAGGCTGGCCAAGCTACCAAACGCAAAAATATCCGTAATGCCAGTGTCGCCCTTGGGCGCAATGAGTTTCGAGAGATTGCTCTTCTTGTGAATGATGGGAAGTTGTCACAGACTTTTGTCTTGCGTGAAATCCAGCTTTTTACCCGCTTCATTCGGGATGGGAAGAGTACTGTCAAATTGATTCCTGAAAATATTCAGATACTAATTTCGAACTGCCCACCAGACAAACTGAAAATACTTTTCAAAACATTATCCATTAAGTATGCTGCAGAGAAGAAGATCAGCAAGCCAGTCAGTGATCGGACACGGCTGCTCTCCGCCCTTCCTCGCACTTTTGACACAATTAGCCCTGTGCAGGTGCAGGACATTGAAAGAGCGAATAAGCTTCCATTGCAGAGCAATGTACAGTCACCAACTTCTACAAAAGGACTGAAGAATCAAATAGGTAACACTGGTCCAAACAAGCAGATCAAGCGGTCAAGGACCAATACGTCAGAAAACTGCCTGGTTTGTAATCTTTTCCTCCTCATTTCTTTTACGCACAAAATAATAGGTGCCTAAAGTATGCTCCCGGGGTGGTGGTGAAGTGGTGTCAATTAAGAGGCATTTGGACAGGCACGTGAACATACAGGGAATGGAATGATATGGATCATGTGCAGGCAGATAAGTTGGCATAGTCATTGTGGGCCAAAGGGCCTGTGGTTGTGCATTACATTTCTATGTTCTGTTTTTGATTTCAGGACAAAATGCTATGAGGAATACTTAAAGATGGTCAACTGGATGAGTGATGTGGGAGCTTTGGTGTATTATAGTGCTTTCTCATGCCAGGCTGATTGTCAACAAATGGGTTTCAATCAAATTGAATGTTTCTTTTGCTGAGGAGAAAGGATTTGGGTGGTCTCCCTTTGTGGCTCCCATGTATGTGTCTCCTTATAATTGTAAGTGGGGCTGCATTGACGGTTTGCCCATCTACCTTGTTCAAAGTAAATTTATTGTCAAAGTACACGTCACCATATACGATCCTGCGATTTGTTTTCTCATGGGCATACACAGTAAATTCAAGAAATGTAATAGAATCAATGAAGGGCCTCACCTACACGATATGCAAAAGACAACAAACTGCAAATACAAAGAGGGAAAAAAATATTGTAGTAGTAGTAATAATAATAATAAATAAGCATTAAATGTTGAGAACATGAGATGAAGAGACCTTGGAAGTAAGTTAATGGGCTGTGGGAACAGTTCAGTGATGGGGCAAGTGAAGTTATCCCCACTGGTTCAAGAGCCTGATGGTAGAGGGATATAATTGTTCCTGAACCTGATGGTGTGTGGGTCCTGAGGCTCCTGTATCTTATTCTTGCAACAGTGAGAGAGAGCATAGCCTGGATGGTGCTTGCCTGCAACAGTGCTCAATGGTGGGGTGGGCTTTACCTCTGATGGACTGGGCTGTATCCATGACTGTTTGTAGGGCTTTCCCTTCAAGGGCAATGGTGTTTCCATACCAGACCTCTCAAAACACTTCATCACAGTGTACAAAAAAAGCTGGATGAACTCAGCAGGTCGGGCAGCATCCGTTGAAAGAAGCAGTCAACGTTTCGGGTCGAGACCCTTCGTCAGGACTAAAGAAGGTGGGGGGAGGGTGGAAAACCAATCAGAGGAAAGGTTAAGGGGTGAGGGAGGGGATAGGCAGGAGAGGTGAAGAAGGAATCTAAGGGGAAAGCACTATGGGTAGTAGAAGAAGGCAGAGTCATGAGATGTGATAGTCAGCTAGAAGAGGAGACAGAGTGAAGGTGGGATGGGGGAAGGGAGAGGGAGGGAATTACCGGAAGTTGGAGAATTCGATGTTCATACCATGTCCCTCCCTCTCCTGCCTATCCCCTCCCTGCTTCCCCTCCCCACCCCTTGATCTTTCCTCTGATTGGTTTTCCACCCTCCCCCCACCTTCTTTATAGGGCCCCTGCTCCCTCCTTTTTTAGTCCTGACGAAGGGTCTCGACCCGAAACGTTGACTGCTTCTTTCAAAGGATGCTGCCCGACCTGCTGAGTTCATCCAGTTTTTTTGTATGTCTTGATTTGACCACAGCATCTGCAGTGTACTTCGTGTTCACTTCATCACAGTGGATGTAAGCGATACTGCATGATAGTTATTTGAGGCAGGATAGTTTTCTTCTTGGGCACCAGTATAATTGAAGTCTGCTTGAAGCAGATGGATATCTCAAACTGCTGAAATGAGAGGTTAAAGATATTGGAGAACACTGCAGCTAATTGATAACAGACTCAGCCAGGTACCCTGCCTGGGTTGGATGCCTTCCATAAGTTCACCCTCCTGAAGGATGCTCTCATGACTGAAATCACAGGGTCACTAGGGGCTGTGGGAGTTTAGGAAGGGTCCTCCATGTTTTGACAGTCAAAGCACGCGCAGAAGGCACTGAGCTCATCTGGGAGCGAAGCCTGTTGACACCTACGTCATTTGCTTTCACTTTGTAGCTTTCATCCTTCAGTGATTCAAGTTTAGACTGGAATGGACTTCACTTGTGAGATGGCATTGTGGAGATAGTACCTGGACCTCTTGAATATGATTTGGTCACCAGACCTGAATCCCACTGAACTGATGCTCAGCAGATTGCAGATCTCATGGTTCATCCAGGGCTTCTGGTTGGGCAAAACTCAGTGATGTGGAGACACACTCGTCTACGCCTGTTTTTATAAAGTTTTATAAATTATTCATTCTGGAACTGCAGATAGATGGGAAATAACTTTTAAAACAATTTATTCTTTAATAGAAAGGCTGATCACCTTTTGATGATTAGCCAGCAGGCCCTAATGTGGACTAATCATACCAGTTCTGACTACATTTAAATTCAACCTATTATTATATTTAAAAGCTGAGGCTTTTACACATGTACTGAGAGCATAGTAGGTTAAACAAACTATATTTATCTTCTTACTCATATAATCATTCTGATTGAAGTGTGCTGGAATGGCCAGGAACCAGATCAGCCCTAAAACTGCCTCTTCTTTTACATAAGAATTCACTTTACCCCTCATATGCTTTGATGCTCATAACAAACCTGAATCTATCAACTGTGATTTTTGAAAAGCTTGCTGATCCTACTTTTCAGAGCATTTAATATTTATCATTTGGAAGAAAATTACTGTATAGTGTCCCTTTATCCATTTTGGCCTGGGGGTTGGACTCGGCATCTCCCTCTGCTGTAAACTCAGTTGACTCTGTGTGGCCCAAGTTGAGCTGGTAGTTAAGTGAATATCTAGTATTCGACGGCTTCTCTTAAATATTGGAGTGTATCAGAGACAGAGGTCACCGACAGGTAAAATCCTATGGCGTTGCTGGCTGGCCTACAGTTCATCTAGACTCAACAGGCAGGAAACTTCTTCACACAGTTGTACATCCGCTTAATCTGAAGTAGAATGATTTTGTACACCTTTCTAGGTGCTTTAGCACCCAATGGGAAATTTATATTAGTTCTTGCAACGGATGGTCGCACAGTAGATGTTGCTTTCATTGAGAATTGGATTTTCTTTGCAGTTTCACCATTTTTTTCCTGAGAAAACTGCAAGTGATGTCAATTCTGTAATACCAAAGTAAATTACCAATCTCATTCTTTGACTTTGCCTGTCTGAAATATTACATGTGCTTACAGACCAATTAACTTTTATTAACCCTGCTTTCCCTTTAACAGTAATATTTAAGGGACTAATATTCAAACTGCATTCTTTTTTTTTTGTCACTATGACCAGGGATCTCCTGCAATATCAGTTATTGCTCTGCAGTTCTGATGTTGCAGGACCACTGTTACTGCAGCGCTTGGATCACGTTGATCTTACAGGTCAGGTCATGGACACTTCCCATTTCCTAGCCTTGGAATTGTTGCAGTCTGCTGCTGCTGATCTATCACCTCTCACAGTTTGCTTCTTGTGCTTTGAGGAGATCACATAAACTCCATACATGATGAGAAACTATTTCATCTACATTTTCATCTGGAGCAGACAGGGTGGGCAGGGCAACCACCCGATCTGTAGGCTCCACCAAAGTGCTCACTTTCATAGATTGCAACCACATTGTATTATCCCCGTAGAGACCTCCCTGGCGATTTCCTGGAGCTGGATTCCTGAGTGTCTTTGTGCGCTCTGTATTCAATAGAAGTACCTTCTGTGGGTACCATTCTTCAGCTTTTCTAGGACTTTCAGAATATCTATGAGCAACCTCTTGCTCTGCTCCTGTTACTGCAGAATCAGACATCTCAGCAGCTGCTTTAGGTACACCCATTTAACAGCTGCTTGCTAACATTGAAACTGCTAGTTTAAATGCTGATAGTTACAATATTTTGTAATAGGTCCATGTAGCAGCACCTCACAAACTGACAACAGTATAATGTTACACAGAGAAACTCAGTGTCAGCCACGTGGTTGAAGGCTGAGCTGTCTGATGCCACTAAAAACAATGTTGGAATAGTGACAATAATGCTTTAGCACTATAATAAATTTCTAGCCCTATTGTTTTATTGTTAATAATAGATGGCTCATAATAAGTAAATCATTGCTCTCTATCTTTTAAGTCTTGCCATTCCATGCCATTTACAAAGAAGCAAAATTGCTCCAGCAGCACAATTTAGTCGTTGAGGTTAAGTGGTTTGCCATTTTGAAAAGCACACAATTGTTCTTTTATCAGCATATTAATTTTAATGTAAAATGTAGAAAGAGCGAGAGCTCTGATTTTTTTCCCATGTCTGAAGTGGAAATGCTTAATGCTGGTCCTTCAAGCCAAATATTTGATGATCATTTCTTGGCCATGGATCATTCCTTGTCAGCATAACATCTCCACTCTCCCTCTTTGCAATGCAAAATTATATGATGTGTATTAGAATTGCAAGTCGATAAAGCATTTGCTGTCTCTGAGGGTTTGCGGACAAATACCTGGATAACTCGAGCTTATTATATTTGGTGAGTGGGTGAAGAGAGGATGGGGCTAGGCAATTCGAAAAATCCTTTAAATGTTGTATGCTGTTCTGTTGCAGAATACAGAACTGAAACCCACCAAAAAGCCCATCTTGTCAATGCCAGTGGGAAGGAGGCTCTCAAAGGAACAGTCGCACGTCCTTGCCATGGTCCTTAAAGGAAAGAATGTCTTCTTCACTGGAAGTGCTGGTAATTTAATGGGTGTAGAGGCAGACTTTTTCCTTGCAAAAAACATTGTGATTCTCAAATCATGGTTGTGAGTTTGAATAAATGAAAGATCAAGATTTTACTTATAGGGCTAGGGATAGATAGCCTGGAAACGTTGAGGTTATTCGGAGTGCAAATATCATCAAATGCATTTCTGAAGATCATTTTATTCCCTCCTCTAGTCTCAAATCTTGTCTCTAGTCTCTTTCCAGCTGAATTAGCATTTTCCTGACTGGAATCTGTCAAATGAAGAATGGTGTAGACTAGAGACTGGGGTGGGAGTGTTGTTGGCAGAGATCTGAAATCCAGTCTAAGCTTATTCTTTTTCCTGTTGTCTGTGAGGAAGGATTGTAAAATAAATTACAGATGTTGTCTTGTGCTGAGCTGCCTCCTAGCCACAGTGACTGGATTCATTTCTGACTTCCAGTGTTCTCTGTGTGGAGTTAGCAAACTTTCTTGTGACCGACCACAAGGATGTGCACATCGGTAGATTAATAGATCAGTATTGCCCCTAGTAAATAGGTGGGAAATAAGATCTGGGGTGAGCTGATGGAAATGCAGGGAAAGTGGGCTGCAGCAACAGCTAATGGGGGAATGGGGATTGCACTGTGAGCCAGTGTTGATTTGATGCTCAATAGCCTATCTTAAAGAAATATGAAATATCAAAGAATATGGAATATTGTCATTACAAATCTACAGTCCAAATATTTTATACTTGACTAATTTTAACAAGTGAAGCTCTGTAAATGGAAGTGCTGCACAGAAATGAAGATAGTTGATTAGAAACATAGAAAACATACAGCACAATACAGGCCCTTCGGCCCACTAAGCTGTGCCCAACATGTCCCTACCTTAGAACTACCGAGGCTTTACCCATAGCCCTCTATTTTTCTGAGCTCCATGTAGCTATCCAGGAGTCTCTTAAAAGACCCTTTCGTATCCACCTCCACCACCACCGCTGACAGCCCATTCCATGCACTCACCACTCTGTGTATATTTTTTTTTAAAACTTACACCGACATCTCCTCTGTACCTACTTCCAAGCACCTTAAAACTATGCCCTCTCGTACTAACCATTTCAGGCCTGGGAAAAAGCCTCTGACTATCCACACGATCAATGATCTCATTATCTTGTACACCTCTATCAAGTCACCTCTCATCCTCTATCGCTCCAAGGAGAAAAGGCCTGAGTTCACTCAATATATTCTCATAAGGCATACTCCCCAATCCAGGCAACATCCTTGTAAGTCTCCTCTGCACCCTTTCTATAGTTTCCACGTCCTTCCTATAGTGAGGTAACCAGAACTGAGCACAGTACCCCAAGTGAGGTCTGACCAGGGTCCTATATAGCTGCAACATTACCTCTGGCTCTTAAACTCAATCCCACGGTTGATGAAGGCCAATGCACCGTATGCCTTCTTAACCACAGAGTCAACCTACGTAGCAGCTTTGAGTGTCCTATGGACTCAGACCCCAAGATCCCTCTGATCCGCCACACAGCCAAGAGTAATGAACTCTTTAATGCATTAATGCTATATTCTGCCATCATATTTGACTTTTCAAAATAACCACCTCACACTTATCTGGGTTGAACTCCATCTGCCACTTCTCAGCCCAGTTTTGCATCCTATCAATGTCCCGCTGTAACCTCTGACAGCCCTCCACACTGTCCAGAACACCCCCGACCTTTGTGTCATCAGCAAATTTACTAACCCATCCCTCCACTTCCTCATCCAGGTCATTTATAAAAATTACCAAGAGTAGGGCTCCCAGATCAGATCCCTGAGGCACACCACTGGTCACCTGTTTCTTGTAAGGTTGGATCTCGGGCGAGAACCAGAACCGACAAGGTTTCCTAACTTTTTTTTTAACATTTTGGATAATATTTCACTGCTTCATCCCACAGAATGTAACTGAATTTGTACTTTTCCAACCATTGTTTTTTTTAATATTTTGCTCAAGGTACTGGGAAATCTTTCTTACTGAAGAGGATTGTGGGAGCATTGCCACCGAAGTGTACGTATACCACTGCCAGCACTGGGGTGGCTGCCTGTCATATTGGAGGCACAACTCTTCATGCATTTGCAGGTCAGTTGTGCACCATCATATGTGGTAAAAACAAGTAAAGGATCAGGACTGAGGAAATATACACCAAAAATTTTGCCACAGGAGTACATTTCATAAACAAGAAAAATCACGCAGAGGAACTTTCCTCTATCACTCCCTATGAATAAGTTAGTGCTCATTGTTTTCATAAGCATAATTTCTTTGACTGATTTTTTGTTTTGGTCCACTGAAATAAATTTTCATCTTCTGGAGAGGTTTAGAGTCCTCATTTATTAATGCAACTTTTTCTTGTATCTTCAAATTTTTGATTATCACTCTTCCTATCACTCCAGCTATTACTGTGATTCAAACACTTATCCATTTGAAAGTCAGTCTGTTCAATCTCCTCCAAATGAATGGGAGCTCCAGCTAAAAGTGAAATGACAAATGTGGCATTTCCTTATTATTCATCAAAACTAATTGTAGTTCCACGGCAGCTGGCAATTGGTAAATAAAATTTAGTAGAAGTATAAAGTGGTTATGTTTCAATAGGAAAAATAAGCAGAATCTTTATGAAATAACTAGTATAATATTAAAAGGTGTGCAGCAGCAAAGGGGATGCTAAATTTCTAATATGGTAAGATTCTGCATGCAAAAAATGGGCTCTTTGACTTATTTGATAGATATTGGTATATTAATCATTAATAAGTACGGAAGTCTAGATAATCCTTGGGCCTTAGTTAACCTGTTGTATTCAATTTTGGGCAACAGACTTTGGGGCAGATGTCAAGATTCTGGGTTGAATCCTGATTAATTTATTATAATTTTACTTGGGATTAGCAGTTTCAGTTCTCTGAAGACGTTAGGGTACTTATTGTCCATTATGCTGTTGGCATTTAGGGCAGCAATGAAGGTCCTCCATCTCTGGTGGTTGTCAGAGCTACCATCTTCATGTCAGTAACTTCCTGTCAGTTTTCACTATTGCCAGTCATGCAAGTCCTGGATGGAGACTCAGGAATACCATCACACTCAGATGTAGAATGATCTTCATTGCAGTTTCCATAGTTTTACTAGTCAGGGTTGTTAGCCCTGAGCTGAACCCCCAAACCTTTAGGACCAGTGGACCACTCTTAGTCTGGCCTCTAACCTTTGACCTGTTTGGCATGGGTGACTCTACAAAGAGCCAAAGCAGAAAGCTCTGACTCCAGCCAACATAGCTCTCCAGGTCATTGAGGCACTCAAGCCTCCAAGTCACGACAAGGTTGTGATCCCCTTGGAGCTTTTCTCAGGGTACAGAATACAGAAAGGAGATCAGTTAAAATTCTTTATTCTAAGGAGAAGCAGCCTTACTTCTCTAGTCTCTCCAGAGAACTGAAAATCCTGATTATTGAGCTATTCTCATTTTCAAACCATGAACGCCTATGGAGAATAGTTGTGCTGACTTAATTTCACTGTAAACGGTCAGAAGAAGAAGACACCAATTTAAGCTAACTGACAAAGGAATCTTAGCGAGCACGAGCAGAACATTTATTTTCCAGACCTATTTGACCGGTTTGTAAATGGTCCTGGCTACACATTCAGGGGTAACCTTTAGAAAAGAAAATTGGAAAAATACTTGAAAACAAGAAACCTACAGGTGAAGACTTGGGAATAGACTAATTAGTTTACTACAGTAGAAAAACTGAAGCAGGCATGGCTGTCTTTGATATTATTCCAATTGTTACCTCCACTTTGTTCCAGCTGTTACTATTCATTTCATTGCATTTCCAATAACAATAAGTTCAAATGTATCAGAAAATTTTGCCTTGGGGGAAGGGGATCAATAATCAGAGGTTGCCATCCACATCAGCACTAATGACATAAGTAATAAAAGATTGTGATCCTACAGACTGATTGTAAGAAGTTAGGAAAGAAATTAATAACCAGGATTTGAAAGATGATGATCCCTGGCAGAAACTTCAAAAACTGGAGGATCTAGATTGGAGGTAACTAACAGGGAACCAGAAATTAATAAGTTGTTTTTTTTTAATGCGTGTTTGCGTCATCTGGGTCTAGAATATGTTATCAAGGAGAATTATGCAGGCAGATGCAATAAGTAATAGAAAGAAATAGACTCTGGGAAGACAATGGTGGAATGGGGTTAGCTGGATACTGTTGTATGAGCCAGTATTGATTCTGGACTGAACGGATTCAGACAGTCTTTCTGAGAATACCATCTAAGAAAATCACAAATGAGGGGGGTAAAAATATTGATAATTTACCAATGTACTGTATATAGAAACTAAATCAAATCACTGGATTTAGTAAATGGAACAATTTCACACTGCTCAGTATGTATGTATGCACATCTGTCTTGCCCATTGCAAAGTTATATATATTCACTCTACTTCTGCACTATTTTACCATTTCCAGCAGAGGCTACAGTTAATAGTTTAGTTTAACTAACTCCGCAGATCCAAGTATTCTAATATCTTTATTGCCTTTTAGTTAAGTTTTCAACACTCTTACCTTATGATGAATTGTGATTTAGGGAACCAATTTTGATTAAAATATGATTTTGCTTTTCAATTAGTTACAAGTTAATGGGAAGGCCTTCCTATTATGGGCTCATGAGGGTTTGGTGATTACCACATGATCAGACACTTCTTTACTAGTTTAATTATGAAAGGCATTTCTGAGGTAACTGGCAATTTCCTAAACATTTCAATTGTATTACACAATAAAAATAACAATCCTAATGAACTGAGATGTCAATGTCAGATGAAGAGTGGTCATCGATTTGACTCGTTTAGAATTTCACGTGGTTTCTGTCATATTTCAAATTGTTCATACTAGCTAAAGTGGAAGATATTTACTTGCCAATTTGAGATTGAGGTATTGAGAAAGCAGCAGTCGACACCATGCTTCCCAAAGTATATAACAGATTTTGGATCTATTGTGTCTACAGGGATTGGATCAGGAAAAGCTTCTCTGCAACAATGTGTAGAGTTGGCTCAAAGACCCGGGATCCTCAGTCACTGGATAAATTGCAAGCACCTCATCATAGATGAAATCTCGATGATAGAAGGAGAATTCTTCGACAAGCTTGAAGCTGTGGCGAGGTATGTCATACAGTTAAAAGGGCATACTATGTGTCTCTCATTTCTCTCTGGTCTTGTAAAAAGGATACTGATCTGTAATGGTGACAATTCAAAGGTGTGTGAACATCTGACTGATAAATATAGTCCACCTTCCTTCTGAGAAAGTACCCAGCCTTTCATTGTACTTTCACACAGTAGCACAGGAGATCAATTTTGTATATCAGTTGGATGTTCACCACTAATGCCCCCATTATACTTTGTTATTTTACTTGTTAATCATCACACCAAGGTGCTTGTTATGCATATAATTTGCTTAGTTTCTGACTACTATTATTTGTTAATAATGATATCTGTGCTCTTTCAAATATATGCAGGGGTTTCTAATAATAACCACTGTTACCTAGGATAAGATATTAGTTTCTCAGCTTCTTTCTGTCCAAGTACATGATGGTTATGCAATTTATCCTACAAGCGTCATAAAAGGCCCAAGTTGGTGAAGTCACCAAAAATATAAGTTAGCTTTCAAACATGCACTGCCTCATTAAGACATACTAAAGATCATATAAATACCTTGCTACTGATTTTAATTCTGCTCCTTTGCTGTCTTAGGCTGAGTAAGATTTAATAACCTTGGCGTTCTGTTTCCCCTAGAGATTGAAAAATCCTCAGCGTAACAGACTGCACCTTGCCCCAACTCATCTACTGTCAAAACTATTCTGTTGCCACTTCCAGATTTGATTTTTTGCAGTTCTCTCCTTGTTGGTTTCCTTCACTACCCATTCAAATTCAGGTTTTCCCGAAGTCTCAGGTACCCATGTCCTCCCCTGTACAACAAAGTCTACTTCATCCATCATTTTTATCTATTGTTATATGCCTTTACTTCCAATCCTCTAACCACTTTCAATTTGAAATGACCCTCTAGGCATGACCATGGGCTGCCTTTTCTCTGTAACAGAAAAAAATATTTTTCCCTTCCTGTCCCTGACTGCAGCCTCTGTTCTTTAGTCTGGTATTGGTGGTTATAGCTTCAGTCTCCCGAAGCGTGCATTCCAAAGTTCCTTCCTTTTATTTCCAAGGTCCATTTTCTGCTTTGCTATTCACTTTAACCTTGCCCTTATTTATCCCATCCTAATATTAATTTCTTAGGCTGGTGCCAGGCTTTTGTTTTGACTCTGCCTCTGTTTCACTTCTTGCTGTTCATATATAACATTAAAATCTATATGATTATCAAATGGTTTATAAATGAACGACATTTATGATATAATATGAAATATATGGTGCTTTCTGTGATGGCTTGTCACCTATCAGTAACAAATGGAAATTGTTGATGGTTGCTGATTACTTATGGACAATAATGCTGTAAAATATTGTAATAACTCCATGATCTTGACTTGCTTTGTGCTGACAACCACTTTTATTTTAGTGGAGATTTTTAAAAATATATTATGTATACGCTCAGCAGCCGTTTTTATTAGGTACATCTGTTTGTTAATGCAAGTATCTAACCAGCCAATCATGTGGCAGCAACTCAATGCATAACAGCATGCAGACATGGTCAAGAGTTTCAGTTGTTCAGACCAAACATCAGAAAGGAGAAGAAATATGATCTAAGTGGCTTTGACTGTGGAATGATTGTTGGTGTCAGACAAAGTGGTTTGAGTATCTCAGAAACTGCTGACTCCTGGGATTTTCACACATTACAGTCTCTAGGGCAGGGGGGTTCCAACCTTTTCTTCTGTCATGGACCCCAGGTTGGGAAATCTTGCTCTAGAGCCTGGCAGAAAACCAGTAAGTGGCAGTTCTGTAGGCGAAAACATTTTGTTTTCTGCAGCTGTGACACGATTTCTGATCAGCAGTGCTGTGCCCCTACCTCTTTTGCCTTCCACCCTGTTCTTTCTGACACATAAGTTCATAAACATGAGTTTATAGAGTTGATGTGGATAGGCTTTTTCCATTGAGAGTAGGGGAGATTCGAACAAGAGGACATGAGTTGAGAGTTAAGGGGCAAAAGTTTAGGGGTAACACGAGGGGGAACTTCTTTACTCAGAGAGTGGTGGCTGTGTGGAACAAGCTTCCAGTAGAAGTGGTAGAGGCAGGTTTGATTTTGTCATTTGAAAAAAAAAAATTGGATAGGTATATGGACAGGAAAGGAATGGAGGGTTATGGGCTGAGTGCAGGTCGGTGGGACTAGGTGAGAGTAAGCGTTCGGCACGGACTAGAAGGGCCGAGATGGCCTGTTTCCGTGATATGGTTATATGGTTAGTGAGAGAGGTTAGAGGAGAATGGCCAGACTGGTTCATGCTGACAAGAAGGGGAAGGTAATTCAAATAACCATGCATTACAACAGTGGTGGTACAGAAGAGCATCACTGAATACACAACACATCAAACCTTGAAGTGGATGGGCTACAGCAGCAGAAGACCTTGAACAGGAGGTATCATTTTTTAACTAAAACAAAAGTGGGCACAGAGTGTCTCAGTATCCTGAGTTAATTTAATCCAATGTTCATAAATTGTGTTATAATGATTAAGTTCTATTCTCAGGGAGTAGCTCAGTACCTAAGCCTTTGTTCCCTTTTCATTGTTCATTGTTCCCTTTTCCTTTTGCAGGATTGTTCGAAAGTGCAATGAGCCTTTTGGTGGAATCCAGTTGATAGTTTGTGGAGATTTTCTGCAGCTTCCTCCTGTGACTCATGGCAAGGAAAGACATAAGTTTTGCTTCCAGGTAAGAAGTTGAAAATGTTAAACATTTATTTTGAGGCAACCCAGTAATTTTGAGGTAGGGCTGAAGGAAAGAAATTCATTGTCTTCAAGTTTTCCCTGCAGTTCCCAGTGTAATTGAATGTATTTAGGATTGGGCATCAGTCACAGTGCGTCAGTAGATGCAAAATGTTTAACAGTTCCTGAGAGGATTTCCTTTCCTTCAATGGCCTGGATTCAAAATTATCAATATGCAATGCAAAACAAATTTTACTACTTTAGTAAATATATCATTGCCATTGTCACAATTTGATCGCTATTTTTGAGTTTATCTAACTAGTCAGCATCAGCTGTCTGCAAAACATCAGTCACTCCTTTAATCAATTAAGTTTTGAGGATACTTGCTGCTTATTGATTTTTGTCTGTGACCCAGATTGACTTTGAAATGTAGAAATAAAACAGCTACTTGATGGAAGTGGCAGAGTGTGTGTTGTTTGCTCTAACTAAAATTGGGAGGGGTGGTTCTGATTTATTAGGATTTTGAATGAGGTTGGATATTAAAATAACACCTGGTCACTTAGAGCTAAAGGTTTACAAGGATGTTGCTGGGACTTGAGAAACTGAGTTACAAAGATAGGCTGAACAGGTTAGGACTTTATTCCCTGGAGCGTAGAAGAATGAGGGGAGATTTGATAGAGGTGGATAAAATTATGATGGGCATAGATAGAGTGAATGCAAGCAGGCTTTTTCCACTGAGGCTAGGGGAGAAAAAAAACCCACAGGACATGGGTTAAGGGTGAAGGGGGAAAAGTTTAAAGCGAACATTAGGGGTGGCTTCTTCACACAGAGAGTGGTGGGAGTGTGGAATGAGCTGCCAGATGAAGTGGTAAATGCGGGCTCATTATTAACATTTAAGAAAAACTTGGACAAGTACATGGATGAGAGGTGTATGGAGGGATGTGGTCCAGGTGCAGGCCAGTAGGACTAGGCAGAAAAATGGTTCAGCACAGCCAAGAAGGGCCGAAGGGCCTGTTTCTGTGCTGTAATGTTCTATGAAAGTTCTAAAATAATTTATTGCCTTCCATGATGAGAGGACAGACAAAGAAAAGTAGAAGATAGAACAGATGTAGGAACTGCAACCATTGTGGTGGTGGTTGGCAGCCATCTGTCTCGAAGGACAATGGGTGATGATCATCACCACAAGCCTGGGTGGAAGGTATGGAGATCCTAAGATGCCCAGTTGTTAAGATCCCTCACCAGTGTAGTCTAAAAGAAAGCTTATGAAGCAATATGTTTGGCACCAGCTTAGCTGCAGGAGCTGCCAGAAGGATTTTCGATGATATCCAGCTGCCTTAGGGGCTCCACTCTGGATTTGCTGTCTGGATTTACTCCCGTAGCCTTTGTCTCTCCCAAGGCTGCCCACAAGGCAGTGGGGCTATTTACCCATAGCTGGGGATCTGGTTCATGAGCTCTAGGGCGTGTCCACATACCATAGTACATCATTTATTTAACAAGTGGGAAGTACTTGGAGAAATAATATTCCTATTTGTTCCATTACTCTGGTTTTGGGAATCTCTGCACAATAAAGGGAAATGTACCTTGTGATTTCTTTAGGCAAAGAGCTGGTACAAATGTATCGAGGTGAACATGGAACTGACAGAGGTGCGAAGGCAAACCGATAAAACGTTCATTGCAATGTTGCAGGCTATACGGCTTGGGAGGCAAGTACTATTAATCTTAGCATTTACAGCAATAAAAAAGCCCTGTATTTTTAATTTTCAGTAATTAGATATGCCTTTGCGAGCATGTGTGTGTGGATGTACAATGAAAACTTTCACTGAAATACATAAAGGCAGGACAGGTATGGATGATGAATCCGATAGTGTTCAAAGATGTGCAGTGCATGAATTGACTTTCAAAAAATTAGACTTTGCAAACAATAGTCTTTACCTATTCCTAACATTTCCTGTTGTAGTTCTTACTACAGAGTCCAATAAAAGTTAGCAAATTACAGCATTATAAGAAATAGGGCCACTGAATTGGACCAAGAAAGGAATTGGCTCCTTCTCTCATTCCAGAGTAGGAAACAGTAGGCCATGATTATTTCTGTATTCTTTACTAAAGGAGCAGGGCTGTGATCAAAATTTTAAAAAACATAATTTTGAGAAGGTGAAAGAATACAGCTTCTTGAAATTGTTCTGATTTATTCATTTATAGTTGACTTTCTACCTTAAGTCTAGCTTCCTTCTCAATCACTGTATTCCCTCTATTTCCTGAAAATATACATTAATCCTGATCTTGGAGCATACAAACAACTGAGAATCCACAGCCCTCTGACACTACTTTTGAGTGAAGAAATTTACACTTATCAGTACCAATGGCAGAGGTTTTACACTATAGTTCTAAATTCTCCACTAGAGACGTTTGGTGTTTAACTCCACTATTATTTAGATCTGAAAGCTAGAGACTCTCTGGATGAGAAGCAGCAGTGGCAGTCTTGGACCTGCAGAAGGCACTCTTGCCTCATTGTCAAAAACTGTGGGATTAAGAATCACTGTTGATCATTGGTGGAGGAATCGATTATGTTTTTCAAATTGGGATGCACTTGCATTTGGGATCACTAAGCACTGGTTTCTCAAAAAGTAGCTTTGCCAATAGTGCTCTATTTGAAGAAATGGAGAAGATATTTTACATCTAGTATAATGCAATAATAATAAGTTAATACATAATCTGTTAGTTAAGAAGCCTCCAGGAAGTGTGATCATAACGTGACAGAATTTAAAAACAAATGAGTGATTTAGTTTCAGCTGAAACCAAAATCTTAAATTTATAACAAAGCAAGCTACAAAAGGCATGAGATACAATTTGCCTTTGACATATTGAGAAAATGAGCAAAGGTGTTTAGAGAATGAACAGCACAGTATGGGTCCTTTGGCCCAGGATATTGTGCTGACCCATATAAACATGTTCCATAATCAGTCTAACCTTTCTCTTCTACACAATCATAAATCTGCATTTTTAAAAGTTCGATGTCAGTTAAGAGTCTTTAAAATGTTAGTATCATATCAACATCCCACACATCCACCACTCTCTGTATATTACAACCTTCTTCTGACATTTCCTCTAAACTTTACATCATTCACCTTAAAAGCAGGTTCTCTGGTAATTGCATAAATCTCAACTAATATACTGTGCCTATTTTTAAAAGTATTCATCCCCTTGGGAGTTTTCATGTTTTATTGTTTGAATCACAGTGGATTTAATTTGGCTTTTTTGACACTGATCAACAGAAAAAGACTCTTTCATGTCAAAATGAAATCAAGTCTCTACAAAGTGATCTAAATTAATTACAAATATAAAACACAAGATAATTGATTGCATAAGTATTCATCCTCCTTGATATGACATACCAAATCATCACTGGTGCAGCCAATTGGCTTTAGAAGTCACATAATTAGTTAAATGGAGATCACCTGTGTGCAGTCAAGGTGTTTCAGTTGATTGGAGTAAAAATGCACCTGTATCTGGAAGGTCCAACTGCTGGTGAGTCAGAATCCTGGCAAAAAATACACCATGAAGACAAAAGAACACTCCAAGCAACTCCAAGAAAGGCTATTGAAAAGCATAAGTCAGGAGATGGATACAAGAAAATTTCCAAATCACTGAGTATCCCTTGGAGTACAGTTAAGTCAATCATCAAGAAGTTGAAAGAATCTGTAAATCTGCCTAGAGCAGGCTGTCCTCAAAAACTGAATGACCATGAAAGAAGGGGACGTGAGGGAGGCCACCAAGAGACTTGTGATAACTCTGGTGGAGTTACAAGCTTCAGTGGCTGAGATGGGAGAGACCGCATACAACAACTGTTGCCAGGGTGTTTCACCAGACGCAGCTTTATGGGGGAGTGGCAAAAAGAAAGCCACTGTTGGGGGAAAAAACCTCATGTGGAATCTGAGTTAGACTTTGCCAAAAGGCATGTGGGAGACTCTGAAGTCAGCTGGGAGAAGGTTCTATGGTCTGATGAAACCAAAATTGAGCTTTTTGACCATCAGACTAAATGCTATGTTTGGAGTAAGCCAAACACTGCGTGTAATCAAAACATAGTGGTGGCTGCATCATGCTGTAGGGATGCTTCACTGCAGCAGGCTCTGGAAGGCTAGTGAAGGTAAATGAATGCAGCAAAATACATGGAAGTCCTGAAGGAAAACCTGATGCAGTCTGCAAGAGAACTCAAAATTGGGAGAAAATGCTTGGACAATGGCCCCAAGCATCAAGCCAAAGCTACATAGGAATGGCATAAAAGCAACAAAGTTAATGTCCTAGAGTGTCCAAGTCATAGTCCAGACCTCAATCCAATTGAGAATTTGTGGCTGGACTTGAAAAGAGCTGTTCACTCAATGTGGCAGAGCTTGAGCAGTGTTATAAAGAAGAATGGGGAAAAATTGCAGTGTCCAGATGTGCAAAGCTGATAGAGACCTCTCCACACAGATTCAAGGCTGTGATTGCTACTAAAAGTGCAATTACTAAACAGTAATTTGAAGGGGGTGAGAACTATGCAATCAATTATTTTGTGGAGACTAATTTGTTGTTTTTTTTTTAACAAACACCATTAATTTCCAATCCTTTTTGATCAGATGTCCAGATGAAGTTGCAACCCAACTGATCAAGACTGCCATCCAGAAGATAGATCGAGATGGAATTCTAGCTACACGGCTTTGCACACATAAAGATGATGTGGAATTCACCAATGAGAAAAGGCTCCAGCAGTTACCAGGTAAAAAGTGAAGGTCCAGGGTAGATTTCTATGATTGTTCAAGTACAAGTATCTCATGAATGTCCAATATTCAAAACTTTAGTGACAATCAACTGTTCTAACCAGATTATACATCTTGTTATCTTTTTTAAACAATTCCTTTTTGACTAAACCCAGTAATTTTCTATTTATGGAACAGTAAGTTTGAAATTGAAACTGGTTGAATTATTCAGAAAATCTCTAATGTGGGTCCTTTTATGATCTGGGGAGCCAACTACAGTGAAGATGAAAGAACTTCCAATCCCCTAATGCTTTACTGTGTGTTGTTCTGTGGACAATAGACAATAGGTGCACAAGTAGACCATTCGGCCTGGACTGAGCTGTTATTGCACAATATGATGCAAGACAGTTGTGCTTTGTTAAGTTTATTGTTCTTGTGGTCATATTAAAAGAGTCATTGTAAAAATCTGAATCAGCACATAATCCATGACTATATGAATTCTTACACTGAGGCTATGGAAAATCTGTGTTGAAATTCAATTGCTTTCAGAGTGCAGCTTCCAGTTTGTTTTCCTTCATAAGGGGTGGGATGTTTTCGGGCAGAACCCAATTAACCTATTAGCCAGTATGTCTTTGGACCGTGGGAGGAAACCAGAGAACCCAGAGGAAACCTATGTGGTAATGAAGAGAACATACAAACTTGTAACAGACAGTGGCAGAATTGAGCTCTGAATTCTGATGCGCTTGAGCTGTAACAGTGTTGAGATAGGCACTACACGACTGTGATGCCCCAAAATTAAACATGTTTTGCTTGGTTGTAGTTTGCAGTTTTAGATGCAAGATTCAAGATTGTTTAGTCATTTCCTGAATGCAAGGGTAAAGGAGAATGACATAATTGTTTAAGTGTTGTCATCAAGGAATACTAGAGAATTAAACTTCCACTCTTTCCTAATCCTTGCCTTTATAGAGGTGGCATTAATAAAAACCAACTTTTCAATAGAATCTAGGAGATGATCAACAGTGTGATCCCTTCTGAGGGAGTTTTTACAACACTCAGGTGAATTTGAGTGTTTCAGATTGACGAGAATTTCGTATATATGTTGTCCACTCATTTTTTTTAATGGCAAAATGAAAGGTAAATTGAGGTGTAAATGCATTCATGTCTTTGTATAAATTCATTAATGATAGGAACAATTCTCTGCCGATTCTCTAGTCTGTGTGGAATTTGCCTCCACATGTAATCATCCGACTGAAGTTGTTGTGTAACCTGCTTTCCATTCAGAAACTTTATACACAAGTGCAGGGAAGTTGGTGTACTGGAAGACTACAATTGACTCCCACACTGAGAATTGAGGTGGGATAGATTCAGTATGGTTGGTGGCGTAGAGGTCAGCACCATCTGTGATATCGGGGTTCATCTCCTGCTGCTGTTTGGAAAGAGTTTGTATGTTTTCCTTGTGACCGCATGGGTTTCCTCTGGGTGCTCCGGTTTCCTCCCACATTTCAAAGATATAAAAATTAGGGACAGTAAGTTATGGGCACGCTACGTTAGTACCATAAGTGTCATACTTGCAGGCATCCCAAGCACAAGCCTTGCTGATTTGATTTCATTGTTTCAATGTACATGTAACAAATAAAAGTAAAACAAATAAAATTTGCACTTGAAACATTCTTTTTTTTGACAGTAAAATGTTCTAAGATATTTAAAGAAGGCCCAGGAAGCAATCAATAACAGTGTGTAAAAGGATATATTCTAACAGATTACCAACAGCTTGGTCAAGCTGGAGATCTTAGAGAACATTTTAAACTTCTAGAGAAGTGCATTGGTTTAGAGAGGGAGAAGGGGTTGAGATGGGTGAAGACACAGCCTAGTCTTGCAACTCTGGGAAAAATATAGAAGGACCTCCTTCAGACCCTTGCAACTTTGCTACATCATTCAAAATAGTATTTATGCTGAGCATATAGCACAGAAACAGATTCCTCAGCAACCATTTCCCTGACTTGTGTTCGAAGCCATGCTAGTTCTTCAGACAAGGTTTTAAAAATGTCTTAAACTGGCCTCTTTTCATCTGATTCCCTCTGATCTCCAGAAATCCACTGACACTGATTTAAACAAATGAGCCACCACAGCCCACTGGGGCAGAGAAGAATTTCCAAACTCAGAATAAGAATGAGATCCTTAGTCGGGGATAACATTGTTCCTGCATCCAGGCCCATCAAGCCCTACATAATCTCCTCTCCATTCCTCTCAAATCTAGAGAACACAAAAGTGTGCCCAAATACTGGAGTAAAATACCCCTCCAATCCTTACAAATTATCTGTTGAATCTTTGCTGCACTCCCACAAAGGCATATTTCTAATTAAGGGATGTGCTCTCAAGGCAGTGCATAATAGCGGTAAGATTTCTTTATTTTATTTAAATCCTCTTGTAATAAAAGCTAACATACCATTTGCCTTGTTGGCTCTGAGAATGTTGGTTTCAGTTCTGTTCAGGTATAATAATGGTTGCTATTTTAGGAGAGCATATTTTTTTCCTTCTCTGCCTGGATGTTTTCAGGTGCTTGCTCCACCTATGACATTGGTCCACACTTATGGATGTTCTCTTCAGTGATCTTTCTTGCCCTAAAATTGGGAATGCAAAGTACCTGTTATGAATTGATTAATTCCAGAGATTTGCCCCAATTTTATGGAATTTCTCCAGATACTTTAACATTTAGGAAAATGTATTTTTCTGTTATACTTTGGTGCATTCCTCCTTCAGCTAATACCTACTTTCTAACAAGTGGAACTGTTCACAGTACTTCAGATGTCGTCAAATCACAATTTTGATATCATGTTCTACAGTGTGCTGGAGCTGTTTTGTTTTCTCTTGTCCTTTTTTTCTTACTTCCTAGCATTTAAATAGAAATAAGCTCAAGCTGATTTGCTCTGGAAAAATTTATTTTAAACAGTTTTTTCCCTACTCATGCATATCTCTGTTACAGGGGAGATGCTCACATTTGAGGCTGTTGACAGTGATCCTATGTTGGTAGAAATGTTAAATGCACAGTGCCCTGCAGGTCAAAAGTTGCAGCTGAAGAAAGGGGCTCAGGTTAGTAGCATTTCTGAACTGGATCTGTTTAGTTCTTGTAGTCTAACATTTTATCATTTTTGTTTCCCCTCTTTTATTGTTTCATGTTGGTGCCAGATCCATTGGCTTACTATCTCACATACTGAGGTACAGTGGGAAAAACTTGTCTTGCAAACTAACCATGTATTCCTCACAATGGTGCAATGGAGTAGTACAAGGTAAAACGAAAGCAGAATACTGACTAAAGTGTAACAGCTACAGAGAAAATGCAGTGCAGGTAGACAATAAGATGCAAGGTCACAATAAGGTAGAATGAGATCAAGAGTCCATCTTATTACTGAATGGCTCCCACGGTAATACAACAGTACGATAAAAGCTGTCCTTGTGCTTTGTATCAGGTGCATATTTTCCAGCATTTGTATCTTCTACCCGATGGGAGACTTAAAAGTTGCTCAGATAATGTGTGTGAAACTGGAGGCAGGTACCAGAATTTGAATGAATGCTCATTTCTGTACTGCTGTGGCAACCTTCTTTGGTGAGTTATTGTGCTGTTGGTAAACTGTTGAGCTTTGGTAAACTGAGCATGTAAAGTATGGTTTTCCAGCATTTGTCGAGTACCCAAAGGAAAATGGGTAACCTTGGGCACGGTGGTGATGGTTGGCCTTGGGGGCATCAGTTCCAAGCAGGAGAGATTAACATTTCATATGATCTGGCCAAATCTTGGTGGTATCACTAACAGCTGCTGGGAAATGTATAGGGTGTCCTGGTCCTGCTGTAGAGTTCACTTAAAGATTTAACAATTCATTTCCCCTAGAGACTCATTGAGGTCCTCCAGCAGATTGTTACTGCTGCGTTGTGGAATTGTGATTAGATTGGAAATGGGAATTAAGATTGGATGGGAAATGCTCTAGTTCCATGTGTGGTTTGCAGGTGGCCTCCATAACATGCAATGTCATAAGTTAACTGAGAAACGCATGTGGAGTTCTGGTGTGAGAGACCCATCTTGGGTCATTGGTCACTTTGTTAAGTATTCAACCCTCATAATGGCTTACCCTCAGAGCATTTCCCATCCATCTTAATTCCCATTTCCAATCTAATCACAATTCCACAACATAGCACTAACAATCTGGAGGAGCTCAATGAGTCTATAGGGGAATGAATTGTCAAATCTTTAAGTTAACTCTACAGCAGGACCGAGAACACTGCACTTTGTATTCCTGGATGCCTCTGCCATTGGTGCGTTGAATGCAAGGGGAACGTGTGAAGGAAAATAAGACCATAAGATGAAAGAGCAGAATTGGGCCATTCACCCAATCGAGTCTGCTCCGCTATTTCATCATGGCTGATTCATTTTCCTCTCAACCAAGAACATATAAATCTCCGCTTAAATACAGTCAATGACCTGGTCTTCAGTCTCTTGTGGCAATTAATTTCACAGACTCTGCATCTTCTGCCTGAAGAAATTCCTCCTCATCTTTCTAAATAGATGTCCCTCTATTCTGAGTTTGTGCTCTCTGGTCCCAGACTTCTCCACTATAGGAAAGATCCTCTGCACAAACACTTTCAACATTCGATATGTTTCAATGAGATTTCCTCCTTCCCCATTCTTCTAAATTGCAGCAAGTATAGACCCAAAACCATCAAACGCTCCTCGTTTGATAACCCTTTCATTTCTGGAATCATTTTCGTGAACCTCCTCTAAACCATATCCAAAGTCAGCACATCCTTTCTTAGATAGGTAGCCCACAACTGCTCACAATACTCCAAGTGAAGCTTCATCAGTGCCTTCTATAAAGTCTCAACATTACATCCTTGCTTGTATATTCTAGTCCTCCTGAAATGAATGCTAACATCGCATCTCCCTTTCTCACCACAGACTCCACCTGCAAATTAACCTTTGGGGAATCCTGCATGAGGACTCTCAAGTCACTTTGCAATTCAGATTTTTCTTTTTTAAAAATAGGCTATGTTTTTATTCTTTCTACCAAAGTGCATGACTGTATTCCATCTGCCATTTCTTTGCTCATTCTCTTAAGTCCTTCTGCAGCCTCCCTGCCTCCTCAGCACTACCTGCCCCTCCACCTATCTTCATATCGTCTGCAAACCTGGCCACAAAGCCATCGAATCCATCATCCAAATCATTCATGTACAATATATATTTTTTTTAAAAAGCAGTCCCAACACCAATCCCTGTGGAACACCACTAGTCACTGGTAGACAATCAGAAAAGGCTTCCTTTACTTCTCTTTGCCTCCTACATATCAGGCAAAGCTTTATCCATGCTAGATTCTGTTATTCTGAAAATCCATAGTGCACAAAATCCTCTGGTTCTCTTTTGTCTATTCCAACAGATATGTCAGGTATGATTTCTCCTTAAGGAAGCCATGCTGACTTTAGCGTATTTCATCATGTGCCTCCAAGTATCCCCAAACCACATCCTTAACAATGGACTCTAACATCTTCCCAACCCCTGAAGTAAGTGACCTATAATTTCCGTTCTTTGGCTTCACTCTTCTAGAGAAGAGTGACAGTTACAACTTTTCAGTCCTCTGTAACCATGCCAAAATGTAGTGATTCTTGAAAGATCATTACTCTCTCTGCAGCTACCTCATTCAGAACCCTGGAATATAGTCATTCTGGTCCAGCTGACTTGCCTACACATAAGACCTTTTAGCTTCCCAAGCCCCTTATTAATACCAGCTATACTCAAATCTTCCCCCGACACTCAAATTTCTGGTGTATTGCTAGTGTCTTTCACAGTGAAGACTGATACAACTTATTTGTATTCATCTGCCACTTCTTTGTCTCCTGTTACTATTTCTCCAGTGGCCCAAAAACTATTCTTGCCTTTTTTTTTCACTCATATCTGGGGAGAAAAAACATTTGGTATCCTTTTATTTTATTGTCTAGCTTACCTTCATAATTTAATCTTTTCTCTCATTCTTACTGCTTTTTTATTTGCCTTCTGTTGCTTTTAAAAGCTTGCCACTAGCTTTTGCTATATTATATGTCCTTTTTTTTAATGCTGTCTTTGAATTCCCTTTTTTTTCTGTTATATTGTCAGCCACAATTGCATCATCCTGCCTTCAGAATACTACCTGGGGATGTATCTATCCTGCACCTTCTGAATTGCTCCCAGAAACTCCAGTCATTGCTGCTTTGCCATCATCCTTGCTAGTGTTCCCTTTCCATCAGCTTTGGTCAACTCCTCTCTCATGCCTCTGTAATACTGATACATTTGATTTCAGCTTCTCCCTCGCAAATTGCAGGGTGAATTCTATCATATTTTGATCACTGTCTCCTCAGAGTTTCTCACTAATCAAAAAGGCAAAAGAAAATCTGTAGATGCTGGAAGATGCTGCAGATGTGTGTGTTACTCACTAATCAAATCTGGTTCATTACATAACACCCAATCCAGAACAGCTGATCCCCTAGTATGCTCAACCATGAGCTGCTCTCAAAAGCCATCTTGTAAGTGAATTCTCTGTCAGGATCCAGCACCAACCTAATTCTCCCAATCTAGCTGCATTTTGAAATTCCCCATGACTGTGATAACATTGTCCTTTTGAGGTGCCTTTTCTATCCCCCATTGTAATTTGTAGCCACATCCTGGCTACTGTTCAGAGGCCTGTACATAACTCCCATCAGGGTCTTTTTACCCTTGCAGTTTCTGAACGCTATACACAAGGATTCTACATCTTCCAATCCTATGTCACCACTTTCCATGGATTTGATTTCATTTTTTTACCAACAGAGTCACGCCACCCATTTGCCTCCCTATCTGTCCTTTCCATACAATGTGTATCCTTAGATGTTAAACTCTGAACTAAAATTTTCTTTCAGCCACATATGTGATGCCTGCAATGTCATACTGCCGATCTCTAACTGTTACTAGATCATCTACCTTATTCTGTATACTGCTTGCATTCAAATGTAACATCTTCAGTCCTTTATTCATCACCCTCTTTGATTTTTGTCCCCCTGTTACACTGCAACTCATCCGATTTTTGCCCTATTCATCTGTCTGCCCTTCCTGACAGTCTCACTACACTCTGCCTCTGCTTGTATAGCAACTGGCCCATCTTCAGCCCTATCTCCCACTTTCCCATCCCCCAGTCAAATTAATTTAAACCTTCCCCAACAGTTCTTATAAAACCTGCCGAGAGGGGAATTTGTCCCCCTTTGAGTTCAGGTATAACCCGTCCCTTTTGTACAAGTTATTACCTTCCATGGAAGATATCCCAATGATTCAGAAGCCTGAAGCCCATCCCTCTGCATCAATTCTTCAGCCATGCATTCATCTGCCAAATCATCCTATTCTTGCCTTCACAGGCATGTGGCACAGGCAGCAATCCAGAGGTTACTACCCTAGAGGTCCTGCTTTTACTTTCTACCTAGCTCCCTAAATTCTCTCTTGGGCCCCCTCCCTTTGCCTACCTATGTTATTGAAGCCAATATGAATGAAAACTTCTGGGTGCTCATCCTCCCCTTTTAGAATGTTGTGGGTCCAATCTGAGACGTCCCTGATCCTAGCACCTGGAAGGCAACACACCATCCAGGTGTCTCTGTCGTGTCCACTGAATCTTGTGCCTACTCCTCGAACTATGGAATCCTCTATCATTACTGCACTCCCCTTCTGAACCACTGTGCCAGACTCTGTGTCAGAGACCCATTGCTGTGACTCCCTCCCGGCAGGTTCCCCCCACCAACAGTATCCAAAACGGTATACTTGTTATTGAGGGGAGCAGCCACAGGTGTACTCTGCACTGGCTGCCCAATTCCCACCCCTCTCCTGATGTTCACCAGGTGCCTGCATCCTGCACCCTGCCATCTGGGAAAAGGCACTGAAGCATTTGGGTTCTCACAACCAGACTATGTAACAGTTTCTTCCCCCCAAGCCATCAGACACCTCAATACCCAGAGTCTGGACTGACACCTTGCCCTATTATCCTGTTTATTATTTATTGTAATGCCTGCACTGTTTAGTGCACTTTATGCAGTCCTGGGTAGGTCTGTAGTGTAGTTTTTTTGTCTGTGTTGTTTTTATGTAGTTCAGTGCAGTGTTTGTACTGTTTCATGTAGCACCATGGTCCTGAAAAACATTCTCGATTTTACTGTGTATTGTACCAGCAGTTAGGGTTGAAATGACAATAAAAAGTGACTTGAACTTGGGGGTGACTAATTCCCTGTAGTCCCTGTCTATCACCTCCTCAGTTTCCCGATTGAACCAAAGGTCATCAAGCTGCGGCTCCAGTTCCTCTCACATTCTCTGAGGAGCTGCACCTCAGTGCACCTGTTGCTGATGTGGGAATTCCTCCCTGACAGGTAACCATATCTGACGCAAAGTACACAACACAGCCTCTGGAGTCATCCTCACTGTTCTAACTATGCACAAACAGGAAGAATTAAGAAGCTTATCAGATACTTGCCTTCCCCAAGCTTGTTCTCGCCAAAGCCTGATGAGCAAATGGTATCTTTTACAAAGCACAGAATGAATCCCTGGTTTGTCTTTGCTGAAAATATGCATTACTGCACATTTAAGTAGTGAACACAATGCTGCATAGAATTGCAATGCTCCTGATGAAGGGCTTCGGCCCGAAACATCATTATTACCTCCTCCCATAGATGCTGTCTGGCCTGCTGAGTTCTGCCAGCATTTTGTGTTTTTTATTTATTTCCAGCATCTGCAGATTCACTCATGTTGCCTGCTGCATAGAATTACTCAGTTGAAGATTTGTTTAATTGCAAATGGCCAGTGATATCCAGAAAATTTTGTATGTCCGTGTCCAAACAGTGGCTTGAATAACTTCATTCATCACTACTTTGAACTAATGCTGCGACATACAGAATCACTTTCAAGGACTTTTTACAACGCTTTTTACAACTTGTGTTTTCAGTACTATTTTTATTTGTATGAATTGTCTTTTTCTTGCACAGAGGTATTTGTCTGTGCATGTATTTTTTTTTTTGTAAAATTCTATTGTATTTCTCTTTCCTGCACATGCCTGTAAGAAAATGAATCTCAAAGTACTACATGGTAACATGTATGTACTTTGATAATAATTTGACTTTGAGCTGTAAAAATTGCTAAGTGCGGGAATCCACTTAACCAGGCTCTTCTGCTTGCAGGTGATGCTGACCAAAAACCTGGACGTACAGGGAGGGATGGTAAATGGTGCCCGAGGTGTTGTTGTAGGCTTTGAACCTGGAAACAAATGTAAGTGTTCAAACACATGCAATGAAATGCCAATGTAAGGTAGCTGGAAGTGGTTAATTATTTCAAGAAAAAGAGATTGTGAATACATACTTGCATAAGCCTAGCAAAGCAGCGCAATAAGAAATCTCATGGCACTTATCCTTGCAAGTGGAACAACTGCTACACCTGCCCCTACACATCCTCCCTCACTACCACTCAGGGCCCTAAACAGTCCTTCCAGGTGAGGCGATACTTCACCTGTGAGTCTGTTGGGGTCATTTACAGTGTTTGGTGCTCCTGATGTGGCCTCCTGTATATCAGTGAGACCTGATGTAGATTGGGAGACCACTTTGCTGAGCTCTGTCCACCAGAACAAGTGGGATTGCCTGGCCACCCATTTTAATTCCACTTCCCATTCCCAATCCAAAATGTCCATCCATGGCCTCCTGCACTGTCATGATGAGGCCATATTTGGATTGGAGGAACACCTTATATTCTGCTTGGGTAGCCTCCAAACTGATAGCATGAACATTGATTTCTCAAACTTCTGGCAATGCCCCCCCCCCCCCCACCTGCCAACTCACCATTTGTCATCCCCTTTTCCCTCCCTCACCATATCTTCTTGCCCACCCATTGCCTCCCTCTGGTGCTCCTCCTGCCTTTTTCTTCCATGGCCTTCTGTCTCTTTCACCAATCAACTTCCCAGCTCTTTACTTCATCCCTCCCCCTCCAGGTTTCACCCATGGCTTGGTGTTTCTCTCTCCCCTCCCCCATACCTTTTTAAATCTGTTCCTCAGCTTTCTTTCTCCAGTTGTGCTGAAGAGTTTCAGCCCGAAACGTCAACTATACATTTTTCCATAGACGTTGCCTGGCCTGCCAAGTTCCTCCAGCATTTTGTGCGTGTTGCTTAGATGGTCAGGGGCTGAAAGTAATAAAATGTGAAAGTAGGAAAAATTTGAGAAAGAACTTATTTTATACATAAAAGATTTGCATTTATTGATTGAACAAGTTATTTTTTGGTCATAATCTATTAAATAAGTCAACCCTGTTTTGAAGAAAAATTTGGCTTGATCTAATTTTTTGATTATGTTTTGAGGACTTAAGTCAGGGGTTCCCAACCTTTCTTTATGCCATGCAAAGGGTCTGTGGATCGCAAGTTGAGAACCCTGTCCTGTGGAAAGTCTACTTTTATTCACCCTTTGCTCTTTTTACAAATAACTGTTATTTCATCTTAATTCAAGAGTACATTATTCAAAAAAAAAACTTACTTCCTACATCGGAGGTGCATGTCCTCCGGAGAGGTATCGACTTGTATCTCAAGAAGTATTTGATATTTCTACCCTGGGGAAAAAGGTTCACCCTATCTTCTGTTCCCACAATTTTATAAACTTTCATCTGATCTCCCCATGGCCTCTGACACTCTACAGAAAACAGCCCAAGTTCATCCAACTTTCCATATCACTCAGCCCCTCCAATCCAGGCAGCCTCCCCTTTTGTGCCCTTTCCAAAGCCTCCACGTCCTCTAGTGGCCAGAATGGCACACTGAGCGCAGCCTAACCAAAGTTGGATATTGCTGCAAAGTGACTTGGACCCCAAGATCCTGCTATACACCATTGTTGTTAATGGTCCTGTATTCTGTTTGACTAACAGGAAATCCACTTAAACCTTACAATGCACTAGACAAACTATTTTTGTCTGTGGTCCCAGTTCTGACCATTCCAATATCAGAGTGATGTTCTGAAGGCCGGAGAAAGATTCCCTATTTCAAGGGATTGAGGGAAGACTGAAGAAATGTGGTAGTTACAACTTCAAAATTCACCAGAATGTGGTCTTCAGCAAAACTACTTGGGGAGAATAGAACCAGAAATGTATTCTCATCTAGATGAGTGGTAAAGAGATGTTAGAAGCAGATTTTGTGTTCACAGGCTACAAATAGCATGGGGGATTGATTAATTTTATGGTGGTTGCTTGTATAACCCGTTTCTTGTGTTCTCCACCTCCTAGCAGGCACATCTCTGTACACTTTAGGTCTTGATACTATTGGATGTGCAACATATAGTCACCACATCTTGATAACTGAACTATAAAACTTATTCAGCAATTTGTTTCATTCTTCACAGCACTGCCCCAAGTCCGTTTTATGTCTGGTGTAACAGTGACAATAAAGCCAGAACGATGGTTGGTTAAAGCCCTCGGTGGGACCTACTTGACCAGGCAGCAGCTCCCTCTGAAGTTGGCCTGGGCCATCTCCATTCACAAGAGCCAGGTATGCAGTCTCATTTGACTGAGGTCATTGGGCCAATTGTATTTTTTTTTTCAAATTTTACTCAGTTGTCTTTAAATTGATATTGCAAATTTGAATCTTGATATCAGTTATGCTTGGTAGATTTTCAGCCATTATGTGTGTACAGATCAGGTTCAGTTTCATTTTTATTTATCACATGTACATAAAAACGTACAGTGAAATACATTGTTTGCATTAACAACCAACATACTAGAGATGTGGTGACGCCAGCTACGACAGTTGCCTCACTTTCCAGAGTCAAACTATCATGCCCACAATTCTCAGCAGAACACAACAAGCAACAAAACAGTAGCAAAGCAAGCTGCATTCTTTATTCCCGCGCGTGCGCACACACACAGTCCTTCAACACCAGGACAGGCCTCCAGCAGACATCGCACCATTTACTTACGCAGTGGACTCAGGACTCCAGCCATCAGGCCTCAACTTTCAGACTTCCAATCGACCTTCGAGCTTCAGTCATTGGTATTCACCCCAGGGCTTGCCGATGGCGATGAATGAAACCCTGAACACTAGATCTCAAATGCCAGACATGCCAATGATGCAATCCCAAATACTAGGCCTCGAACTTCAGTCTCACCAGTTTGTAAACTGGGGGGGGGGGGGATTCACCATCACTCATGCCTTCTCTCCACAAGGGAATCTGATTCTGGAAGCTGCCAGTGACTTGCTGACTGAGGGGGAAGTGGGGTGTTGGTCATCCTTGCTGGTCTGCTAACCCAGTACCAACTGCCTATGTCCCACTAGCCTTCGAACATGAGCAAAAGGCTGACCTCTAACTCCAACACATCCTTGTCCCTAAACCCTAATCTGATCCCTAACTCCTCTGTCTCCAAAACCATGCCTATGAGGTTTTTTTTTTTTTAAAAAAGCAATTAACTTTGAGCGAGTTTATTATTTTTCTTAGTGGAAATAAATGCAAAGTTTCTTCAAAGTACAATGCCTATTTTAAATGACATTATTAACTTATGTAATGTTTTTATATTTTGTTACAAATCAATTTCAACTGATGGAAGAGAATGGGTCATGTCCACAGTTTAGGCTCCTAAATTGGAGCAGGTCTAATTTTGAGGGAATTAGATATGACCTAGCAGAAGGGTGAGCTTGTTTGGAAGCCAAGGAAAGAAGAGCAAGTGGGGGGCATTTAACAATGAGAAAGCAAGTGTCTAGGAGCAGCCTGTTCCTGTTGGTGTGAAAGGTAAATCTGGCAAGTTTAGGGAACCTTTGATGAGAGATACTGAGGCTCTGCTCAAGAAAAGGAGGGAAGCGTACATCGAGTCTTGGAGACTGGTATTGAGTGAATCTCTATAACTATATAACTATTAGTCATCTCTAATGACTATTTAAAAAAAAAATTAAGAATTCTCTTCAGGGAAGTCAGGAGGCAAAGAGACAGATGAGATGGACCTGATGGGTAAGGTTAAAGGAAATCCCAAAAGGTCCTAAACTATTTTGAGAGTAAAAAGGTGGCTATGGAGAGAGCAATTCCCCTCTGAGATCAGCAGCACTGCCTATGTTTTGAGCTGAAGGAGGTGGGTAAGTTTTTAACATATATTTCTCCTCTGTTTACTGAAGAGAAAATAATGGTTGCTCAAGATTATTTGAGTAATTTCTGAAAGGATGTAAGTGCAGATGTTTCAAAGGACATTCGTATTACCAGGGAAGAGATGTTTGCAGACACCCCGTACATTCAGGTGAATAAATCCTCAGGGCCTGCCTGTGTACATTCTCAGACTGTGAGAGTTGAATAGGAAATTATGGAGGCCCTCATGGAGATGCTTGCTTCATTGCACATGACTGGTGAAGTAACTTCCCCAGTTTAGGGGAGCCCAAAACACGGCACAGATTTAGGATATGAGGGGGAGGGGGGACATCACGTGATGACGTAGGATCGAGACGCAGGGACCCAGCTCTCCCGTAAAAAGTTAATAAATTAATGTTTAAATGAAGAAAAGTTAGTCAATACTCTCTAAAAGTTGCTTATAAACGACTCCGGACTGTGTCAAGCTATGCCTCAAGGAAAGAAGATGAAGAAAACTAATACCGGGAAGACTACACAAGTTGGAACAAGAGCGAGGCCCACGTCTACCGAGGAGCCGCGATCTCAGGTACATTGTATCGCCGGTGATACTGAACAGGAGATGGTGGCAACGCTTGCCACTTCCAAAGGAAAAAACCATCGTGAACTGCGCAAACGCGAAGGATGGAGCATGCGCAAACAGGAACAAAAAGAACTACAAAGCCCAGCTACCACTGCAACTGAAAGTGATAGCGAATCGGAGGGAGAATCAAATCTCTCGGAAGGATTAGCTGAAGGAGGTAAAAGTCCTTCTAGAAATATAGAAAAGACTTTGAGGCAAATAATGCGTAAATTAGACACATTAAAAGTAATTAAAAATAACCAAAAAAAACTCGAAAAAAAAATGACCAATATGGAGACTATGCTTGATAAAATGACAAAGAGACAGGAAAAAAATGGAAAAAAGAATTACGGACTTGGAAACTACAACGGAAGACATGGTTGAAAGAATGGACAAAATGGAAAAGGAAAATACTGCTTGGACATCAGAAAGAAAACAATTTATGGAAAAAATTGATAAGCTTGAAAATCTCAGTAGACGAAATAATATTAAAATTGTTGGACTTAAAGAAGATATAGAAGGAGAAGATCCAATAAATTTTTTTCAAAAATGGATCCCTAAAAAATTGAAAATGGAAAGAGAAACTCCAATTGAGATTGAATGGGCGCATAGATCTTTAAGGTCAAGACCTCGAGCTGACCAAAACCCACGATCAATTTTGATAAAATGCTTACGATACCAAGACAAAGAAAAGATCCTGAAGGCCGCTGCCCAAAGTGCCAAAAATAGAAACGGGCCACTGATGATAGCAGGGAAACCAATTCTTTTTTATCCTGATATAAGTTACAACCTGTTGAAGAGAAGGAAGGAATTTAACCCAGCGAAAAAAGCCTTATGGGAAAAGGGTTATAAATTTACAATGCGTCATCCAGCAACACTGATAATTTTTTTGGAGGACGGAAAATTTTTTTTTTCCGACTATCGAAAAGCGGAGGAGTTTGTACAAGAACTTCCATCTATTCGCTAACTACACATAGAGGCTTCCAAACGTAATGGATTAAAGATGAAGATAGACCCAAGGAACAGAAGTGATGGACATTTATGGATATTACAGAAGAGAAAAGCAAAATTTTAGAAATACTAAATGAGAATAGTATTTTTTTTTCTCTTCTTATACATATACTTTTTTATGTTGCGGGGGAGCTGGGAGGCTGTGGATCGGTTACTGCGGGATTCACGTGTGTAATCATGGCGGTTGCCATGACCCGTACAGCAGAGGGGGGTAATGTTGTGTCTTTTTTCCACAACATTAGTAGGGGGGTATTTTTTTTTTTTTTTTTTCCTTTATATTTTAATTTTTTTCTATCTTTTTGCCTGGATGAATGGTGGGGACACACATAGCAACATGGAGACTTTTATAAAGATTTCCCAGGATACCACGAAAGTGGAAAGATTAGGTATTATTATAGATTGAAAAGAAAAAGAACTTTAACATATATTTTAAAAAAAAAATGAGAACTCCGTGGAGCATGTGGGGATCTTCCAACATCCAGGCATTTCCTTTTTTTTTTCTCTTTCTTATTTTCTTAATAGGGATGTTAGGGGGGAGGGGGCTGGGTAACACTTTTTTTTTCATGCACATTTATTCTGTAACAATTTGAAAACAATAAAAAAAGTTTATAAAAAAAAAAAAAAAAAAGGATATGAGGGGGAAAATTTGAAGGGGATCTCAAGGGGCAACTTTCCTCCATACAGAGAGTACATGGAACAAACTGCCATATGAAATGGCTGAGGCTGGTACAGCAGTATCATTTAAGAAGCATTTGGATAGGTACTTGGAGGGGCAGGGCTTAGAGGGACATGGGCTGAATGCAGAATATTGGGATTAACTGGTCAGCATGTACTTGTTGGGCCAAAAGGCCTGTATGTCTGCTAGATTGCTCTATGACTCTAACTGGGTCTGATCATTGGGCAAGTTTCTCCACTACTGGAAAGGAACATAGTAAACTGAGGGACTTGTACTGAGAAGTATTTTCAACTTAATGGTTATGTGTAAGCTTGAAATTTTGAGGTGTTTTGTTTAACGTGCTTCACATCAGCTTCTGCTTACCAGAATTTGGAGTTGGAAAAAGTTAGTGAAAAATGTGTGCAAGCATTTGGTATATTCTGATAATGACCTTGAAGCTTGGCTGTAGAGCTTCCTTAAAACGGAAGTTTACAAAAAAAAATGGTATTGCTATCAAAGCCAGCAGTCATTGCTTATTCCTAGTTGTCCTTAAGAAGGTAGCAGTGAGTCAGAGAATTACATCGCTGCAATCATTTCTACAAAATGTATTCCCACTCCCAAAATACTGCTGATTAGGAAATTCTGGGATTTGAAAACAGCAATGGCAAATGAGAAGCAGTGTGTTTTCAAATCAGCTTGGATAGGAGAATCTATGGGTGCTGATGTGCTTATGCACTTACTACAGTTTTGTAAGATACTGTTTGAGTAGCCTAGGCAAATAACTGCATAAACACAAGAGATTCCGGAAATCTAGAACAACGTACACAAAATACTGGAACTCAGCAGCTCAGGCAGCAGCTATGGAAAGGAATACAGTCAATACTTTGGGCTAAGACTCTTCATTAGGGCTGGAAAAGAAGGGGAAAAATATAACAACATAGAAATCCACAGCATATTACAGGCCCTTCGGCCCACAATGTTGTGCTGACCATGTAACCTACTCTAGAAACTGCCTAGAATTTCCCTATCGCATATCCCTATTTTTCTAAGCTCATATACCTATCTAAGAATCTCTAAAAGAGCTCTATTGTGTCCGCCTCCACTACCATCACCAGCAGTGCATTTCACAAACCACCACTCTGTGTGTGGAAAAACTTGTCTCTGATGTCCCCCTTGTACCTACTTCCAAGCAGCTTAGCCATTTCAGCCCTAAGAAAAAGCCTTTGGCTATCCAAATGATCAATGCCTCTCATCATCTTGTACACCTCTGTCAGGTCATCTCTCATCCCCCGTCACTTCGAGGAGAAAAGGCCAAGTCCACTCATCCTATTCTCATAAGGTACGCTTTCCAATCCAGGTAACACTCTAGAAATCTCCTCTGCACCCTCTATAGTATCCACATCCTTTCTGTAGTGAGGTGACCAGAACTGAACACAAAGTTGGGTCCAACTAAGATCTTGTAACCGCAGTATATTTTGTAATGATACAGGCTACTCAGGATAATAGAGGGTATAAATTGATGGGATGCTAATTAAGCAGACTGAATTACTCCAGATGGTGAATTGGAAACATAGAAAACCTACAGCACAATATAGGCCCTTCAGCCCACAAAGCTGTGCTGAACATGTCCTTACCTTAGAACTACCTAGGCTTACCCATAGCCCTCTATTTTTCTAAGCTCTGTAAATTACTTTGGATTGAAGGAACATCTTGTTTTTCAACGTTCAAAAGTTCTAAGTAAACTTTATTATCAAAGTACATGTATGTCATCAATACAACCCTGAGATTCATTTTCTCTGTGGCCATACTCTATCTATAGAATAGTAATTATAATAGGATCAATGAAATTCTATTTTTATCATGCATTTTCAAGTACCCTTTAATCTCATCCTTAACAATAAACTCCCAACATCTTCCCAACTACTGAAGTCAGGCTAACTAACCTATAGCATCCTTTCTTCTGACTCTCTCCCTTAAAGTGTGGAGTAATTTTTGCTATTTTCCTGTCCTCCAGAACCATTCCAGAATAGAGTGATTCTTGAAAGGTCATTACTAATGTCTTCACAATTTCTTCAGCTACTTCTTTCAGAGTCCTGGCTGTAGATCATCTGGTCCAGGTGATTTATCTACCTTCAGACCTTTCAGCTAACCATGTACCTTCTCTGTTTTAATAGCAACAACACTCACTTCTGCCCTGATACTGCTAGTGTTTTCCATGATGAAGACTGACACAAATACACAAATACAAATTAAGTTCCTTTGCTATTTCTTTATCCACTACTACTACCTCCTGACGTGTCATTTTCCAAAGGTACGATATCCACACTCATCTTTTACTCTTTATATATTTGACAAAGCATTTGGTGTCCTCTTTTATTTATATATATATATATATATATATATATATATATATATATATATATATATATATATATATATATATATATATATATACACACACATATATACATATACATATACATATATATATATATATATATATATATATATACATATACACACACACACATATACATATACATATATATATATATATATATATATATATAATTGACTAACTTCCCTTCATAACTTATCTTCTCTCTCCTTATGGCTTATTCCATTTCCCTCTCCTGGCAGTCACCCAGGTACCACCTCCTGAAACTTAAAAGGTGACTACCTCCCTGTAACTCCTATCTATCACCTCCTCATTCTCCCATAGGAGGCTAAGTTTATTGAGCTGCATCTCCCGTTCCTTAACACAGTCTCTAAGGAGCTGCAGCTCGGTGCACTTCATGCTGATGTAGTTAACAGGGAGACTGGAGTTCTCCCAGAGTTCCAACATCTCAGACAAGGAACATGCCCTGAAATCTGGACCCATTCTCGGTGTACTAACAGGAGAAAAGCCCATTGAGCCAAAGCTGGGCCACTCTAACACTGTCTTACTCATACAATGGCTACTCCAAACCTTTGGTGCAGCATTTGCCAGTAAAACATGTCCAGTGTATGAAGGCTGTCAAAGAAAGCAACGGCATAGGGTCTGAGCTTTTACCGCAAAGGGATTGAGTTACTGGCACAAACCGTATTACCGGCCTTTGGGCAGAGTAATTTTCTTGTCATATTTCTGAAGGTGAATATTCATGCCAGAAATTGGTGAAATGGAGAGCTAAGAATGAAATAAATTTCTTCAGTTTGTTTCCTACAAGTGCAAATAAAATTCATTGTACATGTATTTAAAAACAGTCTGGCAATATGTAACAAACATGAGGAAATCTGCAGATGCTGGAGATTCAAACAACAACACACACAAAAATGCTGGTGGAACACAGCAGGCCAGGCAGCATCTATAGGGAGAAGTGCTGTCGACGTTTCGGGCCGAGACCCTTCGTCAGGACTAACCGAAAGGGAACATAGTAAGAGATTTGAAAGTAGTGGGGGGAGGGGGAAATGCGAAATGATAGGAGAAGACCGGAGGGGTTGGGATGAAGCTAAGAGCTGGAAAGGTGTTTGGCAATATGTAATAATTGCTTTCAAACTGAAGTGCCAACTGAAGGGCTCTGTCGTGGGCAAAGTACTGGAGAGTTTAACATCGGTAGCTGAGCGAAGGGCGCTGAGTAGGCTACGGTCAATTATGGAAAACCCTGAACATCCTCTACATAGCACCATCCAGAGACAGAGAAGCAGTTTCAGCGACAGGTTACTGTCGATGCAATGCTCCTCAGACAGGATGAAGAGGTCAATACTCCCCAATGCCATTAGGCTTTACAATTCAACTGCCAGGACTTAAGAACTTTTTTTTTTTTTTTTTAAAGCTATTATTAATGCTTTTTGAGTTAGTGATTTAGATGCATATCATATTATTACTGAGTTAAGTATTGTATGTAATGAGTTTTTGCTACAACAAGTGTATGGGACATTGGAAAAAATGTTGAATTTCCCCATGGGGATGAATAAAGTATCTATCTATCTATCTTTATGCAGTTCAATAAATTATTGAATGGGATTAGGCTGTCTGGCCTCATTCTCAATTTTAATATTTGTCTATTCATGAGAATTTGCACTTGGTTGCTTTAGGGTGTGTGTGTATATTTAATTTTCTAATCTCTCATTCCTTCTCTCTCAGGGTATGACATTAGACTGTGTGGAAATTTCACTGGCACGAGTCTTTGAAAGTGGTCAGGCGTATGTGGCTCTCTCTCGTGCACGAAACCTGGAAGGGCTCCGAGTGTTGGATTTTGACAGAAGAGTAGTCCATGCCAATCATGATGTCTTGCACTTTTACTCCAGATTGAAAAAGCAACAGATGCTGATGCAGGTGAGTAGGATGGAATGGAATTTATTTCAGCTCTTGTTTCCAGTTTACTGAATTAGATGTTCCGTTGCAGAAATGAGCAGCATACCTTCAGAAGGGGAGAAGGGAACAGCTCTAATATTAACAATGCCTAATTTTTACATCTTTTATATTACTAGTTATTCCTGAAACTACTTTTCCATGGAACCCTAGCACAATCTTCAGTCACAGAACTCAGAAACCAAGGGCTGATCTAAACTTATAAAATTAAAAAAAAGATATTTCTCAGGCAGGGGCATATGAGTTGAAGGCACAGCAATTTTTAACAATTTGAACAAAGATATTGGTGCAAAGGAGTGGGAAATGGAGCTGTTCTATTTTAATTGATGCTTGCAGTTTTTTGGCAATCAAGGCAATTAAAATTCCCTTGTCATGTGACATTTTATGACCGGTTATTTGAGTTTTGTCATTGTTTAGCAGTTGTTCAAACAGATTCATCTGATGAATTGGATTAGAATTTTTCTTAATAGTGTTGCTCTTGTGAACACTGTGTGCATTTGTGCATTACAAAAAAGCTACTGATGTGATTTGTTTTTTTTTCCACTTCTCTGGCTTCACTTAGAATCCAGGCTAAAGCAACAGGGTAAAGAAAATCTCAATCAGCTCATCCTGGTGAGAAGATTACAATGCGGAATGTGCTACAAAATGGTGTTCAAGAAACCTAGTTAACCAGTTCACTGGGAAAACTACCTAATATTAAAGGTTAAATCAGTACACAGCAGGCTGACTTAAGAAACAGAAGAATTTTTCTGGATTGGCTTTGGGGATTAAGGTGAATCCAGCAGACTGTGTACTCTTTTTTTTTTTTCCCATAGATGTTGCCTGGCCTGCTGAGTTCCTCCAGTATTTTGTGTTTGTGCTGCTTGGATTTCCAGCATCTATAGGTTTTCTCTTGTTTGTGAGGGTCAGTTGACATTGTTTACTTGGGTTTTCAGAAGGTCTTTGACTAGGTGCTGTAAATGAGGCTGCTTAACAAGGTAAAAGCCCAGGTATTACAGGAGAGACTAGCAAGGGCAGAAGATCGTCTGACTGGCAGGAGCAAAGAGTGGGAATAAAGTTTTCTTTTTTGTTTGGCTGCTGATAACGCATGGTGTTCCACAGGAGATGGTGTTGGGACCACTTTATGAATGATTAGTATGATGAAATTGATGGCTTTGTGGCCAAGGTTGCAGATGATACAAAGATGGGTGGAGGGGCAATTGGTGTTGAGGAAGCAGAAGGAATTAGACAGATTAGGAGAACCATAGAACATTACAGCACAGAAACAGGCCTTTTGGCCCTTGGCTGTGCTGAACCATTTTTTTCTGCCTAGTCCCACTGACCTGCACCTGGCCCATATCCCTCCATACACCTCTCATCCATATACCTGTCCAAGTTTTTCTTAAATGTCAAAAGTGAGCCCACATTCACCATTTCATCTGGCATCTCATTCCACACTCCCACCACTCTCTGCGTGAAGAAGCCCCCCCCCCCCACGTTCCCTTTAAACTTTTCACCCTTCACCCTTAACCCATGACCTCTGTTTTTTTTCTCCCCTAGCCTCAGTGGAAAAAGCCTGCTTGCATTCACTCTGTCTATACCCATCATAATTTTATACACCTCTAACAAATCACCCCGATTCTCCTATGGTCCAGGGAATAAAGTCCTAACCTATTCAACCTTTCTCTGTAACTCAGTTTCTCAAGTCCCTGGAACATCCTTGTTAACCTTCTCTGCACTCTTTCAACCTTATTAATATCCTTCCTGTAATTAGGTGACCAAAACTGCACACAATACTCCAAATTCAGTCTCACCAATGTCTTATACAACCTCACCATTACATTCCAACTCTTGTACTCAATACTTTGATTTACAAAGGCCAATGTACCAAAAGCTCTCTTTACGACCCTATCCACCTGCGACGCCACTTTTAGGGAATTGTGTATCTGTATTTCCAGATCCCTCTGTTCCACTGCACTCCTCGGTGTCCTACCATTTACCTTGTATGTTCTACCTTGGTTTGACCTTCCGAAGTGCAATACCTCACACTTGTCCGCATTAAACTCCATCTGCCATTTTTCAGCCCATTTCTCCAACTGGTCCAAATCCCTCTGCAAGCTTTGAAAACCTTCCTCACTGTCCACTACACCTCCAATCTTTGTATCATTAGCAAATTTGCTGATCCAATTTGCCCAAAAGATTTGCTGATCCAAAAGAATGGGCAAAGAAGCAGTAAATGAGATATAGTGTAAGGCAATACACTAAATACTGTGTGTTGGCAAGTGTATGGTCATTTTGGTAGAAAGAATGAAGGTGTAGACTATTCCCTAAGTGGGGGTGGGGGATGAAATATCACAGGTGCAAAGGGACTTTGGTGTCCTTGTGCATCATTCCTTAAAGATTGACTTGCAGGTTGAATTGGTGGTAAGGAAGGCAAATATAATGTTAGCATTCATTTCAAGACCACTAGAATATAAAAGCAAGGATGTAAAGCTGAGGCTTTATATGGCATTGAGCAGACTTCACCTGGAGTATCATGTGCAGTTTTGGGCTCCTTGTCTGAGAAAAGATTTGCTGGCTTTGGAGAGAATCCAGAGGAGGTTCAGAATAATGATTCTGAGAATGAAAAGGTTAATGTGTGAGGAATATATGATGGCGCTGGACCTGTACTTGCCAGAGTTTAGGAGAATGAGGGCTATCTCATTGAAACCTATCAAATATTGAAACGTCTAGAACTGAATGGATGTGGAGACGATCTTTCCTATGATGGGGAAGTCTAGGACCAGAAGGCACCGCCTCAGAACAGAGGGACTTCCCTTTAGAACAGAGATGAGGAGGAATTTCACTAGTCAGAGGGTGCTGAATCTATGGAATTCATTGTCACAGACAGCAGTGGAGGCCATGTCCTTGGGTATACTTAAAGTGGAGGTTGATAAAGGTTGAGAGGGATGATAAATCAGGCATGATGGGATGGCGGAGCAGACTTGATAGGTTGAATGGCCTAATTCTGCTCGTAAATTTTATGGTCTGATCATATTATCATCTGCAATATATTACTGAATGCAAATAGCTAATGGATTTCTGTGTAACCTGTATTCAATGTATTTGAAGCACTAAAGACAGCCAGATGGTCTGGTGATGTATTGTCCTCCACTTCATCCAGCCATTCAGAAGTTCTCTTATCATTAGCACCAGGAATCGGAGTTCAAGAATGAACTGCAATATATTAGTTTTTGCACATTCCTTGCTGATTCTGCGACACAAGTTTTTAATAAAGAATTGAAATGGACAAAATACTTATTACCAAACTTCAGCTGAGGCTTGAGCCTTTCCAGAGGATCTATAGTAACATGCCAGCATCTTTAGTCACTTGCTTCTTACTGCCACAAGTGTTCTTGCTTTGCCAATTGTGTCCCAATGATATTTAAACTAATTTCTTCTACTTCTTTTCATTTCAGACTTCATTGGATGGCTATATCAAAATGGAAGATCAGGAAAACTAGGAAGATGGCAGACTTTCTTTAAAGTTTTCACCTACATCATTGTCTATTTTATTACTGAACCATTTTAATTTGTTCTATTTTAAATATTGTGGCACTATATTAATGTTTTTGTGAATTGATTATGATGTGACAAGACACTGGCTATCTTGGAAATAGAAATAGAAAAGTAAGTTTGCAATTTTCTTACAAAATCCACTCCATCAGGATCACAGAAATGAACCGTTTTTAAATAAAAAAAATCTAAATGTATCCTGTCTGGTAATTTTTTCACATGAAAATGAACAGATAAAGAGGGGAATGGAGAGGAATATGTCAGCTATTTTCTTCTCCACTTGTACCTGTTGATGCTTTATTGGGTTATTGCTTTGTAGTTTTAGTACAGATAATTGTAGCCCACCTTATGGTTATTCTACTTATTTGACTAATTGCTTGACCACATGTGTTATATACAAAAACAAAAAGATTTCTTCATGAACATTCTATCCATTAAAAGGTTGTTCTGCTCCTTTTGGTATGAACAACTTGTCTCAAGTCAGTGGTCCATGGGCTCCTTGGTTAATGATAAGGCTCCATAGCATAAAAATTTTAGTCTTAAGCTAACTGCTATGATGCTTCTAGAGTTACCCTGATCTTTATGATTTAGGTTCTTGCTGTTTCTAGCCATAGATGACTGAGTCATTTAAATAAGCAAAGCAGAAATGAAGTGTATTAGACTCTAAACTCGACTTGCAATAATGGAAATAGACATTTGTTTAGAAATAAGTCATGGATTGAAAGTGCTAAACATCTGATAATGATGGTTACATGCAGTTTACCTCTAAAGGAACCAGATTTCAGAAGTGAAGATGTCATACCCTAGCATTTTCCCCACATATTATTGGGGCAGCATGGTAGTGCAATCACCTTACAGGGGCAGTGATCACCGATCAGTGTTCAGTTCTTGCCACTATCTGTAAGGAGCTTGTGTGTTCTCCCCATGACTGAATGAGTTTCTGCTGGGTGCTCCAGTTTTTTCCCACGTTAAAAGACGATCCTTGGACTGTGTTGGTCATTTGCACAAAATGATACATTTTACTGCATGTGTTGATGTACATGTGACAAGTGAAGCTCATCTTCAGCAATGCAAACTGCCACTATTTGACATTCGGAGGAATTGCCATTATCAAATCCCCAACTATCTCATAAATTCAACCAGATATATAAACACTGTGGTTAAACAAGCAGGGAAGAGGATGAGTTTCTTTGAATAAATCCCTTTTAGACACTCGCAGTCAAAGTGTGTTATATCCATCATCTTGGATGAAGTCCACTCCAACAACACATGAAACAGGAAATCAAGCAAAAATAATATCTTTGACGGACAAAATCCTAGGTGTTCACTTTTTTTTCCCCCCAACCGTGGCTGCGGTGTCTATGTACCATCTGCAAGGTTTGTGCAACAATCCCAAGGCTTCAAAAGCATCTCTCAAATTTGTGACCTTTACTACCTGAAAGAAACAGAAATACTACCATCTGCAAGTTGCACAGCTTTGGAAAAACAGCATGTTGTGTAGTCTAAATAATGGGTAGGTCAGTAGCAGAGTGGTTAATGTAATGCTGTTACAGTTCTAACGACCGGGGTTCAATTGCTGCTGCTGTCTGTACGGAGTTTGTATGTTCTGTCCATGATTATGGGTTTCCTCCGGGTGCTCGGTTTCCTCCCACATTCCAAAGACATGGGTTAGTAGATTAATTGGTCATGGGTGTAATTAGGTAGCGTGGGCTTGTTGGGCTGGAAGGACCTGTTACTGTGTTGTATCCCTAAATTTAAAAAAAGAAAATGGAATCCATTATTTAACAATATTGGCTGGATCTATAGAGTAGAGTACGAAGTGGAAACATACAGTATGCATAATTCACAACAACTGACATTAAGTTGGGGTTCGCTTTAAGAGGCTGTTCTGATGCAATGACATAGTGTCGTTAAGGTTTTGTTACCGCGCTATATGTTCTGCATTTGGCTGACAATAAATTAAGTTGCTAGTGGTTCCCTTAAACTTAAAACACCTGCTGTTTTATTTATGAAACCCTCACCACGTGAAATGGTGAACTGCTTTCTTTAAGTGGATCCAACACCTTCTCCAAGTTAATTAGAAAGATGTTATAAATGCAGGTCTTGCCAGCAACAGGTGCAATCTATAAATTAGTTAAAAAATTATTATACTTGAGGATATAAAATGCATGTTATGTCTTAATTTTACTTTTTAAAAAATCAGAATGATTTGCAATTGAGTATTTTCAAATCTAAACGACTCTAGAGCAGGGTTTCTCATCCGAGGTTCTACGAAAGATTGTGATTTTTTAAAAAATTGTCTTTAACTCGGTGCGATGATAGCACTCGCAGTGGTGGGCAGTGACCAAGCAGCCTCATTAACAATCTTGTTAGAGGTCTCTCTGCCCAGTATGGTAGTGCACGGTAGGACAGTTTTATTTGGTTGAGGATAGTAGGCTGTCGAGAAGTATGAAGTGCGTTTTCCAAGCATTGAATGGACTTGCCCAACTTGGAATGAGACATCAGCCTCTCCCTGTGTATAATACATGGGGTATTTTATTAACCCCTGTGTTTTACAGATATGTCTGATGGTCCAATGTGGTGATATTTGAAGAGGTGAAAGAAGAGGTTTCTAGACCTGGGCCTATGGACAATACAGATAAGGTTAATAATGAAGAATTACGATCTTCTGAGTCAATTCACTGCACTAGTGCAACAATGGACACAAAAAAAAGTCCATCTTCACAATGAAAGCTACTTATCAATGGACTGGTGATCCATGTTGTCCTATCCGATTGTGCCTAGTCTATGGCAAACAACTTACAAATGCAGCAATGGCTCCAGCAAAACTGAAAAGGCATTTAACTACAAATCACAGCCATATGACACATAAGTACTGATTATTTTAAACAACAATTGGAACCTCGAAACAGGGTAAAGCTTTTGTTAATAAAGTCGCAGTCAGTAGAAGATTTCAGGAAGCAAGTTATTTAGTAGCAGAATTTATTACCCAGACAAGGAAAAGTCACACAGTTGTTAAGAACTTAACAATGCCAGCGTGTAAAATTATAGTGTGTAAAATCCCAGGACAAAATGCAGAATGAGAAATTGAAAACGTTTCACTCTCAAACTGTACAATAAGTTAGCGTATTGATGATATGTCATACGATGCTGAAGAGATTTGCGTCGTAAACGGAAAAACAGCTTCTCTATCCAGGTTGATGAGTCAGCAGATTTCACCATTAAATGTCATACTGTAGCACTTGTAAGTGATGGTGAAATTCAAGAATGGACAGGAGGAGGAGTATAGGAAACTGATACAGGACTTTGTGATATGGTGCAACTCAAACTACCTGCGTCTCAATATCACCAAGACCAAGGAGATGGTGGTGGACTTTAGGAGATCTAGGCCTCATATGGAGCCAGTGATCATTAATGGAGAATGTGTGGAGCAGGTTAAGACCTACAAGTATCTGGGAGTACAGTTAGACGAGAAGCTAGACTGGACTGCCAACACAGATGCCTTGTGCAGGAAGGCACAGAGTCGACTGTACTTCCTTAGAAGGTTGGCATCATTCAATGTCTGTAGTGAGATGCTGAAGATGTTCTATAGGTCAGTTGTGGAGAGCGCCCTCTTCTTTGTGGTGGCGTGTTGGGGAGGAAGCATTAAAAGAGGGACGCCTCACGTCTTAATAAGCTGGTAAGGAAGGCGGGCTCTGTCGTGGGCAAAGTACTGGAGAGTTTAACATCGGTAGCTGAGCGAAGGGCGCTGAGTAGGCTACGGTCAATTATGGATAACTCTGAACATCCTCTACATAGCACCATCCAGAGACAGAGAAGCAGTTTCAGCGACAGGTTACTATCGATGCAATGCTCCTCAGACAGGATGAAGAGGTCAATACTCCCCAATGCCATTAGGCTTTACAATTCTACCGCCAGGACTTAAGAACTTTTTAAAAGCTATTATTAATGTTTTTTGAGATAGTGATTTAGATGCATATCATATTTTTTACTGAGTTAAGTATTGTATGTAATTAGTTTTGCTACAACAAGTGTATGGGACATTGGAAAAAAAGTTGAATTTCCCCATGGGGATGAATAAAGTATCTATCTATCTATCTATCTATCTATCTATCTATCTATCTAAGAGCTATGCGAAACAAGCAAAGGCAAAGGTGTATTTAATGTTTTGTCTTCATATCCAGGAACAAAAGGTCTGTCTTGGATGAACTGTGTCAGCATCTGTACTGATGGTGCCCCATCAATGGCTGGCTCCACAAGAGAAGAAAATCTTGGCGATGTCACAATACACTGCTTTCTTCATGGGGAGGTGCTAATATCAAACTCTTGGAGATGAAATGAAAGAATTTCTGGATTATTAAACAAAGACCAGTTCACTTGAGAATGTTTAAAAAACTGTATGAAAATCTGAACAAAGAGCACACCAATCTCCTGCTACAGGCAGAAATCTGGTGTCTTAGCAGAGGAAGAGTCTCAGTGGGGTTTTTGAGCTGAGCAGTGAATTGCAGGAGTACTTTCAAGATAAGAGTAGGCCAGATTTTGCTGAGTACTTTGAAGATGAAGAATGGCTGCAGAAGCTAGCCTAATTAGCAGAATTATTTTATCATATAAACTAGTTGACTGGGTCTTTGCAATGCCCTGGAGAAAATATTTTGACTTCAAGTGACAAGATTCTTGGATTTAAAAGAAAACTGAATCTTTGAAAAAATCATGTTGCAAAAGGAAATCTTGAAATGTTTCCACTGCTGCTTGGGCTTGAGAGTGAGGAAGGATATCAGAAAGCCTTGAGTCTTATTGAAAACCACCTGGAAGAACTGCAGAACAAAATTGAACAGTATTTTTCCCCCTTTCAACACAAGTGTATGACTGGGTGAGGGACACTTTCTCTGAATCTTTAGCTCAGCCTGAGAACTTCACTTTGAGAGAATAGGAAGAACTTTGTGAGCTGCAGTCTGATCGGGTACTCGATGAGATTTACTGACCTGCCCCCGGACAAGTTATGGATTTCTGTGAAAGAAGAGTATCCTGCCATTCATAGGAAAGCAGTGACCAGTTTGGCGCAGTTTTCAACTTCTTACATATGCAAGCAAGCTTTTTCTTGTTTAACAAGTATTAAGCGCAAGGATAGAAATGGTCTAATTTCAGTTGAAGGCAAAATCCGTGTGTGCTTATTTCAAGTTTGACCCAGAACTGAGTATTTGTACAGCAAAAAACAAACACAGATTTCACATGCTAGGCCTATATTTGAGCCTGGTCATGTCACAGTAAGAAAATGCTTTTTCAAACACTTGTATAAAATTGTGTCTTAGGCTATATTTTTATTCATATTGCTTTGGCTTATGGTTTTTAGTAACTTTACTATTCAACATTGTCAATAAATTTTCATGTTGTAAATTGCATTAATTAAAATCAACTTACAACCTTTATTTAAGATAAATCTACAGAACCTACCTTTAGAAAAATTAAATCTCATTTTGGCTTAAGCCAGTTACTTAACAGAAATTTATTATGTTTGTCTTATGAGTTTTAACATTTATGAAAGGGAAAGAAAGAGATGAATTTCAAGAAGGATAAGCTAACCTTAACTACCTGTTTTGTTCAAGAAAGGCTGGCTAAAAATTCATTCTCTACTCGAGAGCATGACAATTATTTTTGGATGATTATATCTACAACAAATAGTACTTTTAACACAGGGATCTGAAATTATTTCAGGGATTCCTCCAGGGTAAAAAGGTTGAGAAAGGCTGCTTTAGAGTTTTTGCAACTGCTTAGCAAATGTGACAAATTCTTAATTAATATAATGAGTCTGAGTGTAGCCTATTCCTGAAAGTGTCCTTTCAATTTCAGGTCAATCATTTAATCTGTTATCAGGATGGCAGATGCTGCCATCTGCTGGTCATGAAAAAAATGACATCTGTCTAAACATAGAGGCATAAGAAGCACTTCTGTGTAAGTGCTGGAATTTGTGAGCTCACTCATAAAGTTGAGGTGCAGATTGTGACTGCATCAGTGAATCTGTGAAGTGTTTGGCACATGGTCTCAGGATGCTTGCTTGAGCGCCTAGTGAGAATCATGCCCTTATACCCACCACCTCCACTTCCAATGCCGCCTCCTCCCTCTCCCCCTCCTTGCCACAACCTGCCATGGGATATTACATATTCCATTAGCATCCTCACAATATAATTGACACTAGGTCTGGTACAACTATAGAAAAGACTTAGCATCTGAGTGGAAGTGCAGTGCACTCTGTGTGTTGACAATATGTTCCACCAACACGGAGATCAAAATCTCTCTTGTACAGCAGCCTGTTCCATCAACACTATCATCCTAGCTTCAGACAATTTGTTACTGATGGAGATGACAATTCTTTAAGTTATTGCATGAAGTAAGCAATCCATGGGTAAAATGTCAGTAAAGTTACTGGCACAATAATACTTTTAACAACATCAGCATTAAACCACAGGAGATTCTGTGGATGCTTACAGTCCAGAGCAAAACACGCAAAATGCTGGAGGAACTCAGCAGGTCAGGCAGCACCTGTGGAGAGAAACATGTATCTGGCCCTTTGGCCCAAAACATTGACTGTTTATTCCTCTCTGCAGATGCCTCCTTTAGGGCAGCTGGGACTCGTCAGCCATGGTTGGCCACTCACCAAGGAGAAGGAAAATTCAGATCTCAAACCTCCACTGCCTTGTGGCTATGCCCATTCTCTGGCAAAGCTTCAGGAGCAAACACCCAGGAAAAATCCAGAGCTTGAGTCTCTAAGGCCGTCCAAGGTTTAGTTTAAGGTTGACTGTCAACTCCTGCGATGCTGCTGGTTCCAAGCTGTATCGGTCCCTGCCGTTCCTTTGGATTCATTAGATGCATGGAGAGGGGGAGCCTGTTGCAAGGGCAATAGCTTGGTCTCCTTGGCTTGTGTATTGACTATGTAGATAGCTACAATGCAATATCCATGGTCAACTCTGACCAACGAAGGACTCACAAATGCTGCCTGACCTACTGAGTTCCTCCAGAATTCTGAGTCTGTTACTCAGCATTAAAACACTCAATGTTAGTCATCATTCATTTAAAGATAAAAAAAACATTCTATCCCCTTAAATGCTGTAAGTAGTTGCTTAGTCCCAGCTGTTCACAATCTTAATCAATAATTCAGATGAAGGATCAGGTATAATATATTCCAGATAATACAAAGTTAAGTATCTGTGTGGAGGATTCAGCTGTAAGGTTTAAAAAAAGAGGTAATCTATGTTGTTGGAAAAAATAGAAAGGTGGAGGGCTTTTTTTTAATTCATAAGATCAAAATGCTGTACACAAATCATTGTGAGTTAAAATTACATTTAATTAGGTAATTAGGTAAGTTATCTTTTAAAGTACAGGAGTAAAAATGCTTGCCTCTGACTCAGAACTAGATTTATTACCTCTGGCATATGTAGTGAAATTGGTTGTTTTGTAGCAAGACATAAAAGTTAATATAAATTACTGTAATGAATAAATAGTGTAAATAAGACCGGCATGGATTGTTCAGAAATCCAATGGCAGAGAGGAAGAAGCTGTTCCTAAAAAGTTGAGTGTGTACCTTCAGGCTCCTGTCCCTCCTCTCTGACGGCAGTAACGTATGAGCTGGGTGAGACAACTGGAAAGATGATGTGTACAGCTCTGGTCTCCTCAGCTAAGGAACAATTGGCTCGTGAAACACAAAATGCAGCAGAGTTTCACCATATTGATTCCTGGGACTGCTAGTTTGTTACATTAAGAGTGATTACCTGACTGTTTTCTGGGGTTTAGGGAAGGACGGATGATCTTATAAAATTGGATGAAGTTCTTTCGGGGCTCAGCAGTGTAAATGCAGGGTTTGTTTACTTGAAGTAGGCATCAAGAGCCACAAAGGAGTAGCTGTTCAGAACAGAACAAGAAAAAACACTTCTTTAAAAAGAGTTTTGTAAATTCATTTACCAAGGCTGAAGGGGAGGCTCAGTTGCTGTATATACAAACATAAGATATAGGAGCAGAATTAGACCACTCAGTGCATCAAGTCTGCTCTGCCACTCCATCATGGCTGATTTATTATCCCTCTCAATCCTCTTCTCCTGGCTTTTCCCTGTAACCCTGACACTGACTAATCAAGAAGGTATCAACCTCTGCATTAAATATCTTCAGTGATTTGACCTCCCCAGCCGTCCCTGGCAATGAATTCCAGATTCACCGCCCTCTGGCTAAAGAAATTCTTCCTCATCTCTGAGGTTGTGCCCTCTGGTACTAGACTCATCCTATCCTCTCCACATCTACTCTATCTAGGCTTCTCATAGGTTTCCTCCCTCATCCCTCTGAACTCCAATGAGTACAGGCGCAGAGCCATCAAACATTCCTCATACGTTAACCCGTTCCTACCCGGAATCATTCTCATGAACGTCCTACAACACCAGCACATCTTTTCTTAAATAAGGGCACAAAAGTGCTTGCAATACTCCAAGTGTGGTCTTACCAATGCCTTAAAAAAAAACCTCAGCATCACATCCTTGCTCTTATATTCTAGTACTCTCAAAATTCGGGATTAAAACGGACATATTTGTGGATTAAAGACATCTGGGATTTTGGTGTATTTAAGTGGGGATGAAGTAGGTCACTTTTAATCTTACCAAATGGTAAAGTAAGCAAAAAGGACAGAATGGACAGTTTCTGCTGCTAGTGAAAATATTTAGCAAGGCTGCAAGTTTTGGAGGAGGCGTGTCATCTTGTGCACAGCAGGTTGGTGTCCAGTCATTAACCTGCATCTCTGATCGTTCTGGGAATTCAGAAAATCTTCCAATCCTCATAAATTAAAGTCTCTTCCACACATATATTCTGAATATCTTGACAATCTACTTTTGCACTAATTACATACTTTTCCTAAAGATGATAAAGTTCATTATCACCTCCTGCCTTGTTTCAGCTCTTCTGTCTTTATTTCTGCTGGGTATTTGATTTGCTTCAACAAGATTTAAAGAAGCTGGTTTTATCTTGAATGAAATAGCAGTGAGATGTTTTTTTTTCTACAGTCACTCTTCTCTAAAATAGTTCAGAATTTATGGCATACCTTCGATTCCAATGGATATACGAAGGCGCTTGATTTTAACGCTAGGAACGGACAAGTCGGAGCTGCGCGTCGATAACTAATGTTATCAGTTGGCGTTGAACCCGCCGCGAGGGCTCAGAGCGGACCGGATTCTGGTTCGAAACGCGGTCTGGTTTAGCGCACTGACTGAACCGTAGCCGCATCCGTAGGCCGGGTATTACGCAGGCGCGCTGCCGAGTTCCTGTGTCTGGGCGGCAAGTTTAAGCGAAGTAAGAAGGTGATAGTAATATTTATATAATAGAGAGACAGAGACGGAAAGAGTGATTGTGAAACAACGAGAGTGGGTGGGAGGGGTGGAAGAGAGGTTGATAATAATATCCAGATAGAAAGGGGGGGGGGGAATGTTCATGATATCCAAATACAGAGCAGGAGGGTAACAGTGAGAGGGAAAGAGTGATTGGGAGATTGTGATAGAGAGAAAAGAAAAAAAAAAGGGAGAAATAAATAGAGCAGTCATTGAGAAGTTTGAAAATATTAAAGTGAGTGAACTAGACATGGAACAACTAATAGAGAAGGAAAGGGAATAACAAATGACGACTGAAATCATTAGTAAATGTTAGTGGTAGAAATAAACAGAGATAGGGCAATAGAAAGAAAGGTATTGAGAGATATCCTGAGTCTCTGCAATATCACGGCAGTGTGCAGTTTCAGGGAGAGTAATAAAGAGGGAGGTGAAGAAATAAACCTGGTGATAGATGAAACAATAAAAGTAGAGAAGAAATATTTACTGTATTAAGGGGATATTAGACAAGAAGAGGGAGAACGATATATCTCCTGTAGATTTGTAGAAGGACATAAATACACTTTTAAGGACCAGGCAAAAACAGATTAGGGCAAGTGAACTTATTCCAGTTGAACAGGTGAAAAACAGTTGAAAGCTTGAATAGGACTGGCTGGTGAATATAATATATATCTTATTTGGCACAATATCATTTAAGAAATTGGAGAAAAGCAGGAATAGGAGAGAAAATTGATTAGTAGTTTTTTTTGCTCATCATGCTTATGTTGAATAATAGATGTACCATAGGGAGTACTTTACTGAAAGGAGAGTGGTAACCACTACAAAATAGCAACAAAGTTAAACTAGAAGGAAAAATATGTAGCAGATTTTATACATTAAAATAAAAACCACAATAACAAGATTTTAAAAAACAGCTCTGGATTACTTTGAAGAATTAAGTTGTGTAAAAGTTTATAAAAGCTTAGCAACTGTTTGACAGGTAGTTAACCAAGTTTATCAGAGAGTCTGGATAAGAAACAATACAGTCCAAAGAGGAAATCTGCACAAGTGGAAACTGATAATAATTGCAGGCTAAAACATAGTAAATTAAAGTTATTAAAATAGGTTGCATTATAATGGAATAGAAAACAGAAGCTAAAATGCTCCCATCATTCATCAATTATGGACTAGATTTGGAAGCGATGAAGACATCAATTGTTCAGCCAACTGTTCAAGGACATGGATTTTTGATGCAGGAAGAAAACGATAAAAATTGATTGAATTCCGTTGGATCAAAACTACAGAAAATGGTGAGTAAAGTGAAAGAAAATTCAGTTAGCAGGATATGTATTTAGAATATGTCTTCCATCTGACAGCTTAATTAGTCTATTCCCACATCAGCTGAGAAGTTTTAGCATCTTATTTGATCGCTTACTCACCTCTTGAGTCAAAATTGTGGCTTTGCATGTTGCTGTCAAACAGGAACACAATATGTTATATTTCTGTAGCATGATTAACAAAGTGAAACATCACAAGATACTTTTCAATAACATAATCAAGCAAAGATGTGTGTGATCATTTGGGTTTTCTCCCACAGTCCAAAGGTGTACCATTTGGTAGTGTTATGTGTGAAGCCAAGCAGAGCTGCAGAACGGATGCTGCTAATAAGAGAGAGATAAGGGAGAGCCATCCAAAATGCTAATGAAAGAGAGATAACGAGAGAGAGAGAGAGAGAGAGAGAGAGAGAGAGAGAGAGAGAGAGAGAGAGAGAGAGAGAGAGAGAGATAAGGGAGAGCCATTCAAAATGCTAATAAGAGAGAGATAACGAGAGACAGACACATAATTCAGTATTTTGGCATCTGCACTGATACTGCCACGGACATTTGCTTTGAACATGAACTGCTCATTAACACTCCTGCTGAGACAACAGGAAGTGGTGAAGTTGAATGGACAGGTGATACCCCATCGTGGGGGGGTGGGGGATAAAATAGTGGGTTTGCTAAGACACAGGCAGACACGCCACGAGACCCTGGAGAGAACATTGTGCCCCCACAAGTTGGTGGGAGTTTGGAGGACCGATTCGCGGGAATCGGCCAGAGGCTCACAGGGTGTAAAGATATGACTGGTGGGGACCTGTTGTGTGTCCACCCTTGGCTGGGTGACGAGTTCACCACGGAAGAACGGTCGCATCTGGAATGGAGGGTTCACAGTCGGTGACCACAACGGTCGCATCTGGAACGGAGGGGTCACAGTCGGTGACCACAATGGGACGAGAAGACAACGGAAGGTTTACCTGAAATTTCAGCTGCATCTCTCACTCTCTCTCTCTCTCTCTCTCCAACGGTACCACAACAACTACCTCGAACTACACTAAACTGAACTGAACTCTGCTTCACTTGAAGACTGATCGTTTACCCCTAGACTGATAGAGCTTGGCTGATTCCTATTCCCATATTTCTGTGTATATCAGATTCAGATTCAGATTCAGTTTATTGTCATTTAGAAACCACAAATGCAATGCAATTTTAAAAATGAGACAACGTTTTTCCAGAATGATATCACAAAAGCACATGACAAAACAAACTACACCAGAAAATCCACATAACATTTGGCAATCCCCAATCCAGAGTCCGGAGAGGCTGCTGCGTATTAATATCGCGCTACCGTCTTAGCACGTTCCCCGGAAAGGAGCTCCAAATTCAACAGACAAAACAAGACAAAAACTAAAGCTATAGGACCTGCACAAAACCACATAGTTACAACAGTGCAAACAATAGCATAATTGATAAAAAACAGACCATGAGCACAGTAAAAATAGTCCAAAGATGTTAAAAGACTATAAGTTCAAAAGAAATCACCACACAGTTTCCACAAGTCCCCAGGGTCCCGACAGACTTGCCATCCCACACCAGCGGCAGAAGGGAATACCCCGCTATGGACTTCCATGGCGCCGCCCGACTCAGCCTCGCAGACGCAGCACACACTGAAAGCGACCTGACCGCAGCGGACTCCGAGTCTGTCGAACCTCCGAGCCGACGACCATCCCCTCCGGCACAGCTTCTCGAGCACCATCCTTTGCCGAGCGTATTAAGACGAGCGTATTATGCCAATGGCCATCGGCAACGCGACACCGAGGACTGGGGGACTGTTCTTTCCAGCAGAGTCCCGGACCTCACAGCAGCAGCAGCAACAACGAAGAAGGTCTTCCTGGAGATTTCCCGATGTTCCTCTGTGCTCCCACGTCCGTTTTCAATCGATTATGATTGCGCACGGCACCCCACTTCACAAATAACAGATAATCAGCTCCGGAGTGGCTGCTGCAAGCTGCGTTGTGCCGCCATTTTGGAATATATTTGTATTTTATCATTGCTAACCTGTTATGTTTATATCCTTGCATTTAGTGTACTGTATTACTTAATTTACTAATAAACTTTATTAGTTTCTAGTAATTACAGACTGCAACGAGTGTTCCATTTCTGCTGGTTTGACAACCCAGTTATGGGGTATGTAACAGTAGGTTAATTGGTCATTGTGATTTGCCCTGGGATTAGGCTACTGTTAAATTGGGAGTTGCTGGGCAGCAGAACTCAAAGGGCTGGAAGGGCCTGTTCCATGCTGAATCAATAAATAAATAACAAATTTTTGACTATGCCTCGAAGTGAGTTATTAGTTCATGTTGCCAGCAGTTTTGTAAAACAAGAGGAACTCCTGAAAATACTTGGACAGCATCTGTGGAAAGAGAAAGAAAATTAATGTCTTTCCTCTCTTTGCAGATGCTGTTGAGGATTTTCAGTACTTTTTTTGTTAATTCTAGCATCTGTAGTTTCTAGTTTTCGAGCTTGGCAAAAGTTGTACGTTTTGGGGAAGGCAAGAATTGCAGCAGAGTGGTTTATTTGGCTGAAGAAATGGCTGCTGTTGATAAAGCATTTAAAATCATGAGATGAGAATCAGGAAATCATGTTGCGCATGAGATGTGAATTGGAAGAGGCCATGTAATTTGGAGGACTAACAAATTTGCAGCTATATAAGTTATACTTCAAAGTATATTGCTGCCTGTGAGGGATCTTGTGATGTCCTGAAGTTGAGAAATGAGCAACTTAAATTTAATTGTGTATTTCTAACTGCTTCCATAAATCTGTCACTTTTTTTCTGTAGAGACGAAGTCTTGCACCAAGTCAGCTTGCTAAGCGGAAGCCAGGAGATTCCTCCGATGAAGAGGATGTGGTACTGTAATCCAGTGCAAATTTGAAATTTGTGCTCTATTAACGTTTTTGTCCGTATACCCATGTTATGTCTATGTTCTTAAGTCATCTGCTAAGGAAGATTTTTTACTTGAATATTTCCAGAATATTGTGATGAAGCATTTCAACGCAATATTTATTGTCCAGCCAACCTAAAAATAAAGTTGTAAGTCTGTGAATGTAAGAATGTAACTATTTGTCAATGTAGTAGACCGTAGAGTGTTTAGGATGTGGACTAATTCTTGCCTCATTTTGCCACATGATTTTCAGGTGACTCTGAACTAAAATTTCTGTAATATTTCATGCTGTTGCACTATTTTGCATGTAGGAGGGATTGAGAATTGATTTTGGAGGTGGGGAGAAGCTTATCTAGTTTGCATAAAATCAAAACAAAAATAAAGAATTTACCATTTGAAAAATAATACTAAGATATGGAATTTTCCTTTTCTTACAGAACACAAAACGGCGGAAGCTGGGATCCGAGCGCAACAACATTGAAAATTTTATATCTCCATTCAGGAAACCCCTAGCACAGCTAACCAATCGGCCTGTGTGCCTGGACAGCAGTCAGCATGTGAGTAACTGATCTTTGAAAATAATTGAGCATGGGCGAAGATCACTGCATTGTCAGATGACATTTTCTGTTCCCCACAGGAAGCTTTCATTCGAAGTATCCTGGCCAAACCTTTCCGAGTGCCTATTCCAAATTACACAGGTATTGATAAAACTCTCCAGCAAATACTGTTGTTTGTGGAATATTATCAATGACTTCTGGTAGACCAGCTACAATATATGATTGACTAGATTAGTGTTGAAATATAACCGCTGTAAAAATCGTGATTATTTTTTAATACCTTGGCTGCATTGTTTATAATTAAGAAATAATGGATATGCTGAAGTGAATTCTGTAGAATTATTGTGAAGCTTTGAGAATTATTGCAGTAATTCAAGCAAACATTAAATATTTACTAAACTATTGCATTATAATTTTGCAATAATTGTGTCTAATACTGCAATGTTGATCCTGTGACATTTTATTTATAAGGTAATTTGGAGTAAAATATAAAAGGATATAAATTGACCCTGTACTCAATTAGCTCTCCACCTCAATAGCAATAATGTCATTTTGATTTATACTTTAATCTGCCATAATTCTTTTATTGCATTAATATATTGCAGAATAATACTTGTGTAATTTATATAAACTGTATAAATTAAGTTTTAGAATACAGTGGATTCTGATTAATTGGGACCAGTACATCTTTGCCCAATCAAGTGGCTGTCCCAATTAGCTAAAGTTGCATGGAAATGGTTAAAGTTATAAAAGAGACAAACTACCATTTAATTTATGTATTTAAATGAAATACAGAACAAATTAAAACACTAATAATACCTCTACAGTACAAAACTGTATTAGTTCCTAATAGTTATTGACAGAGGAATTCATCTGCTGTGCTCTTGTGATTGACTGTGAATGAACAAAACCAGGGCAGACGCCTAGTGCAGATAATGGATTGGCTTCATGCAATACTGTGAACAAGTGCATCCTCCAAATCTTCATTTTCATTGTAACGTTCAAAATGATTGCCGATACCTTTGTAATTCCTAACTTGCTGAAATGGATGCTGGCTGTTTCTGTCATCTTTAAGCCCAAATGCTGAAATCACAGTGAGCAGAACAGTTCTGAATTGTCTTACTGCTATTTCTCTCCAACTATCGGTGAGAACAATCACTGCTTTTTGAACACAAACACACATGACTGACCCTTTTTAAAAACTGATTGCTCTAACCATGGTGCAATGTCTAATGCCACGCAAGTTCCCATGACTGACACTCATTAGAATCTGTTTGGCAACACTTTCCCAACCCATTTGAGCAGTATAGTGTCCCAATTAAGTGAAGGGCATCCAGGCTCTTCTCTCGATTTAGTTTTGGTTCTTTAAGAGTTGTCCCAAATGTGGCTGCCACAATTAACCAATGGCCCAATTAACCAGAATCCATCGTATTATAAGAAGTCTGTTATGACATTTATGTTGGATGGAAAGGAGTGAACAGTGAAGTTCATATGGATGTGTGTAACAGAGTATGAAAGAAGGGACAGGAACTTCTGGAATGGAGTTCTAGTAAGATATGTCAGTTGCAGGAATTGCGAACTGAAGATGTAAGTGTGATTGTCCAATAGACTGAGGAAAGATTTTATGATCAGTGAAATACTGAGCTCTTTAGCAGGAAACTGAACAGAGTCTGAGAGGTGGGAGTATAGGATTGGGCTCATGAGGCAACTTAGTTGAGCGGTGGGATTAATTAGAAGGAAAAGGGGTTTGGTGTGGCTTGAACTCTTGCAAGTTTGATGGCGGGCAAGAAGATGAAGTCAGGCAGTAATTATAGGAGGTGGTCTAGTTCAATCATACAAACTCATAGTGAACTTGTTTTTCTTTACCTGTAATGTGATAGAGGTTAAGTCCAAGGAGTTGTATGTCTCAGAACCTTGGACCTGAGCTCTACAATACACTCAGTGGCCATTTTATTAGGTACACCTGTACACCTTGTTAATGCAAATACCTAATCAGCCAATCATGGTAGCAATCCAATGTGTAAAAACATGTAGACATAGACAAGAGATTCGGTTGTTGTTCAGACCAAACATCAGAATGGGGAAGAAATATGATCTAAGAGACATTGGAATGATTGTTGGTGTCAGGAGGATAATTTGAGTGTCTCAGAAAGTGGTATCTACTGGGATTTTCATGCACAACAGACTTTCACGTTTACAGAGAATGGTATGAGAAACAAAAAAACATCCAGTGAGCTGCAGTTCTATGGGTGAAAATGCCTTGTTAATGACAGAGGTTAGATGACAATGGCCAGACTGGTTCAAGTTGACAGGAAGATGTCAATAAGCACAAGATCCTTAAGATGCTGGAAATCCAGAGCAACACAAAAAGTGCTGGAGAAACTCAGGTCAGGCAGTATCTATGGATATAAACAAACAGTCAGTGTTTTGGGCCAAGACTCTTCATCAGAACTGGAGAGGAAGAGGGAAGAAGTGAGAAAAAGAAGGAAAAGGTGTTCTGTGTGGCTTGAACTCCCACAGGATCGAGAGCATGTGAAGGGTAGTGGATATAGCTGGAAAGGGACAGAAACAAGGGGGACAGATGAAGTCCAAATATGTGGACGTGAATTTGAATTGACTTTATTACTTACATCCTTCATATACATGAGTAAAAATACTTACGTTAGGTCTCTGTCTAAATGTGCAGCATGCAATTATAGTAATTGATAATATTATGTACACAGGGGTAGTCAGTATAACATAGAAATACAGTTGTGTCAGTATGAATTAAGCAGTCTGATGGCCTGGTGGAAGAAGCTGTCCAAGAGCCTGTTGGTCCTGGCTTTTATGCTGTGGTACCATTTCCCAGGTGGTAGCAGCTGGAACAGTTTGTGGTTGGGATGACTCGGGTCTCCAATGATCCTATGGGCCCTTTTTACACACCTGTCTTTGTAAATGTCTCGAATAGTGACGTTCACATCTACAGATGTGCTGGGCTGTCCGCACCACTCTCTGTAGAGTCCTGCGATTGAGGGAAGTACAGTTCCCATACCAGGCAGTGATGCAGCCAGTCAGGATGCTCTCAATTGTGCCCCTGTAGAAAGTTCTTAGAATTTTGGGGCCCATACAGAACTTTTTCAACCGTCTGAGGTGAAAGAGGCACTGTTGTGCCTTTTTCACCACACAGCCAGTATGTACAGACCATGTGAGATCCTCGGTGATGCCGAGGAACTTAAAGCTGTTCTCCCTCTCAACTCCAGATCCATTGATGTCTATAGGGGTTAGCCTGTCTCCATTCCTTCTGTAGTCCACAACCAGCTCCTTTGTTTTTGTGACATTGAGGGAGAGGTTGTTTTCTTGACACCACTGTGTCAGGGTGATGACTTCCTCTCTGTAGGCTGCCTCATTATTATTTGAGATTAGGCAAATCAGTGTAGTGTTGCCAGAAAATTTAGTTAGCAGATAGCAGATTGGGTGGTGACACAGTCATGGGTATACAGAGAGTAAATGAGGGGGTTTAGTACTCAGCCCTGAGGGGCACCTGTGTGAGGGTCAGAGGAGCAGAGGTGAAGGAGCCCACTCTTACCACCTGCTGGCGATCTGACAGGAAGTCCAGGATCCAGCTGCACAAGGCAGAGTGAAGGCCGAGGTCTCTGAGCTTCTTGTCAAGCCTGGAGGGAATTATGGTGTTGAATGCTGAACTGTAGTCCAAGAACAGCATTCTCACATAAACATCCCTCTTCTACAGACGTGTAAGGACCGTGTGTAGAGCTGTGGCCATTGTGTCATCTGTCGATCGGTTGTGTCGGTAGGTGAATTGTAGGGGGAGGGGGTCCAGTGTGGGTGGTAGCATGCTGCAGATGTAGTCCTTGACCAGCCTCTCAAAGCATTTGCTTATTATTGAGGTGAGTGCAACAGGATGCCAGTCGTTCTGACATGTTACCATGGTCTTTTTAGGTACAGGGACAATAATGGATGTTTTGAAGCAGGAGGGCACTCTACTCTGGGAGAGGGAGAGATTAACAATGTCTGTAAACACACCTGCCAGTTGCACCGCGCACAACCTGAGTACCCACCCTGGGATGCCGTCTGGCCCGGCAGCCTTGCGACTATCCATCCGTTCGAAACACCTGCGTACTTCAGCCTCAGAGATTACCGAGCTGACGTTTGCATCTTCTGCAGGTTTCCTCAGGAGCTCAGTATTGGCGACATTGAATCAAGCATTTAAAAAAAAAAGATTTAGCTCGTCTGGGAGAGAGGCATTGATGTTGGAAGCTCCACTGCATTTAGCCTTGAAGTTTGCGATGGTGGGCAGACTTTGCCATAAGCTGCGTATGTTGTTAGTGGAAAGTTGAGTCTGAATCTTGTTTCTGTGTTGCTGTTTCGCTGCCTTGATGACTTTGGGCAGATCGTAGGTGCATTTCTTGAGCTCTTGCTGATTATCAACAGTGTAAGCTCTGTCTCATGCGGTTCCGCAGCCTTGCAGCTGTCCACCCGTTGGAAACACCTGTGTACTTCGGCCTCGGAGATGACCAAGCTGCCGGTTGGAGCAGGCAGAAACAAAGATTCTAGCCGGACAGTTAGGTTTGTGGATCTTATCCCTGTAAAGGTGGCACAAAGGTGCGGTGAGTGCGGATATCTTGGAAATGGAGTCGATGTGGGTGAGGGCAGCATTAGTGGTGGAGGAAGGGAAACCCTGTTCTTTGAAGAAGGAGGAAACCTCTTATGTCCTGGAAAAGAAAACTTCATCCTGGGAATAGATGCAGCAGACATGATGGAACTGAGGAAAGAGAACAACATTTATACCAGAGACAGGGTGGAAAGAGCTATACTCAAGATAGCTGTGGAAATCAAAGCTTCAAAATACATATACAGTATGTAAACTTGAGATTCGTCTTCTCCATAGACTGCCACAGAAGAAAGAAAACCAAGGAAACACCCAATGTGTAAAAAAAAACACAAATCGCAAAAAACGAGTGAAAAGCACAGAGTCATTGAAACAGTCTAGGTATGTTCAGCTTAGTTTAGTTCAGTTCAATTTAGCATTGTGTTGTCATTGACTGCAGGCTGCAGAGCCAGTCCGCCCCGATCAAAATAGCAATAATAAAGGAGTAACCAGAGACATGAACATGACCTGCAGAGTCCAAAACAGAAACTGTGTCACTTGGACCTTGCCCAAGACTCCAGCAGCATTGAGCAAGAGGGAACGAGAGACCAGTTAAACCCAGGCACCTTCCTCTGGGAGCAGGGAGCAGTGAGAAAGAACAGTCAAACGCAGGCACCTTCTTCCGGCAACAGCAAATGATAGCAAGAGGGTGAGACCAGTCAAACTCAGGCAGACAGCGCTGAGTATCCGCTTACCTTCCACTCGCTTCCTCGTTGATTGCAATCTTGCTTTAATCAGCGAGATTGGTGAGAAATTGAGTCGATCATGGGCTTGCACCCTGTCTGTAGGCCACACACTCCGTAAAGTGCCTGTTCACTCAATCGGCTCAAACACACCATGAAAACGTAAATCACACATTTGAATTGCGTGTAAAAGCTTAGCCAGCAGAATCATATTTGAAAGAAGAAATAAAAGTAGTAGTTTTGTGAACTGTCTGAAGCACGTCGCCTTTAGTCGCATCGTTCGCTGGTGCCATCTTCATTTTCAGTGCGTTTATAAAAGATATCAGTAGACAGTTTGTCTCCACAGATGGAGACAGAGATCGAGAAAGGAGAGGGAGGTGTCAGAAATGGGTCAAGTGAATTTGAGAGCAAGGTGAAAGTTGGTGGCAAAGTTAATGAAATTGACATGCTCAGCATGGGTGCATGAAGCAGCGCAAATACAGCCCTCAATGAAAGAGTTACGGACCTTTACTATGGAAGGCTTGGAGCATGGACTGTTCCACATAGCCAATGAAAAGGCAGGCACAGCTGGGGCCCATGCTGTTTTGAAGAAAGTGTGAGGAGCTGAAAGAGAAATAGTTGAAGGTGAGGACCAGTTCTGCCAGACAGAAAAGGGTGGTGGTGGAGGGGATCTGATCAGGCCTATTGTTAATAAAGAAGCAGAAAGCTTTAAGACCTTCTTGATGGGGTTAGAAGTGTATAGGGACTGAACATCCATGGTGAAAATTAGGCAATCTGGGCAAAGGAATGGAAAGCTGTTGAGGAGATGAGAGCATGCGAAGGGTCATGGATATAGCTGGAAAGGGACTGAACCAAAGAGGATAGGGTGAAACATAGAAAACCTACAGCACAATACAGGTCCTTCGGCCCACAAAGCTGTGCTGAAGTTGAGGAATGCAGTCAAGAGTTCACTGCGGTAGGAGCAGACAGAAGCAATGGGCCTACCCAGACAGGTTGTGGATCTTGGCTAAGAGATAGAAGCAAGCAGTGTGGGGTAAGGGAACTATGAGCATGGCGGTGTGTTCATACGCAGTGGCCATTCTGATCCAATCAAAGGTGCTTTTGTTCGTACAATTGCAAGTCACTGCTTGATACTAAGAATATCAAGTACTGCAGGACTGTTCCATCAGCGCGTTGCTTGATAGCAATGGGGCTGTACTTATTGTGTACCATTGTGTTGTCACCTGGACTTGTGTACTGTTGTGCTGAGAAAATGCACGGTGCGAGTGATAACATTTTTGTTATCACAAGACTCAGATGAACATTGGTAACGTAGAATACTGGAAGCCTGGTTCACTGGTTTGTTGGTGTGACCGACAGCAGGGGAGATGCATTGCCTCCGTAGTGGTGAGGATTAGCCCCAGGCAGACACCCAGGGAGGAGACGTTGACGCAGCCCTTCGATGTTTGCTCGATGGAGGAACAAACTGGACCAGACCAACTTGATCATGCCACAAGGGAACTTGGGTCATACCGTTTTCTCTGTGACTTTTTTTCCCCAAAATCCTAACTTTATGTGCTATTTTCGCTTTGCGCAGTGTGCTGTTGGTAATGTGCTTTTTGGCACCTTAGCCCTGGAGGAACAGTGTTGTGTTTGCCTGTATTCATGTATGTTTAAATGATAATTGAACTGGAGGTGACAGTAACTCAAATAATCATGTGTTACAATAGTCAGAAGAATGAAGACCAGATGTTCATGTGATATATTTGCTCATATATGAGCTCTCTATACAAGGCTTACTTGTCTGCTGTATTTAAGGTTCTCTTGGATTAAAGGCCCTCGGGATTAAACGTGCAGGAGCCAGGCAATCACTTCATGATCCATATGAAGAAGGTGCTTTAGTACTTTTTGAACCTCCGCCTCTTAGTGCACATGACCAGCTAAAGGCTGACAAGTGAGTAAAAGTATTCACTTATTATGAAGAGTAACAATAATGTTTATGCTTTGCTTTGCATTTAAATATTTGCCCCAAATTATATAAAATAAAGTCTAACGTTATGTTCCTTATTTAGTCATATGGGTGTTTAAGTAACATCTGCATATTTATTCAAATTATCTGACCTGATAGTACTGTCAGTTAATTCAATAGTTGCATTTAATATCAGAGAGTGTATTCAATATTCAAGCTGAAATTCTAGTTCTTTGCAGATATGTACAAAAACAGAATATCCCAAAGAATGAGTGACAGTGAAAATGTTAGAACCATATAGCCCCCCCACCTCCACTCACTTCAGCAAAAAGCATCAGCACCCTCCACCCACCTAGCAATGACCCTCCCCACCTCCACTTCAGCAAAAAGCATCAGCACCCTCCACCCACCTAGCAATGTCCCTTCCCACCTCCACTCACTTCAGCAAAAAGCATCAGCACCCTCCACCCACCTAGCAATGACCCTTCCCACCTCCACTCACTTCAGCAAAAAGCATCAGCACCCTCCACCCACCTAGCAATGACCCTCCCCACCTCCACTCACTTCAGCAAAAAGCATCAGCACCCTCCACCCACCTAGCAATGACCCTTCCCACCTCCACTTCAGCAAAAAGCATCAGCACCCTGTGCCCACCTAGCAATGACCCTTCCCAGATCCACTTCAGCAAAAAGCATCAGCACCCTCCACCCACCTTGCAATGACCCTCCCCACCTCCACTTCAGCAAAAAGCATCTGCACCCTGTTCCCACCTAGCAATGACCCTTCCCACCTCCACTCACTTCAGCAAAAAGCGTCAGCACCCTCCGCCCACCTAGCAATGACCCTTCCCACCTCCACTTCAGCAAAAAGCATCAGCACCCTCCGCCCACCTAGCAATGACCCTTCCCACCTCCACTCATTCAGCAAAAAGCATCAGCACCCTCCACCCACCTAGCAATGACCCTCCCCACCTCCACTCACTTCAGCAAAAAGCATCAGCACCCTCCACCCACCTAGCAATGACCCTTCCCACCTCCACTCACTTCAGCAAAAAGCATCAGCACCCTCCACCCACCTAGCAATGACCCTTCCCACCTCCACTCACTTCAGCAAAAAGCATCAGCACCCTGTGCCCACCTAGCAATGACCCTTCCCACCTCCACTCACTTCAGCAAAAAGCATCAGCACCCTCCACCCACCTAGCAATGACCCTTCCCACCTCCACTCACTTCAGCAAAAAGCATCAGCACCCTCCACCCACCTAGCAATGACCCTTCCCACCTGCACTTCAGCAAAAAGCATCAGCACCCTCCACCCACCTAGCAATGACCCTCCCCACCTCCACTCACTTCAGCAAAAAGCATCAGCACCCTCCACCCACCTAGCAATGACCCTTCCCACCTCCACTCACTTCAGCAAAAAGCATCAGCACCCTCCACCCACCTAGCATTGACCCTCCCCACCTCCACTCACTTCAGCAAAAAGCATCAGCACCCTCCACCCACCTAGCAATGACCCTCCCCACCTCCACTTCAGCAAAAAGCATCAGCACCCTGTGCCCACCTAGCAATGACCCTTCCCACCTCCACTCACTTCAGCAAAAAGCATCAGCACCCTCCACCCACCTAGCAATGACCCTTCCCACCTCCACTCACTTCAGCAAAAAGCATCAGCACCCTCCACCCACCTAGCAATGACCCTTCCCACCTCCACTCACTTCAGCAAAAAGCATCAGCACCCTCCACCCACCTAGCAATGACCCTTCCCACCTCCACTTCAGCAAAAAGCATCAGCACCCTCCACCCACCTAGCAATGACCCTCCCCACCTCCACTTCAGCAAAAAGCATCAGCACCCTCCACCCACCTAGCAATGACCCTCCCCACCTCCACTCACTTCAGCAAAAGGCATCAGCACCCTGTGCCCACCTAGCAATGACCCTTCCCACCTCCACTCACTTCAGCAAAAAGCATCAGCACCCTCCACCCACCTAGCAATGACCCTTCCCACCTCCACTCACTTCAGCAAAAAGCATCAGCACCCTCCGCCCACCTAGCAATGACCCTTCCCACATCCACTTCAGCAAAAAGCATCAGCACCCTCCGCCCACCTAGCAATGACCCTTCCCACCTCCACTCATTCAGCAAAAAGCATCAGCACCCTCCACCCACCTAGCAATGACCCTCCCCACCTCCACTCAATTCAGCAAAAAGCATCAGCACCCTCCACCCACCTAGCAATGACCCTCCCCATCTCCACTCACTTCAGCAAAAGGCATCAGCACCCTGTGCCCACCTAGCAATGACCCTTCCCACCTCCACTCACTTCAGCAAAAAGCATCAGCACCCTCCACCCACCTAGCAATGACCCTTCCCACCTCCACTCACTTCAGCAAAAAGCATCAGCACCCTCCGCCCACCTAGCAATGACCCTTCCCACATCCACTTCAGCAAAAAGCATCAGCACCCTCCGCCCACCTAGCAATGACCCTTCCCACCTCCACTCATTCAGCAAAAAGCATCAGCACCCTCCACCCACCTAGCAATGACCCTCCCCACCTCCACTCACTTCAGCAAAAAGCATCAGCACCCTCCACCCACCTAGCAATGACCCTCCCCACCTCCACTCACTTCAGCAAAAGGCATCAGCACCCTCCACCCACCTAGCAATGACCCTCCCCACCTCCACTCACTTCAGCAAAAAGCATCAGCACCCTCCGCCCACCTAGCAATGACCCTCCCCACCTCCACTTCAGCAAAAAGCATCAGCACCCTCCACCCACCTAGCAATGACCCTCCCCACCTCCACTCACTTGAGCAAAAAGCATCAGCACCCTCCACCCACCTAGCAATGACCCTTCCCACCTCCACTCAATTCAGCAAAAAGCATCAGCACCCTCCACCCACCTAGCAATGACCCTTCCCACCTCCACTCACTTCAGCAAAAAGCATCAGCACCCTCCACCCACCTAGCAATGACCCTTCCCACCTCCACTCACTTCAGCAAAAAGCATCAGCACCCTCCACCCACCTAGCATTGACCCTCCCCACCTCCACTCACTTCAGCAAAAAGCATCAGCACCCTCCACCCACCTAGCAATGACCCTCCCCACCTCCACTTCAGCAAAAAGCATCAGCACCCTCCGCCCACCTAGCATTGACCCTTCCCACCTCCACTCACTTCAGCAAAAAGCATCAGCACCCTCCACCCACCTAGCAATGACCCTCCCCACCTCCACTCACTTCAGCAAAAAGCATCAGCACCCTCCACCCACCTAGCAATGACCCTTCCCACCTGCACTTCAGCAAAAAGCATCAGCACCCTCCGCCCACCTAGCAATGACCCTTCCCACCTCCACTCACTTCAGCAAAAAGCATCAGCACCCTCCGCCCACCTAGCAATGACCCTTCCCACCTCCACTCACTTCAGCAAAAAGCATCAGCACCCTCCACCCACCTAGCATTGACCCTCCCCACCTCCACTCACTTCAGCAAAAAGCATCAGCACCCTCCACCCACCTAGCAATGACCCTCCCCACCTCCACTTCAGCAAAAAGCATCAGCACCCTGTGCCCACCTAGCAATGACCCTTCCCACCTCCACTCACTTCAGCAAAAAGCATCAGCACCCTCCACCCACCTAGCAATGACCCTCCCCACCTCCACTCACTTCAGCAAAAAGCATCAGCACCCTCCACCCACCTAGCAATGACCCTTCCCACCTCCACTCAATTCAGCAAAAAGCATCAGCACCCTCCACCCACCTAGCAATGACCCTCCCCACCTCCACTCACTTCAGCAAAAAGCATCAGCACCCTCCACCCACCTAGAAATGACCCTTCCCACCTCCACTCACTTCAGCAAAAAGCATCAGCACCCTCCACCCACCTAGCATTGACCCTCCCCACCTCCACTCACTTCAGCAAAAAGCATCAGCACCCTCCACCCACCTAGCAATGACCCTCCCCACCTCCACTTCAGCAAAAAGCATCAGCACCCTGTGCCCACCTAGCAATGACCCTTCCCACCTCCACTCACTTCAGCAAAAAGCATCAGCACCCTCCGCCCACCTAGCAATGACCCTTCCCACATCCACTTCAGCAAAAAGCATCAGCACCCTCCGCCCACCTAGCATTGACCCTTCCCACCTCCACTCACTTCAGCAAAAAGCATCAGCACCCTCCACCCACCTAGCAATGACCCTCCCCACCTCCACTCACTTCAGCAAAAAGCATCAGCACCCTCCACCCACCTAGCAATGACCCTCACCACCTCCACTCACTTCAGCAAAAAGCATCAGCACCCTCCACCCACCTAGCAATGACCCTCACCACCTCCACTCACTTCAGCAAAAAGCATCAGCACCCTCCACCCACCTAGCAATGACCCTTCTCACCTCCACTTCAGCAAAAAGCATCAGCACACTCCACCCACCTAGCAATGACCCTCCCCACCTCCACTTCAGCAAAAAGCATCAGCACCCTCCACCCACCTAGCAATGACCCTTCCCACCTCCACTCACTTCAGCAAAAAGCATCAGCACCCTCCACCCACCTAGCAATGACCCTTCCCACCTCCACTCACTTCAGCAAAAAGCATCAGCACCCTCCACCCACCTAGCATTGACCCTTCCCACCTCCACTTCAGCAAAAAGCATCAGCACCCTCCACCCACCTAGCATTGACCCTCCCCACCTCCACTCACTTCAGCAAAAAGCATCAGCACCCTCCACCCACCTAGCATTGACCCTCCCCACCTCCACTCACTTCAGCAAAAAGCATCAGCACCCTCCACCCACCTAGCAATGACCCTCCCCACCTCCACTTCAGCAAAAAGCATCAGCACCCTGTGCCCACCTAGCAATGACCCTTCCCACCTCCACTCACTTCAGCAAAAAGCATCAGCACCCTCCACCCACCTAGCAATGACCCTTCCCACCTCCACTCACTTCAGCAAAAAGCATCAGCACCCTCCACCCACCTAGCAATGACCCTTCCCACCTCCACTCACTTCAGCAAAAAGCATCAGCACCCTCCACCCACCTAGCAATGACCCTTCCCACCTCCACTTCAGCAAAAAGCATCAGCACCCTCCACCCACCTAGCAATGACCCTTCCCACATCCACTTCAGCAAAAAGCATCAGCACCCTCCGCCCACCTAGCAATGACCCTTCCCACCTCCACTCATTCAGCAAAAAGCATCAGCACCCTCCACCCACCTAGCAATGACCCTCCCCACCTCCACTCACTTCAGCAAAAAGCATCAGCACCCTCCACCCACCTAGCAATGACCCTCCCCACCTCCACTCACTTCAGCAAAAGGCATCAGCACCCTCCACCCACCTAGCAATGACCCTCCCCACCTCCACTCACTTCAGCAAAAAGCATCAGCACCCTCCACCCACCTAGCAATGACCCTTCCCACCTCCACTCACTTCAGCAAAAAGCATCAGCACCCTCCACCCACCTAGCAATGACCCTTCCCACCTCCACTCATTTCAGCAAAAAGCATCAGCACCCTCCACCCACCTAGCAATGACCCTTCCCACCTCCACTTCAGCAAAAAGCATCAGCACCCTCCACCCACCTAGCAATGACCCTCCCCACCTCCACTTCAGCAAAAAGCATCAGCACCCTCCACCCACCTAGCAATGACCCTCCCCACCTCCACTCACTTCAGCAAAAGGCATCAGCACCCTGTGCCCACCTAGCAATGACCCTTCCCACCTCCACTCACTTCAGCAAAAAGCATCAGCACCCTCCACCCACCTAGCAATGACCCTTCCCACCTCCACTCACTTCAGCAAAAAGCATCAGCACCCTCCGCCCACCTAGCAATGACCCTTCCCACATCCACTTCAGCAAAAAGCATCAGCAACCTCCGCCCACCTAGCAATGACCCTTCCCACCTCCACTCATTCAGCAAAAAGCATCAGCACCCTCCACCCACCTAGCAATGACCCTCCCCACCTCCACTCACTTCAGCAAAAAGCATCAGCACCCTCCACCCACCTAGCAATGACCCTCCCCACCTCCACTCACTTCAGCAAAAGGCATCAGCACACTGTGCCCACCTAGCAATGACCCTTCCCACCTCCACTCACTTCAGCAAAAAGCATCAGCACCCTCCACCCACCTAGCAATGACCCTTCCCACCTCCACTCACTTCAGCAAAAAGCATCAGCACCCTCCGCCCACCTAGCAATGACCCTTCCCACATCCACTTCAGCAAAAAGCATCAGCACCCTCCGCCCACCTAGCAATGACCCTTCCCACCTCCACTCATTCAGCAAAAAGCATCAGCACCCTCCACCCACCTAGCAATGACCCTCCCCACCTCCACTCTCTTCAGCAAAAAGCATCAGCACCCTCCACCCACCTAGCAATGACCCTCCCCACCTCCACTCACTTCAGCAAAAGGCATCAGCACCCTCCACCCACCTAGCAATGACCCTCCCCACCTCCACTCACTTCAGCAAAAAGCATCAGCACCCTCCGCCCACCTAGCAATGACCCTCCCCACCTCCACTTCAGCAAAAAGCATCAGCACCCTCCACCCACCTAGCAATGACCCTCCCCACCTCCACTCACTTGAGCAAAAAGCATCAGCACCCTCCACCCACCTAGCATTGACCCTTCCCACCTCCACTCACTTCAGCAAAAAGCATCAGCACCCTCCACCCACCTAGCAATGACCCTTCTCACCTGCACTTCAGCAAAAAGCATCAGCACCCTCCACCCACCTAGCAATGACCCTTCTCACCTGCACTTCAGCAAAAAGCATCAGCACACTCCACCCACCTAGCAATGACCCTCCCCACCTCCACTCACTTCAGCAAAAAGCATCAGCACCCTCCACCCACCTAGCAATGACCCTTCTCACCTGCACTTCAGCAAAAAGCATCAGCACCCTCCACCCACCTAGCAATGACCCTTCTCACCTGCACTTCAGCAAAAAGCATCAGCACACTCCACCCACCTAGCAATGACCCTCCCCACCTCCACTCAATTCAGCAAAAAGCATCAGCACCCTCCACCCACCTAGCAATGACCCTTCTCACCTGCACTTCAGCAAAAAGCATCAGCACACTCCACCCACCTAGCAATGACCCTCCCCACCTCCACTCACTTCAGCAAAAAGCATCAGCACCCTCCACCCACCTAGCAATGACCCTTCTCACCTGCACTTCAGCAAAAAGCATCAGCACCCTCCACCCACCTAGCAATGACCCTTCTCACCTGCACTTCAGCAAAAAGCATCAGCACACTCCACCCACCTAGCAATGACCCTCCCCACCTCCACTCACTTCAGCAAAAAGCATCAGCACCCTCCACCCACCTAGCAATGACCCTTCCCACCTCCACTCACTTCAGCAAAAAGCATCAGCACCCTCCACCCACCTAGCATTGACCCTTCCCACCTCCACTCACTTCAGCAAAAAGCATCAGCACCCTCCACCCACCTAGCATTGACCCTCCCCACCTCCACTCACTTCAGCAAAAAGCATCAGCACCCTCCACCCACCTAGCAATGACCCTCCCCACCTCCACTTCAGCAAAAAGCATCAGCACCCTGTGCCCACCTAGCAATGACCCTTCCCACCTCCACTCACTTCAGCAAAAAGCATCAGCACCCTCCACCCACCTAGCAATGACCCTTCCCACCTCCACTCACTTCAGCAAAAACCATCAGCACCCTCCACCCACCTAGCAATGACCCTTCCCACCTCCACTCACTTCAGCAAAAAGCATCAGCACCCTCCACCCACCTAGCAATGACCCTTCCCACCTCCACTTCAGCAAAAAGCATCAGCACCCTCCACCCACCTAGCAATGACCCTCCCCACCTCCACTTCAGCAAAAAGCATCAGCACCCTCCACCCACCTAGCAATGACCCTCCCCACCTCCACTCACTTCAGCAAAAGGTATCAGCACCCTGTGCCCACCTAGCAATGACCCTTCCCACCTCCACTCACTTCAGCAAAAAGCATCAGCACCCTCCACCCACCTAGCAATGACCCTTCCCACCTCCACTCACTTCAGCAAAAAGCATCAGCACCCTCCGCCCACCTAGCAATGACCCTTCCCACATCCACTTCACCAAAAAGCATCAGCACCCTCCGCCCACCTAGCAATGACCCTTCCCACCTCCACTCATTCAGCAAAAAGCATCAGCACCCTCCACCCACCTAGCAATGACCCTCCCCACCTCCACTCACTTCAGCAAAAAGCATCAGCACCCTCCACCCACCTAGCAATGACCCTCCCCACCTCCACTCACTTCAGCAAAAGGCATCAGCACCCTGTGCCCACCTAGCAATGACCCTTCCCACCTCCACTCACTTCAGCAAAAAGCATCAGCACCCTCCACCCACCTAGCAATGACCCTTCCCACCTCCACTCACTTCAGCAAAAAGCATCAGCACCCTCCGCCCACCTAGCAATGACCCTTCCCACATCCACTTCAGCAAAAAGCATCAGCACCCTCCGCCCACCTAGCAATGACCCTTCCCACCTCCACTCACTTCAGCAAAAAGCATCAGCACCCTCCACCCACCTAGCAATGACCCTCCCCACCTCCACTCACTTCAGCAAAAGGCATCAGCACCCTCCACCCACCTAGCAATGACCCTCCCCACCTCCACTCACTTCAGCAAAAGGCATCAGCACCCTCCACCCACCTAGCAATGACCCTCCCCACCTCCACTCACTTCAGCAAAAAGCATCAGCACCCTCCGCCCACCTAGCAATGACCCTCCCCACCTCCACTTCAGCAAAAAGCATCAGCACCCTCCACCCACCTAGCAATGACCCTCCCCACCTCCACTCACTTGAGCAAAAAGCATCAGCACCCTCCACCCACCTAGCAATGACCCTTCCCACCTCCACTCAATTCAGCAAAAAGCATCAGCACCCTCCACCCACCTAGCAATGACCCTTCCCACCTCCACTCACTTCAGCAAAAAGCATCAGCACCCTCCACCCACCTAGCAATGACCCTTCCCACCTCCACTCACTTCAGCAAAAAGCATCAGCACCCTCCACCCACCTAGCATTGACCCTCCCCACCTCCACTCACTTCAGCAAAAAGCATCAGCACCCTCCACCCACCTAGCAATGACCCTCCCCACCTCCACTTCAGCAAAAAGCATCAGCACCCTGTGCCCACCTAGCAATGACCCTTCCCACCTCCACTCACTTCAGCAAAAAGCATCAGCACCCTCCGCCCACCTAGCAATGACCCTTCCCACATCCACTTCAGCAAAAAGCATCAGCACCCTCCGCCCACCTAGCATTGACCCTTCCCACCTCCACTCACTTCAGCAAAAAGCATCAGCACCCTCCACCCACCTAGCAATGACCCTCCCCACCTCCACTCACTTCAGCAAAAAGCATCAGCACCCTCCACCCACCTAGCAATGACCCTTCCCACCTGCACTTCAGCAAAAAGCATCAGCACCCTCCGCCCACCTAGCAATGACCCTTCCCACCTCCACTCAATTCAGCAAAAAGCATCAGCACCCTCCACCCACCTAGCAATGACCCTTCCCACCTCCACTTCAGCAAAAAGCGTCAGCACCCTCCACCCACCTAGCAATGACCCTTCCCACCTCCACTCAATTCAGCAAAAAGCATCAGCACCCTCCACCCACCTAGCAATGACCCTCCCCACCTCCACTCACTTCAGCAAAAAGCATCAGCACCCTCCACCCACCTAGCAATGACCCTTCCCACCTCCACTCACTTCAGCAAAAAGCATCAGCACCCTCCACCCACCTAGCATTGACCCTCCCCACCTCCACTCACTTCAGCAAAAAGCATCAGCACCCTCCACCCACCTAGCAATGACCCTCCCCACCTCCACTTCAGCAAAAAGCATCAGCACCCTGTGCCCACCTAGCAATGACCCTTCCCACCTCCACTCACTTCAGCAAAAAGCATCAGCACCCTCCGCCCACCTAGCAATGACCCTTCCCACATCCACTTCAGCAAAAAGCATCAGCACCCTGTGCCCACCTAGCATTGACCCTTCCCACCTCCACTCACTTCAGCAAAAAGCATCAGCACCCTCCACCCACCTAGCAATGACCCTTCTCACCTGCACTTCAGCAAAAAGCATCAGCACCCTCCACCCACCTAGCAATGACCCTCCCCACCTCCACTTCAGCAAAAAGCATCAGCACCCTCCACCCACCTAGCATTGACCCTTCCCACCTCCACTCACTTCTGCAAAAAGCATCAGCACCCTCCACCCACCTAGCAATGACCCTTCCCAACTGCACTTCAGCAAAAAGCATCAGCACCCTGTGCCCACCTAGCAATGACCCTCCCCACCTCCACTCACTTCAGCAAAAAGCATCAGCACCCTCCACCCACCTAGCAATGACCCTCACCACCTCCACTCACTTCAGCAAAAAGCATCAGCACCCTCCGCCCACCTAGCATTGACCCTTCCCACCTCCACTTCAGCAAAAAGCGTCAGCACCCTCCACCCACCTAGCAATGACCCTTCCCACCTCCACTCAATTCAGCAAAAAGCATCAGCACCCTCCACCCACCTAGCAATGACCCTCCCCACCTCCACTCACTTCAGCAAAAAGCATCAGCACCCTCCACCCACCTAGCATTGACCCTCCCCACCTCCACTCACTTCAGCAAAAAGCATCAGCACCCTCCACCCACCTAGCAATGACCCTCCCCACCTCCACTTCAGCAAAAAGCATCAGCACCCTGTGCCCACCTAGCAATGACCCTTCCCACCTCCACTCACTTCAGCAAAAAGCATCAGCACCCTCCGCCCACCTAGCAATGACCCTTCCCACATCCACTTCAGCAAAAAGCATCAGCACCCTCCGCCCACCTAGCATTGACCCTTCCCACCTCCACTCACTTCAGCAAAAAGCATCAGCACCCTCCACCCACCTAGCAATGACCCTTCCCACCTCCACTCACTTCAGCAAAAAGCATCAGCACCCTCCACCCACCTAGCAATGACCCTCCCCACCTCCACTCACTTCAGCAAAAAGCATCAGCACCCTCCACCCACCTAGCAATGACCCTCACCACCTCCACTCACTTCAGCAAAAAGCATCAGCACCCTCCACCCACCTAGCAATGACCCTTCCCACCTGCACTTCAGCAAAAAGCATCAGCACACTCCACCCACCTAGCAATGACCCTCCCCACCTCCACTTCAGCAAAAAGCATCAGCACCCTCCACCCACCTAGCAATGACCCTTCCCACCTCCACTCACTTCAGCAAAAAGCATCAGCACCCTCCACCCACCTAGCAATGACCCTCCCCACCTCCACTTCAGCAAAAAGCATCAGCACCCTCCACCCACCTAGCAATGACCCTCCCCACCTCCACTCACTTCAGCAAAAAGCATCAGCATCCTCCACCCACCTAGCAATGACCCTTCCCACCTCCACTCACTTCAGCAAAAAGCATCAGCACCCTCCACCCACCTAGCAATGACCCTTCCCACCTCCACTCACTTCAGCAAAATGCATCAGCACCCTCCACCCACCTAGCAATGACCCTTCCCACCTCCACTCACTTCAGCAAAAAGCATCAGCACCCTCCACCCACCTAGCAATGACCCTCCCCACCTCCACTTCAGCAAAAAGCATCAGCACCCTCCACCCACCTAGCAATGACCCTTCCCACCTCCACTCACTTCAACAAAAAGCATCAGCACCCTCCACCCACCTAGCAATGACCCTTCCCACCTCCACTCACTTCAACAAAAAGCATCAGCACCCTCCACCCACCTAGCAATGACCCTTCCCACGTCCACTCACTTCAACAAAAAGCGTCAGCACCCTCCACCCACCTAGCAATGACCCTTCCCACCTCCACTCACTTCAGCAAAAAGCATCAGCACCCTCCACCCACCTAGCAATGACCCTTCCCACCTCCACTCACTTCAGCAAAAAGCATCAGCACCCTGTGCCCACCTAGCAATGACCCTTCCCTCCTCCACTCACTTCAGCAAAAAGCATCAGCACCCTCCACCCACCTAGCAATGACCCTTCCCACCTCCACTCACTTCAGCAAAAAGCATCAGCACCCTCCGCCCACCTAGCAATGACCCTTCCCACATCCACTTCAGCAAAAAGCATCAGCACCCTCCGCCCACCTAGCAATGACCCTCCCCACCTCCACTCACTTCAGCAAAAAGCATCAGCACCCTCCACCCACCTAGCAATGACCCTCACCACCTCCACTCACTTCAGCAAAAAGCATCAGCACCCTCCACCCACCTTGCAATGACCCTTCCCACCTGCACTTCAGCAAAAAGCATCAGCACCCTCCGCCCACCTAGCATTGACCCTTCCCACCTCCACTTCAGCAAAAAGCGTCAGCACCCTCCACCCACCTAGCAATGACCCTTCCCACCTCCACTCAATTCAGCAAAAAGCATCAGCACCCTCCACCCACCTAGCAATGACCCTCCCCACCTCCACTCACTTCAGCAAAAAGCATCAGCACCCTCCACCCACCTAGCAATGACCCTTCCCACCTCCACTCACTTCAGCAAAAAGCATCAGCACCCTCCACCCACCTAGCATTGACCCTTCCCACCTCCACTCACTTCAGCAAAAAGCATCAGCACCCTCCACCCACCTAGCAATGACCCTCCCCACCTCCACTTCAGCAAAAAGCATCAGCACCCTGTGCCCACCTAGCAATGACCCTTCCCACCTCCACTCACTTCAGCAAAAAGCATCAGCACCCTCCACCCACCTAGCAATGACCATCCCCACCTCCACTTCAGCAAAAAGCATCAGCACCCTGTGCCCACCTAGCAATGACCCTTCCCACCTCCACTCACTTCAGCAAAAAGCATCAGCACCCTCCGCCCACCTAGCAATGACCCTTCCCACATCCACTTCAGCAAAAAGCATCAGCACCCTCCGCCCACCTAGCATTGACCCTTCCCACCTCCACTCACTTCAGCAAAAAGCATCAGCACCCTCCACCCACCTAGCAATGACCCTCCCCACCTCCACTCACTTCAGCAAAAAGCATCAGCACCCTCCACCCACCTAGCAATGACCCTTCCCACCTGCACTTCAGCAAAAAGCATCAGCACCCTGTGCCCACCTAGCAATGACCCTTCCCACCTCCACTCACTTCAGCAAAAAGCATCAGCACCCTCCACCCACCTAGCAATGACCCTTCCCACCTCCACTCACTTCAGCAAAAAGCGTCAGCACCCTCCACCCACCTAGCAATGACCCTCCCCACCTCCACTCACTTCAGCAAAAAGCATCAGCACCCTCCGCCCACCTAGCAATGACCCTTCCCACCTCCACTCAATTCAGCAAAAAGCATCAGCACCCTCCACCCACCTAGCAATGACCCTCCCCACCTCCACTCACTTCAGCAAAAAGCATCAGCACCCTCCACCCACCTAGCAATGACCCTTCCCACCTCCACTCACTTCAGCAAAAAGCATCAGCACCCTCCACCCACCTAGCATTGACCCTCCCCACCTCCACTCACTTCAGCAAAAAGCATCAGCACCCTCCACCCACCTAGCAATGACCCTCCCCACCTCCACTTCAGCAAAAAGCATCAGCACCCTGTGCCCACCTAGCAATGACCCTTCCCACCTCCACTCACTTCAGCAAAAAGCATCAGCACCCTCCACCCACCTAGCAATGACCCTTCCCACCTCCACTCACTTCAGCAAAAAGCATCAGCACCCTCCACCCACCTAGCAATGACCCTTCCCACCTCCACTCACTTCAGCAAAAAGCATCAGCACCCTCCACCCACCTAGCAATGACCCTTCCCAGCTCCACTTCAGCAAAAAGCATCAGCACCCTCCACCCACCTAGCAATGACCCTCCCCACCTCCACTTCAGCAAAAAGCATCAGCACCCTCCACCCACCTAGCAATGACCCTTCCCACCTCCACTCACTTCAGCAAAAAGCATCAGCACCCTCCACCCACCTAGCAATGACCCTTCCCAGCTCCACTTCAGCAAAAAGCATCAGCACCCTCCACCCACCTAGCAATGACCCTCCCCACCTCCACTTCAGCAAAAAGCATCAGCACCCTCCACCCACCTAGCAATGACCCTTCCCACCTCCACTCACTTCAGCAAAAAGCATCAGCACCCTCCACCCACCTAGCAATGACCCTTCCCACCTCCACTCACTTCAGCAAAAAGCATCAGCACCCTGTGCCCACCTAGCAATGACCCTTCCCACCTCCACTCACTTCAGCAAAAAGCGTCAGCACCCTCCACCCACCTAGCAATGACCCTTCCCACCTCCACTTCAGCAAAAAGCATCAGCACCCTCCGCCCACCTAGCAATGACCCTTCCCACCTCCACTTCAGCAAAAAGCATCTGCACCCTGTGCCCACCTAGCAATGACCCTTCCCACCTCCACTCACTTCAGCAAAAAACGTCAGCACCCTCCACCCACCTAGCAATGACCCTTCCCACATCCACTTCAGCAAAAAGCATCAGCACCCTCCTCCCACCTAGCAATGACCCTCCCCACCTCCACTTCAGCAAAAAGCATCTGCACCCTGTGCCCACCTAGCAATGACCCTTCCCACCTCCACTCACTTCAGCAAAAAGCGTCAGCACCCTCCACCCACCTAGCAATGACCCTTCCCACCTCCACTTCAGCAAAAAGCATCAGCACCCACCGCCCACCTAGCAATGACCCTTCCCACCTCCACTCACTTCAGCAAAAAGCATCAGCACCCTCCACCCACCTAGCAATGACCCTCCCCACCTCCACTCACTTCAGCAAAAAGCATCAGCACCCTCCACCCACCTAGCAATGACCCTCCCCACCTCCACTCACTTCAGCAAAAAGCATCAGCACCCTCCACCCACCTAGCAATGACCCTCCCCACCTCCACTCACTTCAGCAAAAAGCATCAGCACCCTCCACCCACCTAGCAATGACCCTCCCCACCTCCACTTCAGCAAAAAGCATCAGCACCCTCCACCCACCTAGCAATGACCCTTCCCACCTCCACTCACTTCAGCAAAAAGCATCAGCACCCTCCACCCACCTAGCAATGACCCTTCCCACCTCCACTCACTTCAGCAAAAAGCATCAGCACCCTCCACCCACCTAGCAATGACCCTCCCCACCTCCACTCACTTCAGCAAAAAGCATCAGCACCCTCCACCCACCTAGCAATGACCCTTCCCACCTCCACTTCAGCAAAAAGCATCTGCACCCTGTGCCCACCTAGCAATGACCCTTCCCACCTCCACTCACTTCAGCAAAAAGCATCAGCACCCTCCACCCACCTAGCAATGACCCTTCCCACATCCACTTCAGCAAAAAGCATCAGCACCCTCCACCCACCTAGCAATGACCCTCCCCACCTCCACTTCAGCAAAAAGCATCTGCACCCTGTGCCCACCTAGCAATGACCCTTCCCACCTCCACTTCAGCAAAAAGCATCAGCACCCTCCACCCACCTAGCAATGACCCTCCCCACCTCCACTCACTTCAGCAAAAAGCATCTGCACCCTGTGCCCACCTAGCAATGACCCTTCCCACCTCCACTCACTTCAGCAAAAAGCATCTGCACCCTCCACCCACCTAGCAATGACCCTTCCCACCTCCACTCACTTCAGCAAAAAGCATCTGCACCCTCCACCCACCTAGCAATGACCCTTCCCACCTCCACTCACTTCAGCAAAAAGCATCAGCACCCTGTGCCCACCTAGCAATGACCCTTCCCACCTCCACTCACTTCAGCAAAAAGCATCTGCACCCTCCACCCACCTAGCAATGACCCTTCCCACCTCCACTCACTTCAGCAAAAAGCATCTGCACCCTCCACCCACCTAGCAATGACCCTTCCCACCTCCACTCACTTCAGCAAAAAGCATCTGCACCCTCCACCCACCTAGCAATGACCCTTCCCACCTCCACTCACTTCAGCAAAAAGCGTCAGCACCCTCCACCCACCTAGCAATGACCCTTCCCACCTCCACTCACTTCAGCAAAAAGCATCAGCACCCTCCACCCACCTAGCAATGACCCTCCCCACCTCCACTCACTTCAGCAAAAAGCATCTGCACCCTGTGCCCACCTAGCAATGACCCTTCCCACCTCCACTCACTTCAGCAAAAAGCATCTGCACCCTCCACCCACCTAGCAATGACCCTTCCCACCTCCACTCACTTCAGCAAAAAGCATCTGCACCCTCCACCCACCTAGCAATGACCCTTCCCACCTCCACTCACTTCAGCAAAAAGCATCAGCACCCTGTGCCCACCTAGCAATGACCCTTCCCACCTCCACTCACTTCAGCAAAAAGCATCTGCACCCTCCACCCACCTAGCAATGACCCTTCCCACCTCCACTCACTTCAGCAAAAAGCATCTGCACCCTCCACCCACCTAGCAATGACCCTTCCCACCTCCACTCACTTCAGCAAAAAGCATCTGCACCCTCCACCCACCTAGCAATGACCCTTCCCACCTCCACTCACTTCAGCAAAAAGCGTCAGCACCCTCCACCCACCTAGCAATGACCCTTCCCACCTCCACTTCAGCAAAAAGCATCTGCACCCTCCGCCCACCTAGCAATGACCCTTCCCACCTCCACTTCAGGAAAAAGCATCTGCACCCTGTGCCCACCTAGCAATGACCCTTCCCACCTCCACTCACTTCAGCAAAAAGCATCAGCACCCTCCACCCACCTAGCAATGACCCTTCCCACCTCCACTCACTTCAGCAAAAAGCATCAGCACCCTCCACCCACCTAGCAATGACCCTTCCCACCTCCACTCACTTCAGCAAAAAGCATCAGCACCCTCCACCCACCTAGCAATGACCCTCCCCACCTCCACTTCAGGAAAAAGCATCAGCACCCTCCACCCACCTAGCAATGACCCTTCCCACCTCCACTCACTTCAGCAAAAAGCATCAGCACCCTCCACCCACCTAGTAAGAAACAGCAAAACCCCCAAGAAAGACCATGATCTGCAGTACAACATAAACTAATCATTCACCTGTTAATTTTATATCAATATTAATACGCAGCTGCCTCTCCGGACTTTGGATTGGGGATTGCCAAACGTTATGTGGATTTTCTAGTGTAGTCTGTTTTGTCATATGCTTTTGTGATATCATTCTGGAGGAACGTTGTCTCATTTTTTAACTGCATTGCATTTGTGGTTTCTAAATGACAATAAACTGAATCTGAGTCTGAATTTGTGAGTTTAGGAGTGGCAACATAAATCTGGGAAGTACATACAATTTTTAGTTTTTGTAACACCTGATAGATTCCTAATGCAAAACTTTGCGCACAAGAAAACATTGTTTTGTTAAAATAATGTAAAAAGATAAATCTAAACAAAACATTGTTTTGTTGCTGATAAAATTGGTGGAAATTGCGTCAAAGATGGCTTTCATTTTGATTTTAGGCCTAGAGATTTTTTAAAATTTCAGTTAGTTCATTAACTCAGTAACAATATTGAAATTTTCACTTGTCTGCTGTGCAAGAAGTATATATAATTCCTTCTGTTTGAAACTAAATGATTGAATATTCATTAAAAATGACTTTTAGAGTGCCAAAAGTGAGAACAGGAAAATTACAGTTCATCCAGAATGGATTATGTAAATGAGCTAATTTTAAAGAATTACGTTTTTTTAAATAATGTAAAAAGAGGAATCTAAATAAAAGATGAATCCAGATCATACAACTGGAGAAGTATTTCAAAACTCTTTTCAGGGATTTTGGAAATATGCTGGTAATTAGGAAATAATATTTTTTTTAAATCCCAAAAAAACTAAATCGACAGTGCACTATATATAACTCAATATTGGGTAAATTTGTAATAAATGTCAGGGAATGACTGGCATATTCATACCAAAATAACTCAGCTTCATATGCATACGTATTTCTGATTTTGAATGTTCTTCTTCCTTTAGAGATAAACTTCCAGTACATGTGGTGGTAGATCCGATCCTGTCTTCTGTCCTAAGACCTCATCAAAGAGAAGTGGGTTTAGTAGTGTGCTCTTTGTTAAGCTTTTAATGTAATTTATTGCCGAGAAAGCTATGTGATTTTGTTTTTGCTGTGACATTCCAATGTAACTATTGCATTACTTAAAAAAAAAAATTTAGGCAAGCCCTCAAATCAGGCAAAACAGACAGAACTAATTTAAGAGGCTCCCTGCTCACCCCTTTCCATTAACAGTGCAGAAATGGTGGTGGAATGTGAATGGAGAAAGATAAAGTTGTGATGGCGCATTTCAGGTTGGCATTTGGTTTAAATCTAGTATAACCTAGAGCTTCTCCAAACAGAGTTCCTGATCTTGGGTATGCCACCATATACAGGTGCAGAATGGTAGTTTCCTGCTTGCCAGAGAGAAGAATAATTGAAGGACCTGATGTAGATTGATCTCGATTTCCTGAAAATCTGGATGTGACATGGAACATGTTACCAGAAACAATGTGCCCCTTGTGTCTATTTGGCTTCAAAAGATCAGTGAGACCATAGATGGAGAAAAATGAGGGGAATCATTCTAGTTTTAAAAAGAAAACTCAGCAATTTAAATTGGCATTGATTTATTATTGTAACCTGTACTGAGGTAGAGTGAAAAGGTTTTCTTGCATACCATTCAACCAGATCAATTCATTCAATTGAGGTAGTACAAGGCAGAATAGAATGCAGAATAAATTGTAATGGCTACGGAGAAAGTAGTGCAGGTGGACAAGATGGAAGATCATAATGAGCTAGACTGGGAGGTCAAGAGTCTATCTTAGCATATGAGGGAACCATTCAGAGTCTTATAACAATGAGGTAGAAACTGGTCTTCAGTCTGGTGGTGCATGCTTTCAGGCTTTTGTATCCTCTGCCTGTTGGGAGAGGGGAGAAGAGAGAATGTCTGGAGTGGTCTTGGATTATGCTGGCTGTTTTTTACTGAGGCAATGAAAAGTATATACGGAGTCCATAGAGGGGAGGCTAGTTTCCATGATGTGTTGAACTGTGTTGCCACTCTGCAGTTTCTTGTAGTCATAGGAAGAGCAGTTGTATTGAGATTAGATGCTTTCGAGAGTGCATTGATTAAAAATTGTTAAGGATTGGGGGAGGGACAAACCAAATTTATTTAGTATCTTGAAGCAGAGGTGTTTGTGAATAATTACTGCATAATTTAAAACAAAGTCTATGGAGAAACTTCTTGTAAATTCATGTTGATGCAGTTTGTGGTCTGGTACTAGTGGATGTACCAAACGTAGTGGGAATGACACTATATATTTTCACTCCATAAGCAGGAAGGATGTAACTTCCCATTAGTGTTTCCGGTTAGACACAATTAAGGTATGTTTAAAACCATGAATATAAGCTATTGTATCCTCCCACGTTATCTATGTAATTTTCTGTTTTCATCTCCTTTGAAGGTAGTTCTTTTGTCTTTTAGGGTGTGAAGTTCATGTGGGACTGTGTGACGGGTCGACGAATTGTGGATGGCTATGGCTGTATTATGGCGGATGAGATGGGACTGGGCAAGACTTTGCAGTGTATTTCACTAATGTGGACACTCTTGCGACAAAGCCCTGAAGCCAAGCCAGAGATCGGAAAAGTTATTGTTGTGACTCCATCCAGTTTAGTAAAAAACTGGTATAATGAGGTGGAGAAGTGGCTGGCAGGGAAATTACAGTCCCTGGCTATTGATGGAGGAACTAAAGCAGAGATAGACAAGAAACTGGGTAAGTAAATTAAAACTGCTTTGTAAGATTTTCATTTGCTTGGTTTGTTGTGTATATAAGGTTTATATTTATAAACACCTCCCCATTGTTTGAACATATAATCTCAGTTATCATTTAAATTTGGTACAAAGAGTTTACTCTTTTTTTCAGTTGAAGCATGCGGCTTCAGCAAGCCGATCAATGTTTTTTTTTGCAAAGCTGCAGTGAGAAAATGTACTTTGGAAAATTGATGTCAAATTGCCAAAAAATTCAGATGATGAAAATTCTACCTTGTAACATTCGAGTGGATTTTTTGGCTAAAGTTGAAGTGAACTGGATAAGCTGGATTTCTATTTGGTGCCTACTGACTTAATTGCGGCCTTGAAAGAACTGTAAGATTACAGGTTTAGATGTTAAGTTCTCCTTTGAAATCCCTCCTTTATTACAAGTATAATGTGCTTGGTCTGTTCAGAGCCTTGCCTTGAGCAGACTTTTTTTATGTGCAGCCATCAATCTCTACTCTGAGAAATTGCAAGAAATCTCAGCTGAACTTCACTGGAACAATATATTATTGGTCATGACTTTATATATAGCATGTGAAACAAAGCTCCTGGCTTCCCTCTGATCCTATCAGTCTTTCTGAAGAGTGCAGGAAAATCTTGTTTGGCTGTTATTTAATGGACAGAAGAGAGTGCTCAGAGTGAGACTTCCAGGCAGGAGAAGCTTGCATAAGCAGTGAGGAGTGAAGCCAATGAGTTTAGACATACCAGCAAAAAATGTAAAACTTGTGGTGCTGGAGAATCAAGGGCAAGGTGCAGGTATTCATACTTGGTGTGGGATTGAGTACAGTGTGCACTGATCAGGGTGTGCTTTAGTTTATGGCTGACAGAAATTATAAAGCATAATATGCTGGAGAAAATGTAGTCATAAACCACAGTTAACAGCCCATCTTTGTAACTTACTGCTTTATTTTGGAACTTGTTCTGAGATTTATTTCTTAATCTTCTTCCACCCTATACAGCCATGTTTATGAGCCAACAAGGGTTGCGGATTCAAACGCCAATCCTAATAATTTCTTATGAGACGTTCCGATTACATGCTGATGTGCTTTGCAGAGGTCCTATTGGTTTAGTCATCTGTGATGAGGTAAACTGTCTTGTTACTTAGTGAAGTGTCCATGCACTTCAACAATATTCAACGCCATATAAAAGTTTGCTGATGACACCACTGTTGTGGGCTGTATCAAAGGTGGTGATGAATTAACATACTGGAGGGAGATTGAAAATTTGGCAGAGTGATGTAATAACAACCTCTTGCTCAATGTCAATAAGATAATGTCATTAAGACCAAGGCATTGATTGTAGACTTCAGAAGAGGGAAACTAGAGGTCCACGAGCCAGTAATCATTGGAGATTCAGAGGTGGAGAGTGTTAGTAGCTTGAAATTCCTGTGTGTCACTATCTCAGAGGACCTGTCCTGGACACATCATCTAAATATAATTGCAGAGAAAGCACAACAGTGCCTCTACTTCCTCAAAAGTCTGCGGCGATTCAGCATGTCATTAAAAACCTTGGCAAACTTCTATAGATGTATGGTGGAAAATGTGCTGACTGGCTGCACTATGGCCTGGTATGGGAACACCTATGCCTTTGAGTGGAAAACCCTACAAAAGATAGTGGACTCAGCAGAGTATATCAAGGGTAAAATCCTGCCAACCATTATGGACATGAAATGCTGCCCTAGAAAAGCAGCATCCATTATCAAAGATCCTCACCACCCAGGCCATGCTGCTGCCATCAGTTAGAAGTTACAAGTGCCTCAGAATTCACACCACAAGGTTCAATAACAGTTACTACCCCTCAACCATCAGGCTCTTGAACAAAAGGTGATAACTACACACATTTATGGACTGTTAGATTGTTATTTCATGCTCATTATTTATTTGCCATTTATGTATATCTACGTTTGCCAGTTTGTTGTCCATTGATCCTGTTTACAGTTACTGATTTGCTAAGTGTGCCTACAGAAAAAAAATCCCATACAACACTGAGGTTACATGTATGTACTCTGATAATAAATCTTACTTTAAACTTTTTTTGAACTTTAACTATTCTGTGACCAGCTTGCATCCGCTTCATATTTTGTTTTAATTAAATCTCTCAGCATATATTTCCCATTCCAGATATCCTTGTTAAACAGGATCACAGGATAATTATAGATTGAGTAAAGCTATTTGATGCTTATAAAACAAATCCATCTTGAATGAGTTTATTTAATGCTTATTGTTTCTCCCCATTATATTGTTCCTTTCAAGATTTCAGAGTTATGGTCTGCATTGCTTGATTTGAAGTCAATTCCACATTCTTTGACCGCTGATGGTCACTTATGGCATATGCTTTTGTATTGTGAACAGAAGCTATGTTTCATTTAAGTCTTATGAATAACTAGCTGTGAATAATTTCTGCGAGTATTAAGATGTGATGCATGTATATGTAATACACCAGGGTAATGTATTTGTTAAAATTTTAGAAGTTCTAAGGGCCTACAAGGGATATATTTTTTTAATTGTCTATATCTGCTCTATGGATTATCTCTGTCCTTTGTAAAATTAATTTAATAGCTGCTTTAGAATGTATACAGTGTACCAGTTGAAAGAAATTTTTCATCTTCAATTTGAATTAATTTTAATATTTCTGTAAGTTTCCAAAATCAAAGATATCATTTTGTGAAGTGAGGTCTTTTCTAATATACTCCGCTGTTCTTCATTTCCATCATAGGGGCATAGGCTAAAGAATTCAGACAATCAGACATATCAGGCATTGAACAATCTGAATGCCAAGCGTCGTGTGTTGATCTCAGGAACACCAATCCAGAATGACTTGCTAGAATATTTCAGCCTTGTTCATTTTGTTAATGCAGGAATACTGGGTAAGTTTGTTTTTAATTATAATATGCAAAGGCCTATTTAATCAAAATTGGACTTTTGCAGTTTAGTATTTATGTAAAATTCTTCCTATAACTAGAAGCTGGAAATTGGTTATGGTACTGCTTGTAAAATTTATTTCCTTGTCCTCAACGTGATGAGACTTAAAAGTTCCAAGGATAATCTAGTACTAAATATTCAGCATGTGGCCTTTGCATCGTAGTTTGCATAAAGATTAATACTTGTTCAAATCTTCAAGGGACTGTACAAGAATTTAAAAAGCGGTTTGAATTGCCCATCTTGAAGGGTCGTGATGCGGATGCGAGTGAAAATGAAAGATTGTGCGGTGAGGAGAAGCTGAAAGAATTGATCAGCGTTGTGAATAGGTAAAGCAACTAGTATTTATAATGATTGAGTAATACAGCTCAGAAATGTCCCTTCAGCCCAAATGATCCATGCCAACCACACCATTCTCCCTAAGTCTGTTTTTTAAAAAATTCAAACTAAATTCCTAATAAAAGTATATGCAGTGGATTCTGGTTAATTGGGACACATGGGGACCAGTATATTTTGGCCCAATTAAGTGGATGTCCAAATTAGCCAAAGTTTCATGGAAATAGTTTTTAAAAAGTTTGAAAAGACAAGCTAATTATAACTGAGTAACAAATTGTATATTTAAATAAATATAGAACAATTAGAACACTACCAGTACTACGACAGTATTATAAAACTGTATTAGTTCCTAATAGTTTTCGATGGAGCAATTTATACAGTGCATGCTGCTGCGTTCTTTAGTTTGACTGTAAATGAACAAAATCAGATTTTTTTCAGTAACTACTTGGGTTTCCTGTGTGTGCTTCAGTTTCCTTATAAATCCCAAAAATATATTTACAGGCTATTGTGAATAATCCCTAAGTGTATAGCAAGAATGAATCAAGGGGGTATTGATGGGTGTGTATAAGATAGAATACATTGCATAGATATGAGAACAATGAGATTAGGTCCATGACAACTCCCATAACAATGTCAATAAAAGTATAAGCAAAAAGTTTTCAGTTGAGTTTCAGATTATGGGTAATAGTATGCTATTCCATCACTTTGTACTTTGAAATTTTCTTTATCTTACTGTTTTAACTTTCATGGTAGAATCATTTTAGTTGGTTAAAATGAATGGCCTCTGATATTGAGTACTGTAAGCATAACCTGCCCACAGGAGCAGAAATAAGGATTGTGGTGAAATACTGATTTTGAGAATTCATTTACTTATAAATTAAATTTGCTTTTCATGTTTTTCACTCACATCTTCATAATATACAGTGTGATGCCTCATTTGACTTGATCTTCATTTTAGGTGTTTGATTCGAAGAACCTCAGATATTCTCTCCAAATACTTGCCAGTGAAGATTGAACAGATTGTCTGTTGCAGGTAAAAGTGTTCACAGCCTGATTAGATTTGTAGTTCTTCAACTAAATGTCTAAGTTTGATAAGGATTTCTGCCTGTAAGAGTCTTCCAATTACCGATTTCAAGATCCCAACTGTTCTCTGGATGAAAACGCTTTCCTTCATCTTCCATTTAATCCCTCTGCCAATTATTTTACATCTATGAGGACTAGAATATAAAAGCAAGGATGTGATGCTGAGACTTTATAAAGCACTGGTGAGGCCTCACTGGGAGTATTGTGAGCAGTTTTGGGCTCCTTGCCTGAGAAAGGATGTGCTGAAACTGGAGAGGGTTCAAACGAGGTTTACAAAAATGATTCCAGGTTTGAGCAGCTTGTCGTATGAAGAGCATTTTATGATCTGAGCCTGATTTCACTGGAATTCAGAAGAATGGAGGGTGACCTCATTGAAGCCTATTGAATGGTGATAATCCTTGATAGAGAGGATGTTTCCTGTGGTGGGAGAGTCTAAGACCAGAGGACATGACTCAGAACAAAGGGGCATCCTTTTAGAATGGAGATGAGGAAAAATTTCTTTAGCCAAAAGGTAGTGAATCTGCGGAATTCGTTACTACAGGCAGCTGTGGAGGCCATGTCTGTGTGTATGTTTGAGGCAGAGGTTGATAGCTTCTTGATTGGTCAGGGCATGGAGAGATATTGGGGCAGGGCAAGAGATTTGGGGCTGAAAGGAAAAATTAATCAGCCATGTGAAATGACAGAGCAGATTCGATGGGCCAAATGGCCTAATTCTGTTCCTGTGACTTATGGTCTTAAGCCCTCTCATAAGTGATCCCTACCTAGGCCCCTTATTTTTATACCATAAGATATAGGAATTAGGCAATTTGGCCCATCAAGTCTGCTCCACCATTTCATCATGACAAAGTTAGGCTATATACCTCAATTAGTTTTCTGCCTCAATCCCAAAGGAAACAATTCCATTTTATGCAGTTCTGTTTTATTCCCTAGCTTCATCATTCCTGAGTGCAATCATACTGTACTTCCCTGTAATGTTCTGAGCAGAAATGTATACATTTCTCAAGCAAGAGGCACAATGATGGTACAGCATTTAAATTACTAGATTAAAGATCCAGAGACCTAAGTTCAAATCCCACTACAGCAGCTAGAAGAACAGTAGGAATGACCATAAAGCAAATTGTTTTAAACATCTGACTCACTAATACTGTTCTGGAGGGGAAATATGTCTTCTCCTGGGCTGGCCTGTATGTGACTCCAAATGCATTATGAAGCCACTCAGTTCAAGGGAAATTAAAAATAGGCAATAAATGCAGGCTCACTATCCATATTAACATGTGTTGGAGACAGCCCTCATCCTATGCCTCAGCTGATAAATGAAGACTTTTTTTATAAATTGTATTGATCTGTTCTACATTTAAGAATTTGTAGATGTACTTTCTATGGTCACTCTTCAGCAGCATTCTGTAGCCTCTCTTTTTTAATTTACTTTTTACACCTTAAGTGCATCACCTTATACATTTTATTTGGATTTTAACTCTGGTTGCCATTTCCCTAGTTAACTGACTGGACGATCTATTTCTTTCTACAGTCTGATGCTTCCTCTTTGCTGTCAACCAGGAAATGAATCTTTGTGTAACCTGCAAATATTTTTAATTTGTGCTCTCCATTTAGGTATAAATGATTAAATAATGTAAACAGGTTCCTCAAATTTGCCATATTGTTTGTAAGTTTATATGATATGGCAGTTGATTGCCCATCCTTCTTGTTCTTGAGAAAGTGGAAAGCTGAACAAGATTGGGTCTTGTTTTATAATATAATCTTTATTCTTCACTGGTAAAAGACAATCTGAATGTGAGCACAACAGCTGGTATTAATAAAATATAACATTGTACACCATTCCAGTACACTTTCTCTGAAATCTGTTTAATAATTTCTATTCAAGAAACATTTTTGTTGGAGGTTCAAATTAATTTGGAACTTTCAGCTCTACCAGTATGACTTGTGCAGGCTAAACTAGAAGCATCTTCTATTGTTGATAATGATTGGACATCACTCTTAAGTCCTACTGGTTTTGCTTTGCAGAAATCAAAAACGTTTTCAAACTTCTATTATCATAATCTGGACAGTTAAATTGAATTTCACTTGTCCAGTTGAATAAACTTGTGTATAACTTTTATGTAGAAAAATATTTCTATCACAGTCACTTTTTCTATACTCAACCCTTACCCACAATATAAGGGTAAATCAAATTAAGATTAATATGTATTTTGTTCTGCACCATGTTCTCCATTTCAGTCAAATTACATTAGTCATTTCTTTCCTTCAGACTCACTCCCCTGCAGTTAGAGTTGTACAAGTTGTTCTTAAAACAAGCCAAACCAGCATTAGAAGTGGAGCAAGCTCACAATGGGAAGATAAGCATTTCCTCCCTGTCTTCGATTACCTCGCTAAAGAAACTTTGTAACCGTAAGTGGAAAAATAATTAGAGCTGTCTTTCTTAATGTCTCGTAAAATAGCAATTTTGTACTTCAGTGTATACTAGTGGGAAGCCTCAACCTAGCTTTTATTAAAGAACCAAAAAAATTTTTTAAAGTAAAAGAATTTTAAATGAGTCATAAACGATTTACCAGTCTGATTTTTATTTTGTAGCAGAAAGTCAAGATGAATTTAAATATGTAGTTTCATTTTATAAGGAAGTCTGCCTTTTCTGTTTGTCTGTCTAGACCCAGCGTTGATCTATGAGAAATGTGTTGAAGGTGAAGGAGGATTTCGAGGAGCATTTGATCTCTTTCCACCAGGATACAGTACAAAATCTGTGGAGCCTCAGTTGTCTGGTAAAACTTAAAGTCCAAATTTCTGAATCAAAATTAGTTTTTCCTCTTCTAATGTTTTCTGTTAATCTTGGTGTAAACTGTGTTTGTTCAATTGGGTTCTACAGTTGTCCCATTAGAGTGGCTGGTTAATACTTTATTATCAAGAAATGTCACTAGATTGAGCTGTCTGCAGCTACATAGAAACTCACTGTATACTTGTTTGATTTGGTGTTTGTATTGGGCAGCAGCATGCAAACCAATGCTCAATAGTTGCCTTTCACATTCCGTTAGCCCCCCACAATCCTGGTAGTTGCTGTCATGTTCTTTGTTGCTAATTCACTGTCAAATTGTACTCTGCTAAACTCTTCACGTATTTGAGCAGATGTTGAAAGTCCATCAATTTTCTTTGCTCTAGTTTGTCACCAGGATCAACTTTAGGAGGGTGAATTCAGTGGGTAGTGTTTTAGTTTATGCGTGGTGGGGTGGAGATGCGCCTCTATCAAAGGAAATGTGAGGCGTTCCTTCCCTCCACTAGCCTGCAGGTCATGGGCAAGGTGATGCACCATCAATAACTCTTGGAGACGGGAGGCGAACAATAGGCTTTTATTAGCAGCAAAAGAGACCACAACATCTTGGAGACTGAGGGAGGAGCAGTGCCTCCAATCACCTTTATACAGGGGTCTGTGGGAGGAGCCACAGGAGCAGTCAGCAGAGGGGCGTATCCAGAGAGCAGTCAGCAGAGGAGTGTGTCCAGACAGGTATACATAATTTACCACATTCATCCCCCCCTTTGTTTTAAAAGAGAGTCCCCATGGGGCACAGTTTCTTACAAGTATATTTACAGGTTAAGTCTATCAGGCGGTCGAGTCTGTCGCTGCGATCTACGTAGCACCGGCTGTGATTGCACCGGTGACGGTGGTTGTGCTGGCTCCGGCCTGACTTGAGGTGCCAGCCCGTTAGGCGTCAGCAATCCTTCATGCGTGTGCGTGGCGCCCGGTATGGGAGTGTCGTGAGGAGTCTGTGTAGGGCTTGGTGTGCGTGGTGTCTCGTGGGTATATACATCGGTGGTTACGGGGTTCATAGTCACCGTGGAGTGTGCGGAGTAGGGGTCTGGTGCTCCTGCGGGCGCCAGATCGCGGACAGAGACCGTGTCCTCCCGCCTATCAGGTAAGACCACGTAGGCATACTGGGGGTTCGCATGTAGAAGGTGAACCCTCTCGACCAGCGGGGAGTATTTATTGCTCCTCGCATGTTTCGAGAGCAGCACTGGCCCTGGGGACGTCAGCCAATCCGGCAGGGTGGTCCCAGTGGCAGACTTCCTGGGAAAAGAAAAGAGTCGCTCATGAGGGGTGGCATTGGTGGACGTGCATAACAGGGAGCAGATGGAGTGGAGTGCCGCGGGGAGGACCTCCTGCCAGCGAGAGACCGGCAATCCCTTTGACCTAAGGGCTAAGAGTGTGGCCTTCCACACAGTGGCATTCTCCCTCTCCACCTGTCCATTCCCCGGGGGATTATAGCTCGTGGTCCTACTAGTAGCAATACCCCTAGCCAGCAGGTACTGGCGCAGCTCGTCACTCATAAACGAGGACCCTCTATCACTATGGATATAGCAGGGATATCCGAACAGAGTGAAGAGCTGGCGCAGGGCTTTTATGACGGACGTGGCAGTGGTATCGGGGCAGGGGATGGCAAAGGGGAACCGCGAGTACTCGTCGATTATGTTGAGAAAGTAGACATTGCGGTCGGTGGAGGGAAGGGGGCCCTTAAAGTCGACACTCAGTCGCTCAAAGGGGCGGGTGGCCTTGATAAGTTGTGCCTTTTCAGGATGGTAGAAGTGCGGTTTGCACTCAGCGCAGACTTGACAGTCCCTGGTCATCGTCCTGATTTCCTCAAGGGAGTAAGGCAGGTTCTGGGCTTTCACGAAATGGTAAAGTCGGGTGACCCCCAGGTGGCAAAGATCTGCATGGAAGGTGTATAGCCGGTCGAGCTGCGCGCTGGCACACGCTCCCCAGGATAGAGCATCAGGGGGCTCATTGAGCCTTCCAGGCCGGTACAGGATGTCATAGTTGTAGATGGAGAGTTCTATTCGCCATCTCAAAATTTTATCATTTTTGATTTTGCCCCGCTGTTGGTTGCTAAACATGAACGCAACTGAGCGCTGGTCGGTCAGCAAGGTGTGAACCTTTTGCCGGCGAGATAGTGCCTCCAGTGCCTAATAGCTTCCACTATGGCCTGGGTTTCTTTCTCCACCGTGGAGTGCCGAATTTCAGGGCCTTGAAGGGTATGAGAGAAGAATGCTACTGGCCTGCCTGCCTGATTGAGGGTAGCAGCCAGCGCGAAGTCGGAGGCGTCATTCTCTACTTGGAAGGGAATGGTCTCGTCCACCGCATGCATCGTCGCTTTGGCAATGTCCCCTTTAATGTGGCTGAAGGCCGCGCGGGCCTCGGCTGAGAGGGGAAATGTGGTGGACTTGACCAGGGGGCGGGCCTTGTCTGCGTAGTGAGGGACCCATTGGGCGTAATAGGAAAAGAAGCCCAGGCACCGTTTGAGGGCTCTGAGGATAGTAGGAAGAGGGAGTTCCAACAGGGGGCACATACGGTCGGGGTCAGGGCCAATGACCCCGTTCTCCACGACATACCCAAGGATAGCAAGTTGACTGGTTCCGAACACACACTTGTCCCTTTTATAGGTAAGGTTAAGAGCTTTGGCCGCTTGGAAAAATCGTTGGAGGTTGGTGTTGTGATCCTGCCAGTCGTGACTGCAGATGGTGATGTTATCCAGATATGGGAACGTGGCCTTCAGTTGGCACTGGTCCATCATCCGGTCCATCTCCCTCCGGAAGACAGAGACACCATTCGTGACACCGAAGGGAACGTGCAGGAAGTGATAGAGCCTGCCGCCCGCCTCGAAGGCGGTGTAGGGGTGGTCCTCCGGGCGGATGGGGAGCTGACGGTAAGCGGATTTCAGGTCTATGGTCGAGTACACCTTGTACTGAGCTATCTGATTGACCATATCCGCGATGCGGGGTAGGGGGTACGCGTCAAGCTGCGTGAACCTACTGATGGTCTGGCTATAGTCCACGACCATCCTATTTTTCTGCCCGGTCCGAACAACAACCACCTGGGCCCTCCAAGGACTTGTGCTTGGCTCAATGATCCCCTCCCTGAACAGCCGCTGCACCTCCAACTTAATGAAGGCCCTGTCCCCTGCGCTGTACCTCCTGCTTTTAGTTGCCATAGGTTTACAGTCGGGGGTCAGGTTGGCGAACAGCGGTGGGGGAGGGATCTTGAGGGTGGAGAGGCTGCAAGTGGTGTCGGTAGCGCAGCTGTCGGCAAGGTGTTGGGTGGGATGTGCGGGTCGGTGTGTGTGTGTGGTCAGTAGCGGGGTATATGATGAAGTCCCACAAAACTGAGGATTTCTGACAGTGATTGGTGGGAGGGGCCCGTCATACTCCATTGTCACACTTTTCAGGTGGCTCTGGAAGTCGAGCCCCAATAGCACAGGGGCACATAGTTGAGGCATGACCAGTAAGCAAAGTCCCGATATTCTGTGCTCTGCACCACCAGTGTCGCTACACAACCCCCCCCCCCCCCCCCCCCGGATGTCTGTGGAATGCAATCCAGAAGCCATGGTGACCTTTTGCTTACCGGCTGTGTCACAAGTCCGCAGCATTGCACTGTGTCTGGGTGAATAAAACTCTCAGTGCTGCCTGTGTCAAACAGGCAGCTAGTCCTGTGCCCCTCCACCAGGATGTCCATCATTGACCTTGTGAGCTGGTGTGGAGCGCTCTGGTCGAGGGTCACAGAGGCCAGAGTTGAATCGCCGTCTTGGTGCCTGGTAAGCACCCGTGGATTGGAGGCGGGGCGAGGTGGCGCCGACAAAGATGGCCGCCCCCATGCCTCGCACGCGGCGGACAGGCAAGATGGCGGTGACCAAGATGGCTGCCCCCATGCTTCGCACGTGGCGGACAGGCAAGATGGCGGCGACCAAGATGGCGACCCCCCCCATGCCTCGCACGTGGCGCTGCTCGACCCCGCTTGTGGTTTGGGCTCACAGGCCTTGGCGAAGTGGCCCTTCTTGCCGCAGCTGGAGCAGGTAGCTTCTCGGGCTGGCCAGCGTTTTCGGGGGTGCTTTTCGAGTCCGCAGGAGTAACACTGTGCGGACTTGCGACTGGCAGCAGCCGTGGTCGACTCGCCAGCGAGTTGCAGGGACTTCACGGACTCGCGACTGGCAGCAGTCAAGGTCGACTCGCCAGCGAGTTGCGAGGACTTCACGGACTCGTGACTTGCAGGAGCCGAGGTCGATTCGCTGGCGGGTTGCGGGGTCTGCAGCGTCCACAGGGTCGGCGGGAGATCGCGCGCCTGGACAGCGTCAGCATCGTGCAGAGCGGCCTCCAGCGTGTCAGCCAGCTCGATCGCCGAATGTAAGGTAAGATCGGCGTGTTCCAGCAGCCGCTGGCTCACGTACACTGACCTGATCCCCGTAACGAAGGCATCTCTTACCAGCAGCTCCGCATGCTGTTCCGCCGTCAGTCCCCTGCAGTCGCAGGCCCACACGAGTGTCTGTAGGGCCCGGACAAACTCAGCGCTCGACACTCCGGCCCGCTGCCGCTGTGTCGCTAAGCGATGTCTTGCGTAGACGGTGTTCACCGGCCGCTGGTATTGTCTTTTGAGGGCATCCATTGCACCCTGGTAGTCCATTAGGTCTCTGATCACGGAGTAGACCCTTGCACTGACTCTGGAGAGGAGAACCTTGCGCTTTGTGGCAGAGTCGGTCACATGAATCTGCTCCAGGTACGATTCGAAGCATGCTAGCCAGAGTTGGAAAGCGTCACCAGCTTCCTGGGATTGAGGGTCAAGATCCAATTGGTCTGGTCGTAAAATGCTCTCCATGTTTTAAAATTGCTGCTAATAAAATTGATGCACCATCAATAACTCTTGGAGACGGGAGGCGAACGATAAGCTTTTATTAGCAGCAAAAGAGACCACAACATCTTGGAGACTGAGGGAGGAGCAGTGCCTCCAATCGCCTTTATACAGGGGTCTGTGGGAGGAGCCACAGGAGCAGTCAGCAGAGGGGTGTGTCCAGACAGGTATATGTAGTTCACCACACAAGGTTAGCCCCACCCTCCCCCAATCAGTGCCATGTGAAGCCATGGGAACAGTTGGTAGATGGTTGTATTAGCAGCTGGTGCATATCACAAGTCCTGGTTAAGGAACCACTGATGCTGGGCAGACAGCCTCTGAAGAGTATTGATAATGACTGGGGTCTCCCATCTTGTAAAGACACTACCCAGGAGAAGGCACTGACAAACAATTTCTGTAGAAAAATTTGCTAAGAACAATCATGGTTATGAGACCATGATCACCTACGTCATATGACATGGCACAACCAATGATGTGTTTTTACTTAATAAAGGGGCCATGGTAGTGTAGCAGTTAGTGCTATGCTGTTGCAGCTTGGGGGCATTGAAGTTTGGAGTTCAATTTCGACACATTCTCTCAGGAGTTGTACATTCTCCATATGATGGTGTGGGTTTCCTCCTGGTGCTCCCACATTCCAAAGACTTGCCAGTCAGTAGGTTAACTGGTCATTGTAAATTGTCCTGTGATTAGGCTCGGGTTAAAACAGTGGGCTGCTGGGTAGTGCAGATCATTGGGCCAAAAGGGCCTGTTACACCCTGTATCTCAAAATAAATAGAGTTCAGCCAGGGAACACTCTTCTCCTTTATACTAATCTCTTTGTGATAATGTATCAACAGAGATTTTTTTTAATTATTAGGACACAGAAAGAGGCCAATTGAACCATTTGATCAAGGCTTTCAACAACCAATGCCATGAATTATTGAAAAGCAAATTTATCCAGAACTAACATCTGACCTAAAGGACCAATTAAGACTACTATTCTGCCATAGCCTTGAAGGAAATTTCCTCAGCTGTCCTCAATCATAATCAGCATTATACATTCCACCTTGTTTGTTCTCTGCTTGCAGTCACCTTGAATATTGCAGTCACTGGTTGCAAGGAAACTCTTTGAAGTTTTTACCAGCAATCCTAAGAAGTGCTCTTTGTTTTGTATTTAAGTGACAGGTGTTATGATATGATTTTTAAAAATTTTCTTTTAATCCACTTCTATCTTACTGCAGGCAAAATGCTTATTCTTGACTATATCTTAGCCATGACTCGAAGTACCAGCTCTGATAAGGTGGTTCTGGTATCAAACTACACACAAACTCTTGATTTATTTGAGAAGCTCTGCAGAGATAGGAGGTGAGTCCAAGCAATACAAGTAAATACATGATATTCTGAACCAGTGTGCCCCTCCACAGCAGAAAGATATAAGATGATCTTTAGTGCAAATTCTGTGACAAATTATACAAGGTATTTTGGAACAAGTTAACCTATGAATTTGATTATCAGCTGTAACTATTGAGGTTGTAAATAAAGTTCAATTGATTTATTGCGCCTTTATGACATCATGGGTTGGGAATCTAAACAGCATTCTGTGCTTGTGGGATCTGTACTGTCAATATCAACAGCACTAATATAGTGATCAGCACCTTGACTGAATGATGGTAATACTGAAATCTAGATTAAAGTGTTAATGTAGATTATATCTGAAAATTTTAGTGTGGGGCTTGAGATGAAAGTGTTTTCAGATGAGCATTTGCGCATCCTTTCTGTGTGAAGTCATCACAAAATCACGTTAATTTTGATATATCAACATATGGATTTCTAAATGTTCATGTAAAGTTTTGCCTATATCCCAATTCTCATCATATCCTATGCAGCAATGGTCCGAGCTGACCAGCATTAACTCCTGGCCCAGCAATGACACAACTTTAAAATTCTTAACCTTGTTTTCAAATCTCCTATGTGCTTCTGCCACCAAATATCTTTAACTCTGTCCAGCCGTAGAATCCTGGTTCCTAAGTTGCTTGCAATTTGCATCCTATTACAGGTAATCCCCGCACACGGCCATTTGGGTAATGGAATTTCACTTTTGCAGAATTCACAACACATTATTCAGAAATTTGAGATACAAAATAATATTATAGCTCGTGAAATCTATATGGGTGACAAATAGTAAATAAATACAGACTGTGCAATGGTTATGAATGCCCAAAATGTCGATACTGTACTCCCACTACAAGCAATCTACCATAATATTAAATTCAAAAATCTGAAGTACATTCATATTTTTTTTTCCTATGAATGGCAGAACTAGATTAAGGCAACTGGACTTGTTTCCTAGAAGATGTTTCACCACTCATCTGAGAGGCTTGATCCATGGTGGGTAGTTTTCCGGCTTATAAACTCTGAGTTGTTTATAGTGCATTGTAACTAGGTGGCGTCATACTCTGTTCAGGGATGGATTTTCCAGTTTGACAAAGATGGCTTCTTTAACCCCTCTTTCAAACCACCTGTCCAAAATGTGCATATTATTATCATCAAAGGAGTCTCCTTTATCCTTTAAGTGTATATATACAGCTGAGTCTTGACCTGAAGTGTTAGCCCTCCAATGGGCCACCCATATGTGAAGTGGTTGTGTTTTTTGTCTATATACAGATTTGTGCAGTTCTCATTGCATTGGATAGCATATATAATATTGCTTTTTGTATGTTTGTGTGTAGGATCCTTGGGGTGGACAAGTTTCTGTCTGAGTGAGTTTGTAGGTTTGAAAAACACAGGGATTTGGTGTTTTTTTGAAAATCCTCGAGTTTCTCTGAAACTCCAGCTATCTATGGGATGACTATGTTTTTCTGTCTGCTTTGGTTTACCTCTGTCTGTCGGTTTTTATTGCACATTTTGAACAGGGAGGAGGTTTGAAAGCCATCTTGGTCAAACTGGAAAACCCTTCCCTGAGCAGAGGGGGTGGTCTATGACACCACCTATCAGCTATTTGCAATGCAGTCCTAACATCGGTGTCTCCACAACAGTTCACACCTCCACGCATGCAAAGATGAGACTAAGGACCCTTTCATTACCTCTACAACTCTCAACAACCCTCATATGTGATTGCTATACCTTTAAACAACTCCGAGTTTATAAGCCAGAAAACTACCCACCATGGATCAGAACTGAGTGGCAAAGTGTCTTCTAGACAACACGGCAAGTCCAGTTGCCCTGGTTTACTACTGCTTGGTATACAGTGACCTGGATGACTGAGAACCTTCATAGACAGAACTAGATTCCTCTCTTCACTTTCACTGATTTTTAAAATCGGTATGATGTACTTTTGATACCATTCATTACAATACTATTGAAGTGTGGTTACCATATTGAGTGACTGTATTTTCTGACTTGTGGATGATTGTAAATACAAGACCTTTTCTTTGCCTGCTGATTGCCTATAAACAATTTTTTCAACTCTTGTTTCTTGCTGTATGTGCAAATGATGCAATAATCGCAATATGCCCCATTTCTAGGAATGCACATCTTCCCCTACTGCAGCACAAGAGTCTTCTGTATCTCTTAATTGTCTTCCTAAAATTTCTCCACCTTGCCATCTTTCTTTCCTGGTTTAGGATTTCCCTGAATCCTATCTCTGCAATTAAGTTTGCCTGTTTTTGAAACAGTTGTTCAATAGGCTGAAGCCTGATTAAATGCTGCTTTAAAAACGTGGCTGGAATCTAAAATACAGACTTAATACAAAGAGCAAAATACCCAGTGGGTAAAAATTACTGAAAAGGTGCAAATTGCCTCAGATGGCAACATTTCTTTATCTCACTGATTAGGATGCTTATCACAGGCTTCAATCTTCACAGTCTCGATGACCAGAAGTGAAGAGGTGACACTCTTTTCGGGAGAATTTTTAACCTGTGGCTTTATCTCTCCTCTTGAATAAACATGATAGTGAGGGTATGATGTACTGTCACTGGTGATGTCTTTTGGTTGAGATGTTGAAAAATCATCATTACCTCATTGCCTTTCATGCCTTCTTACTGGATCCCATCATCAAGGACATCTTTACTCCCCCCCCCCATTTTGCTTTCCGCAGAGATCACTCCCTACGTGACTCCCTTGTCCACTTATCCCTCCCCACTGATCTCCCTCCTAGCACTTATCCTTACAAGCAGAACAATTGTTAAATCTACCCCTGCATCTCCCCTCTCACTACCATTTAGGGCAGTAAACAGTCCTTCCAGGTGAGGTGATACTTCACCTGTGAGTCTGTTGGGGTCATTTACTGTGTTTAGTGCTCCCAGTGTAGCTTCCTGTATATCGGTGAGACCAGACATAGATTGGGAGACCGCTTCGCCAAGCATATATGCTCCATGCACCAGAACAAGCGGGATCTCCCAGGGGCCACCCATTTTAATTCCATTTCCAATATGTCCATCCATGGCCACCTCCACTGTCGTGATGAGGCCACCTTTAGTTTGGAGGAACAAAACCTTATATTCCATTTGGGTAGCCTCCAACCTGATGGCACGAACATCGAATTTCTCAGACTTCTGGTAATGCCCCCCCCCCACCCTCCTGCTTCACCATTTTCACCCCCTTCCCCTCCCTCACCTTATCTCCTTGCCTGCCCATCGCCTGTCTGGTGCTCCTCCTCCCTCTTTCTTTCTTCCATGGCCTTCTCTCTTTCTCCAATCAACTTCCCAGCTCTTCACTTCATTCCTCCCTCTCCAGGTATCACCTATCACCTGGTGGTTCACTCTGCTCCCCCATCTTTTAAATCTACTCCTCAGCTTTTTTTCCCTCCAGTACTGCTGAAGGATTTCAGCCAGAAACGTCGACTGTACTCTTTTCCATCAATGCTGCATGGTCTGCTGAGTTCCTCCAGCATTCTGTGTGTGTTGCTTGGGATCCTACCACCGAGCACATCTTACCCTCCCTCCCCTCCACTTTCTGCTTTACACAGGGATTGCTCCCTAAGCAATTCCCTTGTCCATTCGTCTCTCCTCACTGATGTTCCTCCTGGCATTTACCCTTGCAAGCGGAACAGGTGCTACACCTGCCCCTATGCCTCCTCCCTCACTACCAGTCAGGGCCCCAAACAGTCTTTCCAGGTGAGGCAACACCTCACCTGTGAGTCCATTGAGGTCATCTTATGTGTCCGGTGCTCCTGGCGTGGCTTCCTGTATATCAGTGAGACCCGACCAAGGTTGGGAGACTGCTTCTCCGAGTACTTACATCCGCCTGGAGAAGTGGGATCTCCCAGTGGCCACTCATATTAATTCCACTTCCCATTCCCATTCCAGCATGCCCATCCATAGCCTCCTCCACTGTCACAATTTTGCCAGGTTAAAATTAAAGGTTGGAGGAACAACACCTTATATTCTATCTGGGTAGCTTCCAACCTGATGGCATGAACATGCTATTTCTTGAACTTCTGGTACTGCCTCCCCACCCCACTTCACATACCCCATCCTCTTTTCCCTATCTTGCCTCCCTCTGATGCTCCTCCCCCCTTTTCTTTCTTCCATGGCCTTCTGTCCTCTCCTATTTGATGTCCCCATTCTCCAAGGCCATCTATCTGCCTCTTTCACCAATCAACTTCCCAGCTCTTTACTTCATTCGCCTATTACCTTGTATTTCTCCCTCCACTCACCCCACCACTTAAACCTACTCCTCATCTTTTTTTCTCTAGTCCTACTGAAGGGTCTTGGCCCAAAACGTCGATTATGCTCTTTCCCATAGATGCTGCCTGGCCTGCTGAGTTCTCCATCATTTTGTGTGTGTTGATCGATGAAGATACCTTCCAACAGTTCAAGGCAATGGCTCACCACCAGCTTCTCAAGGGCAATAAGGAAAGGACAATAAATGGTGGTCCAATACTAGAAGACATGCATCTTGAGTGAAGGGGGAAGTTCAAAGGAAATATGCAGGGCACGTTGTTTATTCAGAATGTGATGGGTGCCGGGGTGGTGATGAAAGCAGAAATGATAGTGGCATTAAAAAAACATTTTGATAGATATGGGTGGATCACATGCAGGCAGAGTAGATGGCCCGAGACCTTAGGGTGGAAATGGTTAATATAAGGGGATATTATTTTAAGATGATTGGAGACAATTTTAGGGACATGTTCAAAGTAAGTTTTTTTACACGGAGAATGGTGAGTGTGAGGATTGCGCCACCAGGGTTGGTGGTAGAGGCAGATACAGTGGGGGAACTTACGGAACTCTTAGACACATGGATGGTAGAAAAATGGAGGGCTGTGTAGGAGGGAAGAGTTAGATTGATCTTAGAGTAAGCTAAAAGGCCGGCACAAAAATTGTGGGCCAAAGGGTCTGTATTGTGTTCGGTGTTCTAATTCAGCATAGAATCCACAACTTTCCTTTTAGGAAGGTTGGGTGTATTATTTTGAAACTTATAGCTAAAATGAAGAAAGAGTGGAGAAGCAAAGAAAAGCTGTCTGATTTTGTAATTTATTAATACTAGTTATGAAGCTGTTTCTGCCCCAGTGTTAACAGTGATGGTTGTTAAGACTTTGTGGCATTTGACCTGAAACTGTGTGAATATAGAAAAGTACAGCACAGGAACTGGCCCTGTGACACACGACGTCTGCTCCAAGCGTGATGCCAAATTAAACTTTTTGCCTACGTATGATGCATATCTTTTCATTCTCTGCATATTCATGTCTGGCTTAAAAACCTTATATCATATCTGCATCCACCACAGCCCATCGCAGTTACCTACCATTCTCTGTTTAAAAAGAAACTTGCAACCACATAAATCTTTTAAACTCTTTCCCCCCCTCACCTTAAATGCATGCCCTTTGGTATTTATCATTGATACCCTGGAGAGAAAAAGATGCTTGTGTTGACAACAATCTAGAGACTCTATTTAAATGGTTTGAGGGTTGAAATAAATATCGTCGGTGGTGTGATATAGAGAGAACCTGAAGGTGCATGGGTAATGTGATTCTATGCTTCAGAGAGAATTATTTACTATGTTTCATATTTACTATGAAATATTTGCTCATAATTAAAAGAACAATTAATTTTAACTTCCTTTCCATCTATCAGATACCTTTATGTTAGACTGGATGGTACAATGACAGTAAAAAAGAGAGCCAAGATAGTGGAACGTTTCAATAACCCTGCGGTAAGTGACAGCATATGCTTTTAAGAACAGTTTAAGAAAAGCTGAAATAATGCCTTATTCCTCTACATAGATATATTGTGCTCCATAGCTTGAAATTTAAAGCGATGTGAGTACCCTGAAACTCAGTCTGGTACATCTCAGCCCAACTCAATCACCAACTGGAGAATGAGGGCCATTCACACTGGCACCTGTCTGCCCTGTCTTCTCATTTTGATTCCTGAGCTCTAGGCTCCCTTCCCCATGTGGTATGAAATTCAAAACACTGAGCTGAGATGTAGGTGTAACAAGCGCTTTGATAATGGTCCAAACGGCACAGTAAATGAAATGAAGAATAAGAAAGATGTATGAGAGATTTGGGATGAGAGGAGGTTACAGAGGTAAAGTAGGGTAATTTACTAGGGATCTGAGAATGTTAAATTATATCATTAAAGTGATTAATGGGAAATTAAATTTGTGTGATGATTACAATTATTACTTCTAATTTCTCGATTATCCTGCTGAGTGATTGCTTATGATTGATTCCTTGAAAAGTCATATTTAAAATGATACAGCTGAAATTTAAGGATTTTTTTTGGACCACAAGAGTTTTGTGAAAGTGGATTTCTATATCTAGCTCAACTAAGTCATCTCAGTCAAAATAATAATTAGGCATCTCTTTTAATTGTATGTTCCTGAGTAATTGCACATTCTACACTTGTATGGAGAATTTAATACCATACCAAAAAGAATAAATAGTGCTATGTACGTTGTATATAAATCAGGCAAGTAATTATATTTGGTAAACACAAAGTACGCTGCAGATGCTGGGGTCAAAGCAACATGTACAACACACTGGAGGAACTCAGCAGGTCGGGCAGCATCCGTGGAAACGAGCTTGGATGCTGCCCGACCTGCTGAGTTCCTCCAGCGTGTTGTATGTGTTAATTATATTTGGTTACAGCTGTTACTATGCTTTTAAGTTTTTACCTGAACTGTCAACACAGCCTGTACTTCATTTGCTGATCTGGGCATCTAGCTCAGATCCTAGCTCTAATGTAGAGCTTCAGATTCAAAATGCAACAGTGCTTTCTACTAATCAATTTCAAATTCAAACTTATTATTATCCAACCGTATACAGTTATTTCACCAAACAAGACAAAGTTCCTCCAGACCAAGTTGCACAACGCTTACGTATAACTCACACACAACACAAAAATTAATATTACCTCAAATAAATTAACAAATAATAAGGTGCATATACAATTCAAGTTAAAAAGTATATAGTATAGCACCATTAGGGCTTTATATGTGATAAGACCTGGACGGTGGCAGAGAGTTCAATAGTTTTACAATCTGGGGGGAAGAAGCTGTTTCTCATCTTAACTTTTCTTGTCCTAATGCTACAGTTCCTCCTGCCTGTTGGTAGACGGTCAAAGAGGTTGTTGACGGATGGGAGGGACCATTGACAAGTGTATGTAGCAATCCTGATAAATATCTCTAATAGGTGAAAGAGAGACCCTGATGATCTTCTCAGCAGTCCTTGTAATCCTTTGTAAGGACTTGTGGTCAGATGCCTTAAAATTCCTGTACCATGCAGAGATGCAGCTGATCAGGACACTCTTGATGTGCTCCTGTAAAAATTGGTTAAAATGAGGTGGGGAGTCTCACCTGTCTCTTTCTCCTCAAGAAGGTCTTCAATGTCTTAAGTTTATGCTTCTTATTTGTTTAGAAAATATGTAAAATTCTAATTTTATACTTAATAAAAAAATATCAAGGTGGAGTGGGATCTTGCCAGGGTCTCACTATTTATTTGTATTATTTCAGAACCCTGAATTTATATTCATGTTGAGTAGCAAAGCTGGTGGATGTGGCTTGAATTTAATTGGTGCAAACCGGTTGGTCATGTTTGATCCAGACTGGAATCCAGCTAATGATGAGCAAGCGATGGCTCGTATATGGCGAGATGGACAGAAGAAGACTTGCTACATTTACAGGCTTTTATCGGTAAGGAGCTGATGATTTGTTAAGGTTGCAATTCTGGCGCTCTTAATGCATCGAGATAATGATGTCTTTGAATCAAATTGAAAGCAATAACAAGGCCAAGCTTCAGGTAAAGCAGGGGAGAGAAGTCTGAACGGTTTATGATGCATTTGAGTATAGTTCTTCATAACATCTTTTTGCTTTATAAAATTAATTCCAAGTAGTAAAGAGAATTTGCTTGCTTTTAAAATGCGTGCTGTGTGTTGTATGTGTTTTATAATAATATGCTTGAAGTATCAGCATTAGAATGTGATTGCTCTGGAGAAGGTTCACAGATTTACCAGATGTTGCTCAGGATAAAACATTTTGTTTAAGAGGAGATTCCAGGTAGGTTGGAATCATAGAATGATTTTATAATTATGAAATCATAATCCCAAGAGATTGTGTAGATGCTGGAGTAACACAAACAAAATACTTTAAAGTTCAAAGTGTGTTATACACTCAACCAACAAAAAAGTGCCTGAAATAATGAACAATTTTTGTATGTAACTAAATTAGAATGGTGATATTCTGGGGTTGTAGTGACAAATTACCAGAGTACAGAGTAAAACCAGAGGACACAGCCTCAGAATAAAGGGACATCCGTTTAGAAAGGGGTGAGGAGGAATTTCCTTAGCCAGAGAGTGGTAAATCTGTGGAATTCATTGCCATGGGTGGCTGTGGTGGCCAAGTCATTGGATATATTTAAGGCAGAGGTTGATAGATTCTTGATTAGTCAGGGCGTGAATGGATACAGAGAGAAGGCAGGAGATTGAGACTGAGAAGGAAAATAGATCAGCCACGATGAAATGACGGAGCAGACTGGATAGGCCAAATGACCTAATTCTGCTCCTATCTCTTATGGTCAACAGACTCTATTGTAGCTAACCTCATCCCTTCTGAACTCCATTCCTCATTTACCCCAAATCTGATGACTTGGACAGCCTCTCGGTCCCCAATGCTTTATCTTAGGTTTAATCATTTCATGTTATTGCACTTTCATGCAGTACTCAAACACATAAAACCATTGGCCCTGATATCAAACACTTCAGTGGGCTTCCTTCCAGGGCTACCTTCTAGAAAATATCATTAAAACATGCCTTTTCATCTGTCTCTCTTGAAAAACTCCTGAAAATTAATGATTCATTTTTGTCAAGTCTTTGCTATTCTATATTTGACATCCAGTTTTTTTTTTCTAATTACATTGCTTAAACATATTGGGATTTTTCAGTGTTACATATAACACAAAAGAGCACAGTACAAGAACAGGCCCATCAGCCCATGAGGTATTTGCAGACCATGTTGACAAATGTATAATCCTATCTAACCACACCTGGTCTATAGCCATCCATTGTCTGCTTGTTCATGTGCCTGTATAGATGCCTCTTTAACATTGCTGTCGGTTGTACTTCCATCACCTCCCATGGCAGCACATTCCATGCACCTGCCACTCTCTGTAACAAAAAATGTTGCACATCTCTTTTAGGCTTTCATCCTCTGGTATTTTGCTATTCCACCGTGGGTGAAAGATTCCAACTATCCCCTCTGTGCCTCTCATAATTGTATGCACTTATGTTAGATTGCCCCTCAGCCTCTGATGCTCCAGAGAAAACAATTCAAGTTTACTCATCTCTCCTTAATATGGGCTGCATCCCAGGGAACCTCTACTGTATCTTTTCCAAAGCCTCCACAGCCTTCTTGTAATGTGGCAACTAGAACTGCAACATGACTTCCTGATTTTTATAATCAACAGCAAATGCTGTCTTTATCTACTTGTGTTGCTACTTTCAGGGAGCTGTGGACATTCACCTTGAGCTCCCGCACTACATTAATGGCCACTAAGGTCCTGTCGTTTACTGTATACCTTCCTCTTGCAATTGACCTTCCAATGAGCAACTCCTCACACTTGTCTGGATTAAATTTATGTAATCTAATCCTACATAAAATACTGTTGACATATTTAAAACAACGATTGTAATAAGGAAATGTTATTTATGTGGAAGAGCCATACTTCACTGAAGTGCTAATAATATTCTGAATATAATTTTTGAGCAAAGATTATCAGTGACATTACCTTAATATGCCCCAAATTTTCTGTGCCCCCTGACAATAAATACTAGGTCTGAGATGTTTTGATAACCTGTTGAGGTGGTTAGTCTAACAAAATCTGGGTAATGTTTGTCAGATAGTGAACTATAAATCTTAAGATCTTATCTATGAAAGACTTTGAAATTAAAGACTTTAAAGACATTATTGAAATAAAGTAACGCAAAAATAAATGTTTTCAATAGGTACATTTAATGTCAGAGAAATATATACAATATACATCCTGAAATTCTGTTTTGTAATGTTTCAGACAGGGACAATCGAGGAGAAGATTTTCCAGCGTCAAACTCACAAGAAGGCACTGAGTAGCTGTGTAGTGGATGAGGAGCAAGATGTTGAACGACACTTCTCTCTTGGAGAGCTTAAAGAGCTCTTTACTCTAAACGAGAACACAGCAAGTGATACTCATGATAGGTAACAGTTATATCTGTATAAATTTTACAGCTGTTTTTAAATCTTGCCTGAGAGAATCATAGTAGTGTTGTGAGTCACTATAAAGGCAGAGTATGAAGTGATGCTGATATTAGCATTAATGGTAAGTACAACCAACAAAAAGCAAAAATAAATTCCTCACAGAAGGAAATGTTGGTTGTCTATTGTTTCTGACAATGATGTAACCTGTGTGGAAGGAGGTTTATAGTGGAAAAAGCTGCTGCTCTGGGGCAGTTCCACTCTCTTGGCCTTAAAAAATCATGACTGGAGACTTCCTTGGCTGCAGCGTATAGCCATGATGCCTCTGAGTCTCGACATGCCCTTTGCTCTGCATAAAGCGTTGTAGCACTGCCTTCATGGTCATTGGATCTTGTAACGGATCTCATCTGCCCAGTCCGCCAGAACTGGCTTTGCATGCTAAGGTAGGCATATCCCAATCTCCACGGGTTTGGAGGTTCCCGGCTATCCTGACCTGGTTTATTCTGCCTGTCGAAAGAGGTGTACCAGGGTGTGGTCACTGTTGTATGCAAACAGTTGCTTGGAGCCACAGGTGAGAGCTGGGTAGCAGGTAGGGACCAAAGGGTGGAGCACAACAAGCCCAGCATCAGAGGTGCTACCCCTCTCTGGAAACCCCATACACCCTAACAGCAGGAAATAGTTATACACTATGACAATAGGACAAAGTAAATATTTTACATTGTGAGGAATGGCAGAGGATAGAGCTCATATCAGAAGTTTTGGTGCCTTTTTCCTGATGTGCTTGGGACCACACCATTGTTACTGCTGGGAAAACTTATCAAGCATTCCAACTACAGAGGAAATGCATTACAAATCCATTTTGTCTTATAGCAATTTCCTTTCCCTCCATGGGGAATATGTGAGACTAAAGTTTGGTTAATGTAAGTTGTGTACTTAATCGGGAGGTTTTCAATTTAAAGCTCATTCCACTTGTATGCTACAAATTCAAATTTGAATATGTCAGAAATTGTCACAAGACACTGAAGTCAACTTAAAAATTAAAGTTAGCCAAACAGTTAACAAATAACTGTCAGTTATTTCCTTCTAATTCAAACAATGTTCTTAACTTCCTTCTACAATAAACTGCAGTGGTTTGTGAATCTCTGTAGGTTTGTCTTTATCTGAAGCTCACTATGATATCATAATCTCTTCCCCGCTGCAGGCTGAAATGTCGTCGATGTGTGAACGGTCACCAGGTGCGCCCCCCTCCCGAAGACTCAGATTGCACATCAGATGTCTCTCAGTGGAATCACTGTGAGAATAAACGTGGACTACGCGATACGGTCCTTCATTCGGCCTGGGATGCTGCAGTCTCCTTTGTGTTTCATCACCAGTCCCATGAGGAGCAACGTGGAGTTATCTGAGATACACAATGGTTGTAAAAATGAAGATTCATTAAAGGTACCTAAAATGGATCAGTTGGCTTTCTGAAATCTTATTGCATTTTGGTGTACCAACAATGAAGGTTCTGAACTTTGAGGAATCTGCATGAGGATCAGCTGGCTGCATTACTCCACTTTGATTTCATTTATTTGAATATGCTGCCTTTCACACATTGCAAAGAAAATATTCATCACTGTCCTTTTACACTGCTCTTGAATGCTGTATCATTTGCATATAGAACACTTTTGAAACATCTAGTCTTGTGGAATGCGAATGTCTGCATAGTATATTGTGTAAAGACTTACTTGTGATCTATTCTGTGAATAGGCAAAGACTCATTCTAAGCTATATTTTGTTAAAAGTATTGGAGTTGTAAGTTGTGGGGATGAATCAGTAATTTTTAAGTGTTAATACAGTATTCATGTTCAAAGAATAGATGATTTAAAATCCATATGTATAAAATACTATCTTCTGTTATTATCTCTAAAGGTTTATATAATTTCAAGATTCCTGATGCTCATAGATCATTGAGCCACATTGGTAGCAATATATTTAAATATTGCTTTAAAGTAATAGTTCTCTGTTATGTTATAAGACTTGCTGATCATTGGGAACATTAGTATGAAGTGTTTCTGGAGATTCAATATTTTATCTTTGCTCTATCCAAAACACCTGTGCATCTACTGTTGAACTAATGCTAATAGCTTAATTAATGGCTAATTTAGGGAAGTCCAAGGTCTGAGTTCAATTTGTTCTGCCTCAGATCAACTGTCTGCACTTTTAAGTTGTCAAAAGTACCAGTTGATGGGAAAATTCTCCTTTAACCTGATCATTGTTCTCCATTAAATCCATGATGTGATTGTCTCCCTTATTTTTAAATGTAGCTGTTGTACAGTACTGAACTTAATGTACTAAGCCAATAAAAATCATGGTTTCCTTTTGGTTTGAATGTAAACTGTGGCTGAAACACCTGTTTCCATTTTAAACTATGTATGTTTGGGTTAATCGTAATATCAACATTTACTTTCCTCATGGGATGTTGGTATCAGTGGCACGGGCCATATTTAATGCACATTTCTAATTGACATTGATAGGGGTGGTATGTACCATCTTCAATGGCTTTGGTTACCATGCCGTGCTAATGCCAAGTGGAAAGTGAGTTTTCAGCCAGTTTTTATTGCTGGTCATCCTGTGGATTAATACTGAACAAGGAAATGAAGATATTTGGGGAAATGCAATGAAAACATCAGCTGTTTCTGAAGTTACAGTGATTAACATGAAACAAAACTCATGTTAGAGATGTTTTGACTGCTGTAAAAAAAAAAAAATCCCTTGCCTTTTATTTTGAGGCTCCTTGATGCCATAATTGGTCAAATGTTGCTATCAGCATTTACAATAGCTACAGCAATAAATAATACACAGGCTTAGCGTACTTAAAAGCTTTGTCCAATGAACTTTATTGTAAAACATCATTATTTAATTAAGTATTTAATTTAAACATCTTCACAGAACCAGGCACAAAAGGAATTAATAATGAAACCCAAGAACAAACTGGTACATGTCAAGGTGTATTGAGCTGCCCTAAAACAAAATCCTACTGCTAAAATTGCTGTTTGTACAAAGTACTCTGAGGATTTTGGGGTGGGGAGGGGAGAAAGTTCCATTTCATTGTCTTTCTTGTCCAATATACTTAAACTGAAACAGTACCCTTAGAATGGATGGATTTCCAGTCAAAAGTACTTCTCAACTGCAAGTATGCAAATAGCTTTGCTCATAAAATAAAAAAAATCCATCTGAATAATAGATGCTGTATTGCAATATCTACATTACACTGGAATGGTCAGCAAGTGCTTGTAATGGATCAGTAAGGGACTGTACTGTGATTACATGACATTTGTTCTTGAAGACTTTAAGTGCCTCTTGGGTAAGTGCAGGATCTCTGAAGAATAGATTCTCGCTTACATTCAGTTCCTTCAGCTTTAGCCTGCCAGGCATTTCTGATTCAGCTCTCATGAGGAATGATGCAAACTCAAATAGTCCATCTCCACGAATACAATTAGCACTTGGAAAAGAAAATTATAGGCTGATTATGAAATTTGATTTATTAAAAATGTATCAATTTTATAAATACTGTTATATTATGAAATTGGTAAAGTTATTAATTACCTCATTTTTACTGTCATCTCTACTATATTTACAATAGGGATGTATTGAATTTCTTACAGGCATAAAGTGGATTAAATCCAAGACACAGGAGGTGTACAAACCAATTACTTGATTTTCTTTCTTTACCAGCTCCCATGAAATTGTCCTAGATCTAAAATATTAGGTTTCTCGTTTCACAGATGCCGGTTGCAAGGTGATTTGATAAATCTAATAAAGGTTGGATATACATAATGGATGGTAGGGCCCTGGGGAGTATTGAGGATTACAGGGACCTTGCTGTACAAGCCCATTAACACCTAAAGATAGCAGCACAGGTAGACAGTGAAGGTACGTGTGGCACTTCCCTTCAAATAAATAAAAAGCTGAACCATAGAAACTGCAAAAAACAATTCATTAGAGTTCGGGGGAAAAAATAAAAAAAAGTACTGAACATAATTACCCTATCAGAGTTCTACATGTTTTTGTTCTACCTATCCCCCTTTCCCACCTTTTCTACACCTTGTTTCCTCTCTTGCCCAATTCTGATCATGGATTTTGGACCTGAAATGATACCAGTTTCTATAGCTGTTGCCTAGTTTTTCTAGCATTATTTGTTTTAAATCATAAAATAAACACCCAAAGGTCTGCCTACAGTTGAAACTTTGTGACATATACAAAATTGAGGGCATAGATTGGGTAGATTGTAGGAAACTTTTCCAACAGCAGAGATGCCTATAACCAGAAGTTACAGTTTAGGATAAAGTGCAAGGTTTACAGACATCTGAGGAAGAATTTTTCTTCCCGTATGTTGGTAGATTTCTAAATGCATGCTTGAGGGGATAATGGAAGTAGTTACTCTCATAGCACTTTAAAAATATATCTGGGTGAGCATGTGAATTGCTAAGGCATAGAAGGTATCAGATTAAGAGCTGATCAGTAGGATTAATATACAAGGGCAAGCACATGGTGGGCTTTGTGCTGGGTAACTGGCCAATTCAACAAAATTGGGTAAATAGATTCTTACTCCAAAACTAGCAAAATTTTAAGTCTAGGAGATATTTTATCCTCAAGTTTAACCATTGGAATATCAAGAGAAGTGAAAAATCTCCCAAAAGTATACAATATAACCAATTGAATGATACAAAATGTAGCAAACACGAAATCTGCAGAAGCTTGAAATTCAAACAACACACACAAATTGCTGGTGGAACACAGCAGGCCAGACAGCATCTATAAGGAGAAGCACTGGTGACGGTTCGGGCCGAGACCCTTCGAAATGTCAACAGTGCTTCTTATAGATGCTGCCTGGCCAGCTGTGTTCCACCAGCATTTTGTGTGTGTTATACAAAATGTAGATTTGGTTAAATAGAAAATGTAAGGCCTGTAAGGGCATATGTACAAAATTAAGGGAGGGAAGTTTAGTGGGGACATCAGGGTTAAGTTTTTTTTTCCTTACACAGAGGGTTGCGAGTGCCTAGAATGACTTGCCAGGGATGGTGGTGAAGGCTAAAACATTAGGGGTATTTAAGAGCCTCTTGGACAGGCACATGGATGAAAGAAAAATGGAGGGTTATGGGGTAGTGTGGGGTTAGTACTATAATAAGAATTATATGGGTTGGTACAACATGGAGGGCTGAAGGGCCTGTACTGTGCTGTAGTGTTCTATGGTTCTAAGAAAGGCTTTTAAAGATAATGTCCTATCTAAGGTGTCAACAGAACAGTTATCCTTTAATATCCAAATTTCTCACACTCATCGTGACACTAAACAGGTACTATTTATTTTTGATTATCTTAAAGCAGACAGTTCCAAACAAAAAGGAAGTTTGAGAGTTGTTTGCCTAGATCTATATGGGTAGATACATGGTAGGGAATCCAAAACTACTGTACAAGGCATCAGATTAGGATGAAACATGGAAAACCTACAGAACAATTTAGGGCTTTCGGCCCACAATGCTGTGCTGAACATGTACTTTAGAAATTACCTTGGGTTACCCATAGCCCTCTATCTTTCTAAGCTCCATGTACCTATCCAGGAGTCCCTATTGTATCCGCCTCCACCACAGTCGCCGGCAGCCCATTATACACACTCACCACTTTCTTCATAAAAAATTTACCCTAACATTTCCTCTGTACCTATTTCCAAACACCTTAAAACTGTGCCCTCTCGAGTTAGCCATTTCAGCCCTGGGAAAAAAGGCTCCGACTATCCACAGGATAAATGCCTATCATCATCTTATACACCTCTATCAGGTCAAATCTCATCCTCTGTCGCTCCAAGGAGAAAAGGCCAGGTTCACTCAACCTATTCTCATAAGGCATGCTCCCCAATCGAGGGAATATCCATGTAAATCTGCTCTGCACCCTTTCTATAGTTTCCACACCCTTCCATGGGAGAGTAGAGATTTAAAAGGGACAATATTTTCCAAACAGAGTGCTGATTCTATGGATTAAGTTGCTAGAGGAGATGGTGAAGGCAGATACAATAGTATAAATTAAGAAGCACTGGGAGGGTGAGGATTAAAGGAATATGTGTTGAAATTAGGACTAACTGGGGGTGGGGGGGGGGGGAGCATCATAATCGCATGGACTGCTTGGGTTGAAGGTTCTGTTTCCAAGCTGTGTTGCTCTATGATACTATAAAGGGAAATACTGAACTGGTAAAACATAGAAGATACTAGCTTTAATTGATCATATAAAGTAAAATTTTACTGCCGGTTTCTGTGATAGTGAACATTTGGGCAATCCAAATTGAAGTTAAGAAAAATTCTAATTTTGAAATTTGAGCATGTCATTGCCAAATTCATGCCGTTGTTGACCAGCTGGTTAAAAACTCACCATCTCCTCAGAGAATACTGGGTCTGGAATGAACACATTTAAAACATGATTACCTCACATCCAGACAGGAGATACAGGATAAAGATTCCTCAGTAAAAAGTTTTGCCAGCAACAGCAGACCTTTGTTTCCTAATTACAAAAAGCATTAACATGTTATGTATTTTTGAATTGTTGCAATATCAAATCACTTTTATCCTTTCTAAACAATAAAGTACATGTTTCTACATCAACCTTTTGATACGAGATATGGCTGTGGACTCCAAACTGGAAAAATATGGAACATTAAGATTAAGACAATAATTTTCCCTGTGAAAAGCAAGCAAAGCTCATTTGCCTATCTTGGCAGTTAACAACTGCCAGTGTGTTAAATTATATCACAATATTTAAACATTTGTTCATAGGATCCTTGAACAGCAAAGCTTAATTAGCAGAATCAAAGCAATATATTTATTTTTATGAATTATTATTCTTAAACATATGTTTAAAATATGTAAACCACATTCCTACTGGCATAACCATGTATGTATGTAGCACAAGTAATGAGTTTTTTTTGTAAACAGGTGAAATTACAAATTTATAAAAGTAGAACTACACTAACAATTGTGCACTGACAATAAAAATAAAGGAATATACTAACCTAATCGATTTGCAGGCAAAGACAGTACTCTGAGGAACTGGTTTTGCTTCAGTGCGTTAACAATTTCAGACACTCTTTCCATGTGGTTTTCAAACAGCCGGCAATTTTCCAAAGTTAACCCTGTGAATATGAAGAGAAAATGTATGTTTAGGCTTAGCTTAAGGAGCCATATGCATTTGCAATTCATGAAGTAATTAATACATCAAGGAAAAGGTAAATATTAGTTTGAGCATTGAGTATAGGAGTTGGGATGTAATGTTAAAATTGCACAAGGCATTGGTGAGGCCAAATTTGGAGTATTGTGTACAGTTCTGGTCACTGAATTATAGGAAACATGTCAACAAAATAGAGAGTACAGAGGAGATTTACTAGAATATTACCTGGGTTTCAGCACCTAAGTTACAGAGAAAGGTTGAACAAGTTAGGTCTTTATTCCTTGGAGCGTAAAAGGTTGAAGGGAGACTTGATAGAGGTATTTAAAATTATGAGGGGGATAGATAGAGTTGACATGGATAGGCTTTCTCCATTGAGAGTAGTGGAGATTCAAACAAGAGGACTTGAGAGTTAAGAGGCAAAAGTTTAGGGGTAACACAAGGGGGAACTTCTTTACTCAGAGAGTGGTAGCTGTGTGGAATGAGCTTCCAGTAGAAGTGGTAGAGGCAGGTTCAATTTTGTCATTTAAAAAAATTGGATAGGTATAAGGACAGGAAAGGAATGGAGGGTTATGGGCTGAGGGCAGGTAGTGGGACTAGGTGAGAGTAAGCGTTCGGCACGGACTAGAAGGGCTGAGATGGCCTGTTTCCGTGCTGTAATTGTTATATGGTTATATATGGTTAATATACTATATACCTATCAAGGTATCACAAATGCTTTACAGATTGAAATGCACCCACTGTTTAAATAAAGGCTTATGCAAATTTGCAAACAAGAGGGTGAGAGGTAAAATAACTAGTAATAAGATAAAGGAGTATTTGCTTATCTAGTTTATTGAAGGCTTAAATATAATTATTGGCCGGAAAATTACCCAATGTATTCTGCAATTAAAGATTTTATATTAACCTTAAGGGACACACAATGCCTTGATTTCAAGTTTCAATTAAAATTAGAGAAAAGAAGAATTACCTCTGAGTTATCAGTTTTAACTGATCATATATTTTGGCTTTCAGAAAGATTTTTTTAAATGTTCACAATAGGTTCAAGAGAAAGAAGATGACCAATGTGATGATAGTGATGTTGCAGTAGTATTTATCATTCCACATTAGGATAATGCTGCTACTAAAAACAGTGTACACTTATTACTGATACATATATGTTCTTCACACACAAAAGCTATCCAAAATTTTTGTCCAGAAATGTCAGTACCATATCTCACCTTTGAGAGGAGCATTGCGCAACAGATCTAGAACTTCCTTAAAGCAAACAGCAAGGTTGACATCTTCTATGGTAATCCATTCCAACATAGGTAGAGAGACTAGGAGCAAAATTATCATTAAGTTAAGAAAGTGTTTTACATACAAGGACATATGGTGTGGGCAGAGCTTCTCTTTTTGAACTCTTTCACCAATAATATGAGAATATTAAACATGAGAACCTGATAAGTCATACCAGGTAGGAGAAGAAAAAAATTAACAAACTATGTGTTAAAGTGTTTCATTGTCAATATATTATTACAGGGTGCATGAAACAGGTCACTTTAGTACATTTTTACTTTGTGTGACACAGAAAATTTGTGATTGTGGTTAAGACAAATGTAATTTCATAGGGAGACATACATCATTATATGAAAATTACTTTTGACAAACATCAGAGCACATTACCACGCACATGTAGTTGCATGTAGCAATTTGCCAAGTTGCTCAGGTGGACTGAATGATGCCTTGTGCAGATTCAGACGTTTGAGGAATTTCAGTTCTTTTAAAACAGTGAGCAGCACGTCAACTTGTAGAGGCGCATCTGTGCAACTCAGACTCAAATCCTTCAGACAACTACCTGTAAAAACAAATTAAGATTTAGAAGACTTTAAAACATCCAAATCAATATATCTTTATAGCTAGAAGTTATAAAATAATTCTATAATACCCAAGTCTGCTAACCAGGAATAGTTAACCAAAGTTCTATCACCACTTTACTTAGACAGAAGCCAAACACCGATACACACCAATAACTACACCTGGAATCAATGCTTTGCACCCAGCCATTATTCCAATTCTTCCCGCTAATTAAAAATAAAATTCAAGATCAGGATCAGGAAAGGTCACCTAGTCCCAAGCCTGCTCCACCATTCAATGGCTGATCTGACTTTAACTTGAACTCTGCATTCTCAATTACCTAAAGTAACACATTCCCCTCTTTGCTCATCATGAATCTATTGACCTAATCTTAACAATGTATGAAACTTACTTTCTACTATCCTTTGATAAAGAAACTTTCAAAGACTCATGACACTGAACAAAAAAATTGTTTCATCTGTTTTAAATGGGCAACTACTTTTTTTTAAGAAACAATGACCCTATTTCCAGGTTCTCCCATCAGAAGAAACTCCTCTCTGCATTCATCATTAGAATGAATGCCATTTTGTATTTTTCAACCAAGCTGCCTTTCAGTCTTCTAAACTCCAATGAATATAAGCTATGCCAGATCATCTTTTCTTCATAAGAAAACTTGTCCATTCTAGAGCTGTCAGTCTCTGTCTTCACCCAAAAAAGAACCTCCTTTCCCTCTCCCTGTAATTGATTATAACTGAATTATACCTCCAAGGTTTTCTAATTGAGTTGAAAGACTGAGGAGTTTCCGTTTACATTCCCATCTTACACTGCTGTTATCCAACAATCTTCTTGACAATCTTCTGAAACCTAAATACAATTTCACAATCACAATGATCGAACCTTTCTCCCACTCATCCTGAAGGTAATGCGAAGTAAATCAACATAACTGAAAATTACCCACCTGTTATTTCTGGAGTATCGATCAATAGCTGGTTTTCCAATGACTCATTTCTTATTTCTAACAGGAATCTCAAATGGAATGTTTGAAGATGAGGGAAGATGCCAATTATAATTTTTAATAGTTTTACCAGGGGGAGGTGTAGAATATCATCTTTTAATACAAGAGTGGAAAGACAACTGCTGTGGCAACAGGAGAGAACATAGAGTCCTTTGAGGATCAGAAAAATGGCAGGACCCAGGCCTAAAAGCAAGAGAAATAAATCGAAGTGACAAATGGATCTTTGTAAAACCTTATAGCATGTATCTACACACTATTTTATTGCTAATTTTCATGAAATATTTTGACTAAATCAACACCAGCTTGCCATCAGGTTATAAGGTTGATTGAGGCTTAGTTACAAAAGAATCACTTGACCTAATTGAACTTGGGAATGGTTAGACACAGAAAATATGTTGATAACTTTTCCTCAAAAAACTCACAGGGCTTATTAAAACAGCAACATTAATGGGATTAGACAAAAATAACTAATGCTGGATTCTTTATATCCACAGAAAACTGAAAAATAGTCATGGCAATGTTCATACACTATTTTGATAGCATTTATGATAAATTGACAAAATTGTAAGATAATTCCAAGAGAATTGTAAATCTGGTAGAAAAAATTTAGTGGTGTTCAAAACTGGAACTAAAATCCTACTTTTTTTTCCCCCTCTGTTTTAATGCAAGTGTTGGGGAGAAGTTACAAAATAACCTTATTACATGATTACATGAAAATAACATGATTATTGGTCATACTTATAAACCAAATACAAAAACTTTACCTATTTTGTCACACACATAATGCAGCTAAATAAAAATACTTAATCATGTTCAAGTTTTCTGCTGAAGCTCAGAATTAACTATAGTTCCAAAGTATGTAAAACTTTTATTTCTTCTTTACAAATGTCCCAGACTAACCATTATATTCCAGAACCAGTTTCTGGAGGGAAACCCACGAACTGAGCAACCTGGAGAGCACCACAGCAGAACTGTAGGACAATGAGACCGACGTAATTTCCAACACCGACACACTCCTCACGTACAGCTCAGGAGAAGGAGGAAGTGTTTCATTGGCTTGCTCTTCCCCAGTAAAACCAAGATCACTCTGTTCCATTTGGCTGTCACTGTCTTCATCAGTGTCCGATGTGTTTCGTGCAGAGTTAGCTTTATTTTTACCTAACATAAATATATAGTCATAGATGTCTCCCTGTTTATCAAACTCTTCAGATAACCTTTGATTTGTCTTTGGATTTTCTGCTGACTTAAAGTTACATACATCTGTGAGTCGTAGCTTTTTATTTGTATAACATGGAGACAAATGTTCTGAGGGAAGTGTGTTTTGATGGAAAACGTACAATTCATCTGAAGTTCCATTGTGTGCATTTGTTCCAAATTCACCAAAGCTCTTACTTGGAGAACATGGCTCTTCTGAAGAATCTTCTTGTACAATTACAGAGTTGTATTTTTGAAAGACATTTGCATATTTACAACACACTAGCTTTTCTAAAGTCCCAGTGACAGTACTGTAAGTCTTTGGTTCTTTATATGTCCTGCTTTCAGCTTCATGGAAACAGCTTGCACTCTCTTCAGAAGCGCTGTGATGTGGTTCAGAATACTCAATTTCTTCCATAACTCTACGACATGTAGGATACAATTGCCCTTTAATAATCTGTTGCCCACTGCAACAATTGCTTTCACAAGTCTTGTTGGAATGAGATGTGGGATCATACAGATCATGTGGTACAGAAGAGTGTGCTTCTGCCAATCTTCTGCCATTACCTTCTGAAAAACACTTTACATCTGAATCACTACTGTGCACATCATGATTCCTCAATGGACCATACATCCTGAGACAGGATTTGCATTTTTTAGCACGAGTTTTGCATGTATTATAACTGCTAGACTCATCTGCCATCCCAATATCTCCATGTGTTACTTCTTTATAGGTTACATGATGTGAACTTGGAGAAATCAGATCATCAGAAATAATATTGATAGCTGCAGACATGACACTCTTTGCTCCACTGTTGTCAGTAGTACCAAATCTCCCGTCAGATAAAGCAGTCTTTCCAGCTTCCTGCTGGTAAAAATCCAATGTACTTCTCTGATATGTTGGATACTTCGTTTTAATGTTCATCTTTAGCCTGTCCTCGTCACAACAATCAACACACTGATGTTCTCTCTTTCCTGCATGCCACAGTCCTGCACTTGTCTTCAGTAGGAGGGCCAATAATTCAGGATGGGGTTCATTCCAATGTGACAATATCAGCTCCTTCACAATTCCATGGTGAATGAGGCTATGAAGCAAAGTTAACAGTGAATGTTGCAGCATTTGATCTGCAGAACGTAGATGTTGAAACACCAGCTTGTGCACTGTACATGCTAAACGCCTACAAACGCTTGGATTATCAGCAAGTTCTTTCACTCCTTGCAGCTTGTTGCGTATGACCAGCTTGCTAACATGTCGGGAAGCAAGAATTAATGCAGCTGAGCGAGAATTATATAATCGCCTGTCACTCAAGGTATCCAATGTTCCCCACAAAACACCATGAAAGAATGTTTGCAAGAATTTCTGCCTCCAATTAACAGGTTCCTGTAGTAATGAAGGAAAGACAGGTCAATACACAGAAGCAACAGGTCGCTATGATATTTCTAGAATCATCTCGAACATTCTTAAGAATCACTTTTAAATCACATTTAAAAATGCACCTTTTATCATGTGGGAGAATAAACTTTTAATCCACCAAGTGTAACTAATGATCCAGTTTTTTTTAAATATATACTGCAAGGAAACAGATCTAGTCAGCTAACATTTGAAGCAATATTACAGTAAATGAACACAGGAGCAAAATATCATAAGAAAACCATACTGATTCACATTAGCGCTTGCCAACAACTATTTAATCAAGATATTTGCCAAAGGAAGCTCAGCTGATGTTAAATAACATAAAAGAAACACATAAAATAAATTTCAGATAAATTCAAAAGGCATCAAATTTGAACCAAAAGAACTTTTTTATGTTTCTACTTGGAATCAGCAGATTAGTGTACATTTGTCATTACATGCCCAGGTGAAGACCCAAGTAAGAGTAGTTCATTTTTGTTTAATACCGAAAGCTACAATTTCAGATAACTTCCTTGCTGTCTATATCAATGTCCAGCATGTTTGAGTTCTTTTCAAGTTTCCCCCCCCGCCCCCGTATGCATAGAGGACATGCCCAGTGTGACCTGCTGGGCATGTCCAACTCAGGATTTTGCAACTCCAGATTCTTTGGTCACTCTTTAACTTCTGCCATTCGCTCACTGATCATATACATTTCACTGATCATATACATTTCATTGATCAAATACATTGTTTGTAGCTTTTTCTACCATGGTCACCCCTGCTTTACTCTATCACAGACATTTCCCTAACCCCTACCCACCCTACAGTTTAATAAGCCCCCTTTGTCTCCTTCTCAATTGTGACGAGGGATCTTCAACCAGAAATGTCACCCATTTCTCTCTCCACAAACGTGACCTGACCTGCTTAGTATATCCAGCATTTTTTTTTTTTAAACCTATTTTAAGCTTCTATACATTCTAGTGAATTTAATTCAATGACAGACTGAATGCAAATTAAAACTATGCTATGGCTTTTCATTGACAGCAATAAATTGTTTTGCAGTTTATGTTTCCACAAAATTGGCAAAAATAATAACTATGATTCTAATTATTGATTGTATTGAAATCCCTAATTTTTACTTCAAATATTTATTAAAAATTGTAAATAATTGTAAAAATTGCACAAAAACTTTGATGGGGCCAGGGTGGATCAACTTACTATATTAGCTTTAGGATTTGTCCCTATCACATCCTTCCAAATCTGATGCCAAAAAGCCTGAGTAGAAATACCTAGAAAATATAAAAAGTAGACAAATTGAGATATTAATATTGAAAGCTGGAATATAGCAGTAAGTCCATTTGAGAGGGCTAGGTTGCAGGAAAGTAACAGAACACCAAAAGAAAGGGAAAGAGAAGAAAACAAACAAGCCGGGCATCAACATTTATCAGAAGTAACCACCTGCTTCCACGTTGTGTATGGGTGACCCACATTATGGAGCAGTTGCATTTTCAGAAAACAGGCTTAATCATAATTTCCTGTAACACAAAGCTGCTATATCAGTGCATGCATCAAGAAACACGCATTTAAAAGAGATTAATTTTATTTTGATTTATTCAACCATCAGGCTATTGAACAAAAGAGGACAACTACGTACACTCATCAACTGCTGGTGTTCCTGCAACCAATGACCTTGTTATCTTGTTATTTTATGCTCTCGTTATTTATTGCTAATTATTTATATGTTTGCATTTGCAAAATTTGTTGCCTTCTATGTTCTTGCTCTTCCATAGATTCTGTTTATAGTTACTGTTCTATAGATTTGCTGAGTGTGCCTGCGGAAAATGAATCTCAGGGATGTATGTGGTGACGTGCATGTACTCTGGTAATTTTACTTTAAACTTTGATATTTTTCCACAATAATTCCATGATAGCAAACTTCATTCTATATCTCAAATCTCTGCGTTGTGATGTGAATTCTGCAATATCTGGGCGGGGGGGGGGGGTCACCTGTACCCTTGAGGTATGGGCCATCTTAAGAGAAGTAGTCAGTTTAGCAATGAAGAAAGACTGAATAGCTTTGGCTCTAATAAAATTGTTTTCAAGATGTGTACTGCCTTATCTGAACTTGTGGAGATGGGATAAACATGCATTACCTTCAATAGGTCAGAATAAATGTGGCTTTCTGCTCACAAACTTCTATGTACATTCTCAAGAATGTAAACAAAACACCATTCTGCATTCACATTATTAGCCAATAATATACAAGAAAAATCAATTATTTATTTCATGACTATGACAAAGGAAAAATAAATCACAAAACAATGGACAATTCCCAGCTCCTCTTCAAACTATACCTGCAAGGTTTGAACCATAGGGAGGTGGGATCGCATCTCATCTAATAGTAGTCAACTAAATATTTATCATGAGTATTCCGGAAAAGGCCTGAAACACAAATATAGGTGCTAGATGGGAGCATGTCTCCTAACACATTTTGTCTCTCAGCACTCCCTTATTCTATTATTAACCTTCTAATCTTCTGATCTTCATAAAACTCTGGTTAAGTAATGTCTGAAGTTGTGCATTCAGCTTTCCGGTCTCTCCATAATAGGAAGGATGCAAAGGTTTTGCAGAAGGTGCAAAAGAGCTTTACCAGGATGCTGCCTGGATTAGAGGGCACGTGCTATGAAGAGAAGTTCGCCAAACCTGGGTTGTTTTCTTTGGAGCAGAAGAAGATGAAAGACGAGTTTAGGCAGTCAAGTGAATGGACAATGAGGGACAGTAAATCCTGAAGATGGCAGTAATGCAACAGTGTGGATGCCAACTGCCGTAAAAACCCAAGGAAGAAGAAGAAGAAGAAGAAGAAGAAGAAGGGAGACCAGAAAAAAGTTTATAGGATTATGAAAGGCATAGACAACCATAATCTTTCTTCCCAGGGTCAAAATGTCTAATACTACAGGGTGTGCTAGAGGGTGAGGTGAGGGAAGCTCAAAGGAGATAGGCAGAGCAAGTTGTATTTAAACAGAGTGGTAAGTGTCTGGAATGCACTGCCAGCGGAGCTAGCGGCAGCAAATATGGTCGAAGCATTCAAGGAGGTGTTAGATAGGCATGTGAATGTGTAGAAAATGGAGGGACATGGAGGTTGCAAACACAAGAAAATCTGCAGATACTGGAAATCCAACCAACACACACAAGATGCTGGAGTTACTCAGCAGGCCAGGCAGCGTCTATGGAAAAGATAGATAGATAGATAGATAGATAGATAGATAGATAGATACTTTATTCATCCCCATGGGGAAATTCAACTTTTTTTCCAATGTCCCATACACTTGTTGTAGCAAAACTAATTACATACAATACTTAACTCAGTAAAAAAATATGATATGCATCTAAATCACTATCTCAAAAAGCATTAATAATAGCTTTTAAAAAGTTCTTAAGTCCTGGCGGTAGAATTGTAAAGCCTAATGGCATTGGGGAGTATTGACCTCTTCATCCTGTCTGAGGAGCATTGTATCGATAGTAACCTGTCGCTGAAACTGCTTCTCTGTCTCTGGATGGTGCTATGTAGAGGATGTTCAGAGTTATCCATAATTGACCGTAGCCTACTCAGCGCCCTTCGCTCAGCTACCAATGTTAAACTCTCCAGTACTTTGCCCACGACAGAGCCCGCCTTCCTTACCAGCTTATTAAGACGTGAGGCGTCCCTCTTCTTAATGCTTCCTCCCCAACACGCCACCACAAAGAAGAGGGCGCTCTCCACAACTGACCTATAGAACATCTTCAGCATCTCACTACAGACATTGAATGACGCCAACCTTCTTAGGAAGCACAGTCGACTCTGTGCCTTCCTGCACAAGGCCATTTTGTGCCAAGACCCTTCATCAGGATTGGAGGAAAAAAGATGAGAAGTCAGAGTAAGAAGGTGGGGGTGGAGGTGAGGAAGAAATACAAGGTAATAGGTGATAGGTGAAACCGGGAGGGGAGGGGGTGGGGTGAAGTAAAGAGCTGGAAAGTCAGTTGGTGAAAGAGATAAATGGGTGGAGAAGGGGGAATCTGATAGGAGATGACAGTAGGCCATGGAAGTAAGGAAAGGGAGAGGAACACCAGAGGAAGGTAATGGGCAGGTAAGGAAATAAGGCAAGAGAGAGAAATGGGAATGGGGAATGGTGAAGGAGAGGAAGAAGGCATTACTGGAAGTTTGAGAAATTGATATTCATGCCATCAGGTTGGAGGCTATCCAGATGGAATACAGGGTGTTGCTCTTTGAACCTGTGTGTAGACATAGATTGTGCTGGCAAAAGGGATTATTTAGTTAGGCATTTAATTTCTTTTTTAGTTAGTTCAGTAGAACACAGAGACAAATGCTGTAATTGTTCTATGGTTAGCCTACCCACACCGAACAAGATGTAAACTTATGCTTGTCCACTTGCTTGATTTTGGCCCATATCCGACTAAACTTTACTATCCATAGACCAGTCCAAATATAATTTAAATATTGTAATTGTACCTATCGTTATCATATCCTCTGGCAGTTCACGCCATATACCCAGTACCATTTGTATGAATAGCTTGCCTTTCAAATCCAATTTAAATCTTTTCTCGCTCACCTTAAACCTATGCTTTTTAATCCTAGACACCACTACCCAGCAAAAAGGTTGCATTATCTACCCTTAACATAAAGTATACCCCAATTTGACAACAATTATCAATATTTTAATTTTTTTCAAAGAATGGTTTAAAACACTCAGAACTTTAACCTTACTTTTGTTTACTGCAATCTCTTCGATCCTCTCCAGGTCGTAAATGTTAAAAAAATGCAGTAGCTCCTGCAAAACTGCTGTTGGCAAATCTACACGGGAAAGATAGGATTGAAAAAAGATTATAGATCTATTAAGCAATCTGCTGCAACCAGATCCCTTTTCCGTGTCCTTGCCATTACTTCTCCAGTCTTCCACATTAAGATTAGTTTATTGTCATATACATCAAAGGTGCAATAAAATTCCTTGTTTGTGTGGGCTCACACCGTAAACAGTACACATGGTGTAAATAAACACAACAATAAATACAGTGAGGAGCACAAAACAGCAGATTGTTGCAAAGTACAACAGAATAATGCCAAGGACTATTCTTGGCTTCCTTCTGTTTTTCATCTTCATGCTTCACCTCAGCATCATCCAAACTCTCCATATATGTGGGTATCATCCACCTCTCTTATTGCCATCTTTAGTAAACCTTTCACTTTCTTTATGAGTTGTCAGAAGTGTCCAATATCAGCAATGAAACAGCAGAAACATTTTTTCAACTAATACCTCATAATGCAAAAGTTATTGCTTTCTATCCCTACCATAAATCTACTTCCAAATTACCGGCTTTATTCTTCCGCCGGCAGGCCCAACCTCAAAACCACATATAGCTCCAAAATTAATATTCACTGAGTGCATCTCTCTATCACCTGACTCCAGCTGTCTCAGTTCAACTACGACGGAATAACCCAGTCAAATATATATCATAACAATCTTGCCTGAGCTTTCTTAGACATGACATCTAAACTATTGTTCCTAAAAAAAAGGTCTACTTAAATCCACCCCGACAATAGAAGACAGTCTTCCTCAGTGGCCGAGTGCCAGTAAACAAATCGTAATGCAAGATTTGTTTTTGCTGCCGTGGCTTGGACCTGAATGTTCTTCGGACCAAAGAACAGATTAATGAAGTTCACCTGCATCTTGTACAAAGAAGCAGGTATTCAGAGCGGTGTTGCAGCAATTATAGCATCATGTCTCTCACCACACATCGCCGGCTCCAGGCTGGCCACGTTCTCACTAATATTCCTGGCACAGAGCGTGAATAAGGTGGGCACATCGCAGCTCATTTCGCCGCAGCTTCTCGACTCCATGATCCGCCCGTGAGACAGATCCGCCGCCGCTGCCCCGCCGCCACCTTGAGGAGGTCAACATTTGACTTGTCGATTACGTCCGGCATTCAATTAATTCCGCCACTTTGTCACGCTAGAAATTCATGAAAGTGATGGTAACTAAATGAAATCCTGGTTGAAAATAACTGATATCATTAGACATATTTAACATAACAAAATAATTCCAAATATATTTTTATTCTCAATTTATTTTATAATTTAGGGTTTGGGGTCGGAACGTTTTATCGGAACGCTGTTTCTGTTGTGCCATGTTATGTATGCGGAGTTGGACAAGATGGTAGCGGCGAGGGGGCTCTGGTGTTTTTGCAGCCAGGCTCTGGCCGTTAGAAACCGCTATCATCTCCCTTTAGGGCTCGGTGTGGTTTCTAATCACCTACGTACTTTCTCCCTAGCTAGTAGTTTAAGTCGGGCTGAAAAGGAGCAGGATTTGCAGGCGAATCCCTTTTACAACAAGTACCAGAATAAGATCCAGGAGCTGCGAAGGTGAGAGAGAAGCGACGTCCACCCTACATTTGGGTTTACATCAATCCGGTCCCTGTTTCCAGGTTTAACGACGCTGAAAATAACGGTATAGTTAGTGCAGAAGGTTGTCGAGGATTACCACGGAACATTGACAGGATGTTAGATTATACTTGAAACGTTGTGTTCAGTTCTGGTAGCATCATTGAAATATATGGAATCTTTGGAGAGGATGCAAAAGAGATTTACCAGGATGCTGCCTGAATTAGAGAGCATGTCTTATGACATGCTAGGACTAGAGCTTTTTTCTCTTTGCAATGATGGAGGGGAGCAGATAGAGGTGTACAAGATGATAAGAGACATAGATCGAGTGGACAGCCAGAGATGTTTTAGCAGGGCAGAAATGGCTAATATGAGAGTGCATTATTTTAAGATGATTGAGAGAAAATATAAAGGGAATGCCAGATAGATTTTCCACCACAGAATGTGGTGGGTGCACTGTCAGGGCTAGTGGTAGAGGCAGATATGCTAGGAACATTTAAAAGATTCTTAGATAGGCACACGAATAAAAGAAAAATTGGAGCAATGTGAGTGGGAAGAGTTAGATTGATCTTACAGTCGGTTAAAAGGTTAGCACAACATTGTGGATCAAAGAGCCTGTAGTCTGCTTTAACATTCTCTGTTCTATTTATCCGTGGTCAGTCACAAGCTGTTCTGTGCAGAGCCTATGTTGTTGCAATAGCCAAGAAAGTGGCTCTATTTCCTTAGGGTGCTAAAGAAATCTGGCATGTCCCCTTCGATTCTAACTTTTGGTATGGCAACTGCTCTACCCAAGACCACAATAAACCACAGAGAGTTGTGGACACAGCTCAGCACATCAGGGAAACCAGTTTCCCATTTATGGAATCTGTATTTTTTTTTTTGCTGTCTCAAAAGAGCAGCCAATTTAAGCAAAGACCTTACACACTTAGGAAATTCTCTTTTCTACTCCCTTCCATTGGGCAGAAGATACAAAAGTCTGCAAGCATGTACCACAGCCTAAAATACAGTCCTGTGCCATTGCTATAAGACAATTCTGCAGTGCACTTGTATGATAAGATGGATTCGTGATTTCACAATCTACCTCGTCACAGCTTTGGACAAGGTAGAAAGCCATGACTGCAGGGCACTTTCTCTGTGACTATAACACTTAATTCTGCATTGTTATTACTTTTCTCTAGTATGACCTGAATGTACTGATGTGATGAAATGGTCTGTTTGGATGACATGTGAATCAAAGGGTTTTTTTTCACTGTTCTTCACATGTGACAGTAATAAAACAGTTTACCAAACAAAAGTGGATTAAAATTGTCATTGCCTGAACTTACCAGTAGTGATCTTAAAACAATTTAAAACCAAAGAAATCTTGTGGCGTGGAAGAAGGCTATTCAGTCCATCGAATGCCTACTGGGGGAGTCCAAAGTTCTTTGTCCGGGAAATTGTTGTAATAATTCTCTTCAGCATCCCCTCTTAAGGCCTTCATAGATTTCCCAAATTGTAGTGGCCAGATTAAAACTGACCGCATGCAATTATAGCCAAAATCTGTGACTTTTTCAGGTTTATCATGACTTCCTCTCTCTTATACATTTGTTTCCAGGATCCTCTGTTCTTTTAACTGTGCTTTTAATCTACTATTCCATTCTCAATTAATTCCACACATGTGTGTCTAGATCTCTTTACCTCTATGTATATCCCTTTTAGAATTGTGCTCCCTGCTTTGTATTCCTTTTTCTTGACCTTTCTACTGCAATGTAACCCTTGCTTCTTTTTACTAAATTCAACTTTGGAAGGTGGCTGTACAGCAAATAGTCTTACAGCACGGGAATGTCCAGACGTAGGAAACAGGGCCTAGTGTAGTCCAGTCAGCCCCTGAGTGTGCTCTGCCACTTAGTAAAATCATGGGTGATACCGTATTGATAGCAACAACAAATTTATATAGAGTCCTGAAGAAGGCTTTTCGCCCAAAACGTCGTCTATTTACACATTTCCATAGATGCTGCCTAACCTGCTGAGTTCTTCCAGCATTTTGCGTGTGTTGCTTTGGATTTCCAGCATCTGCAGACTTTCTTGCATTTTTTTTTATATAGTATGTTGCCTTTTTAGAATAACTCATAATAACGTGTGATTGATGTCTTTGTTTCCTATTGTTCACTGTTATGAGTGATGAACAGATCTGATGGGCAATGGGGTGCAGAGTTACCCATCCCCCCTCCCTGAGAACCATGAACTATTGCTGTTGCTATGCTGCTCATGATAGAGAGAGACGAAACACAGTCAAGAACATTTGCTACAGATAAGAGGGGGAGAGAGACTGTTGCTTAACTGTATTATGACTCTTCCTGGATTATTTACTTTCTACTACAAGGACTGTACTTGGCTCGTTAACATTCCTCAGGAGATAGCAGGAGTTCCCTGATTTGATGGACACAGTCATTCAGAGTTGATGGATAGCTGAGACCCCGTGAGTGGGGATAAAAGACAGGTCTGGAGAGACACCCTTCAGACACACCAGTGGACACTGACTGAGTGTTGGGAACCCACAGAAAGGTGGGGGCTTCGAAGACCGAACCAGGAGATCGGTCAGTAAAGCTCACAGTGTTACAGCAGGGCCGGTGGGGACTTGTGTGTGTGTCCACTCACAACAGAGTGATGAGTCCACCACAGAAGAATGGTCTAGCTGAAGACCAGAGGGGTCATAACTGAATGATCACAACGATACGACGGATTAAGAAAGCAAAGGAAGGTTTGGCTGCTGTAGCTGTTACCTCTCGCTCGCTCTCTCTCCAATGATTTCGACACAACAACCATAACTACTTCAGCATTTATGAACTGAACTTTATACTTTTCTATGACAATTCATTTACCCCTAGACATCGATAGAGCTTGTTTATTATTGATTATTATTATTCCTACACTTTTAGGTTTATTACTGCTAACTTGTTTTATATGTATATTTGCATTTTTGATATTGTATTGTGTAGTTTACTAATAAACACCTTTAGTTTGGTACCACCAGACTCCAACGGATACTTCTATCTTTGCTGGTCTGACACCCAGTTACGGGGTACGTAACATCACTAAGTTATTATATAACTATGTTAGTATATAAAAGATTTTTGATCATATTTAACATATGTTTTTTTCACATGCATTTTAAGTTGTAACTTAAATAGTTTTTTTTAATATAAATTCTAGGACAAAACCAGATGAGTATGAGGCTCGTATAGCAAAGAAAGAAGAAGTTAAGAGGCAGCCCCTAGGACGTTCAAAGCAGGGTGAATTTGTCAAACTAATGGAAACAGAGGTAAGAGTCTGCACAGTTTAAGACACAAAAATTACTATATGCTACTAACACAATTGTGCAAAAGAGGAATGATAATGTAGTGTTCGTGGATTCGTGAGCCATTCAGAAATTTGATGGCGGAGGGAAAGAAACTGTTTCTGAAACATTGCGTGTGGGCTTTCAGGCTCTGTACTTCCTTTCAGAATGTAGTTACAGGAAGCTGGAGGATGTGGATCCTTAATGATGGATGCTACCTTCTTGAGGTACCACCCCTTTAAGATGCCTTGATGGCGGGGAGGGTTGTTTTGTGATGAAGGTGGCTCAGTGTGTAAACCATTATAGCCTCTTTTGATCCTGTGCATCGGAGTCTCCATACCATGATAGTCTGCTAACTGGAACCCTCTGGTGGCAATAACTGAAACTTTACAGCTTATGTTACAAAGTTATTTCTTTTGGGGTTCTTATAATTTTTAAGAATCTTTGTATTATAACAGTTTGTGTCAGTGAGGTCAATGCTCAGCTTGTCAGAAACCCAAGACTCATCTAAATTGTCATTCTAAGACAGACATATTTCAGTCCATTGATTACATATGCCACAAATCTAGTTTACAGCAAATGTATTACCATTCTTTCACAGTAGCACCCATCCAAGAGAGATTATTATGCAATGCAGATTTCATTTGTAAAAATCAATATTGTTGTGTTCCAAGAGTTTAAAATGCTTTTGTAGAATGAAAACTACAGTGTCTTGGAGAAATATCTAACGTCTGATTAATCAAAATATGTTTTGCTTAACTGAATATCCATTGAAGATGTTTGTGACCTGTTTCAAGAAATCTCTGTTTAGATGGTGCATAATTCTGGGACCAGTAGAACCTCAGTGAATTTGGAATTTATATTGCCTACTATTTTTTTTTTCCCACAGTCAAAGCAACTTGGTGAAAGAACATCTGGGAAGAGACCTGGTTTCACTAAAGATAAGGTACAAAGCATTTCATCCCTTGAAATTCTGTTCTACGCAGCATTACAAATAATAGGTCATTGTAAGTGTCCCTACAGATAATCATTCAGATATTACCATTATGTTGGTTGAACCAAGAGATTTAATTGCAACATTTCAATATTCTTGTGGTACTTCAGCTCTATGCAATTTAAACTATGAAGGCTATGATTTGCTCTTTAAGTAAAATGCAGCACTCTTAATATCATTGCTAAAGTAGGCACAATTTTCTATGTTAGCTAGACTAAGGTGTTCACCCTGGAGCTGTAAATTTGAATTGGATAACTATGATATTGTATTTTATTGATATTTTAATTGTTATTTTAAGCAACTTAAGTATTTATATACGCTAGCTAACAAAGTGAAGACCTCAGTTTTCTTCACTCCGTGATGAGTGGACATGTGCTGCTTTCTAAAGTAAAAATGAAAAATTCTCTAAGCTCTTTATGGATCAGTAGATATTTTTTGCATGGGTTACCATGCTCTATCAACTAAGAAATGATGTACTTCCTTGAAAATAGCAATAAAAAGTACAACTGGGATTACATTGTTTTTAACTTAGAAAATCTTCTTTTGCATTTAGATCGTTGATGCTTCCTCCAAGATCTTCTTTGCTAAATTACTTATTCTATAAGATGCCAGTCTGAAGTTTGAAGTAATTGCTCTTGATTACTATGTGCAAATATTTCGAGCTTCGGTAGATAATTTCATCCATTTTTTTGTGCTTCAGACTCTCCAGTCAATACTCAATCTGGATATGGTGAAAGACAAAACTCCAGATGAAATAGCACAAGTGAGTATTTCAGCCATTAGATCAGCTATGCAGTGAGTTTCCTTTCTGTTGATCACTAATGAGCACCATTTCTTATTTTGCCAGTGTTGTAACCATTTTGTGTCAACTCTTTTTAAGATTCTTGATGCAACAGAAACTGAATTCTAAAATGGGTTAAAGGCATCAATAAGTGTAACGTAATATTCTTTGAGTTTATATATCATAACAAATGTGCAATTAATGTTTGGATGACGTATATTGCCTATTCAGGTAGACAAAGATTTGGCTTGAACTGGAGTATTTTAGGGTTCCTCAGAGCATCAAAGATATGGATCCTCACTATTACGTTCTTTGTGATAGGAATTTTATCTGCTGGGATATCTTGAGGTCCAGAAAGATTCTATCTCTCACATTCCTTTTTTGGGGGACTGAGGAATTGATAGTCAAGAAAATAACAAGGTTGACTTAACTCGCATTTTGGTATCATTCTAGTCCAAAGGTCAAAGATAATGGATTTGTTAACTGGTCATACACCCTTGTGAGGAAAATATTAATGGTAGAGAAGTTTGAAAATCTAGTTTAGTAATCATAATGTTTGTATTAACTAGCATAACCCTGAAATATTTTATTTCATCCATTTTTTGTGCTTCAGACACTTTTCCTTCATTTCATGGAACAAATTTATGTTGACAAAATTAAGCACTGATAACTTTCTGTTTTCGTGCCTTTTGGCTTTCCGTCACATGTGAAACTGGATAACAAATGTGATGTGAGAGAGACAGAGTTGACCCATTCCATTTCCACTGAGGATTACTAGAAGCTGCTATGGGTCTCTGTAGCTCAAAGTTAAAGCAGACAATTAAAAACCAGGTCACAGCTTAATGTTTCAAGATTTGGTATGTCATCTAAAATTTTGACAAACTTCTATAGGTGTTCAGTGGAGAGTAAACTGACTGGTTGCATCACAGCATGGTAAGGAAACACCAATGCCTTTGAACGAAAAAGCCTATAAAAAGTAATGGATATAGCCCAGTCCATCACAGGTAAAATCATCCACACCATTGAGCATATCAGTAAGGAGCCCTGCAGCTGGAAAGCAGCATCCATCATCACCAGTCTCTAGGAAGATGGCAACATGTTCAGGCACAGATTGCCTCTCCAGGTCTAACCAAAGGTGTAATTGTCAGGGTCCGTTTGATCTGGTCCGGGGGTTCCGGACTCCGGATCCTGCAGTTGTCCCTCCCGTCACCCATGATCTAGTTAAGACCCTCCTGGTTCAAGGAGACACACCTGTAACTCATTGAGCTGCAGGTGTTTGTAAGGGGCCTTGGGACTGGGACCAGACGGGTGGTCGTTTTGTTCTGTTTCCTGTTTCTCCGCCGGCTCCGAACTTGTCTCTGCATTCTGTTATCCTGCCCGGGCTCAGACCTATTCTTCATCATGCTTCTCTGCCCGTACCAGTATTGCCAGGTTGGTCTGCTCTCCTACCTTTCTTCCCATGCGCTGGTCCTGCTTCTCCGCTTGGTTTTGTTTTTCGCGCGTTTGCGCTGTCTGCCGGTCGTTTCCGAATTCCCTGTTGTCATGGCTGTTGTGCTGGTCGACCTGGACCTATGCCCGTTCCTACCCCTTGCCCCTGTCGGGCACATCTGGCCGACCTGCCTCGGCCCGGCAGCGGTTCTGCCTGCTCCTATCCCTTACCTCCGTCGGGCGGCTCCGGCCGATGGGCCGTGGCCCGGCGGGGGTTCTGTCCCCTCCTTCTCTTCCGCCCAAAATCTGGGATAGTGCCCACATCCGCCTAGGGGTCCGCGTCGTGCCCAGGCCTCCGGTGTTTCCGCCCCTACCCGGGATACATGCGGCCCGCCCAGGGAGGGCTCTCCGCTAGCCTATCACCACCTAGTCCTGTCTGCCTGCCTGCCTGAACCCGGGGACCTGTCTACCTGCCTGCCTGAACCCAGGGACCTGTCTACCTGCCTGCCTGAACCTCGAGGGCCTGCCTGCCTGAACCCCGGGGACTTGTCTACCTGCCTGCCTGAACCCGGGGACCTGTCTACCTGCCTGCCTGAACCCTGGGGACTTGTCTACCTGCCTGCCTGAACCCCAGGGACCTGTCTACCTGTCTGCCTGAACCCGGGGACCTGTCTACCTGCCTGCCTGAACCCTGGGGACTTGTCTACCTGCCTGCCTGAACCCCGGGGACCTGTCTACCTGTCTGCCTGAACCCGGGGACCTGTCTACCTGCCTGCCTGAACCCGGGGACCTGCCTGCCTGGACTTCGGGAGCCGCTCCGCTCTGCCTGCTTGAACTCTATCTGCCTGAACCCCAGCTACCCTTAAGTGCCATGGCATCCCCATCCTGTCCTCCCCCTAGTACTTCAGTGCCTGCGTCCTGTGTTTGGGTCCATCCGGCCCCTCCTGACAGTAATTGTTGTCACCTATGTCTTTTTTTTACAATCACAAGACACTACTGGATATTAAGGACTACAGGTCTACCTATCAGGGACTTGCTTAATCACGATAGAACTGGGCTTATTACATACCATTGTTATGGTACACGACTTGCTACACATCATCGTGCTGAGGTGGTGCACGTACCAACAAAAGGTGTGAGTCTTGGATGTTTTTCTTGTGATCGCAAGACTCCGTTGGACATTGGTAATGTAGAATACTACAAGTCTGGTTCACTGGTTCTTGATGAGACCAATGGCAGAGGAGCTGTGTTGCCTTACTTGTGGTGTGGACCAGGCCCTCATGCCACAAGGTTACCTGTTGCAGCCACCCAGGAGAGGAGATGCTGAGATGGTGTGGGAGAGAGCAGAGGCCTCTGTGTGCACGCTGGAGTCTGTACTGGGTTAGGGGCTGGCCCTTCCCGGCAGTACTGCTCTCCAGTGTGGGCTCGGTGGAAGAACAAGCTGGACCAGGACAACGTCCCATGCACCATCAATCTACTGGCAATGCTTCTCAGGGGGCTTTTTTTAGTGTGACTGTGTATTTTCCTGCTGTTGTAACTAGATATGCTGTGTGTGTGAGGAGGAATGGCATTGCATTTGGCTAATTTCATGTGTGGTTGAATGATAATTAAACTTGAACTTGTAGGACCCCCACCATCCAGCCCATACTATCTTCTCACTGCTGCCATCGGGAAGGAGGTACAGGAGCCTCAAGTCCCACACCACCAGGTTCAGGAACAGTTCTTTCCCCACAACCATCAGGCTCTTGAATCAGAGGGGATAACTTCACTCAGCTTCATTCACCCCAGCACTGAACTGGTTCCGTCATCTATGGACTCACTTTCAAGGATCCTACAACTTATGTTCTTGATATTTGTTGTTTATTTATTATTATTATTTTTTCCTCTTTTTGTATTTGCACAGTTGGTTCTCTTCTGTACATTGGTTGTTTGTCTTTATTGTGGGTGGTTCTTTATTGATTTTTCATTGTGTTTCTTTGTACTTACTATGAATGCCTGAAAAATATGAATCTCAGGGTAGAAAATGGTGATATATCTATACCTTGAATATAAATTTACTTTGAACTTTGATCTTGTGTTATGAGATGTAGGTCTCCTTTTCAGTTACCTTTTCTGCTGTTTTCTTTCATTTTAGAAAGTGAATTAACCAGCAAAATAAATGAGGCCAAAATCCTGAGTGAAATTTTAATGTGTGTTGTATGAAGGAGGTGTTTGAAAGTTGCGTATGTGGGTTTTTAACTGTTATAGAGAAAAAGATTATTTGTTCATTTCAAATGAAATCTACACTCTGGTAATGCCCTTGATTTGCTTCATAGATAGATAGATAGATAGATACTTTATTCATCCCCATGGGGAAATTCAACTTTTTTTCCAATGTCCCATACACTTGTTGTAGCAAAACTAATTACATACATACTTAACTCAGTAAAAATATGATATGCATCCAAATCACTCTCTCAAAAAGCATTAATAATAGCTTTTAAAAAGTTCTTAAGTAGTTTACTTAAATACATTAAATACAATCAACCCCGGCACTTTAACATATCTTACTCCTGGCGGTTGAATTGTAAAGCCTAATGGCATTGGGGAGTATTGACCTCTTCATCCTGTCTGAGGAGCATTGCATCGATAGCAACCTGTCGCTGAAACTGCTTCTCTGTCTCTGGATGGTGCTATGTAGAGGATGTTCAGGGTTTTCCATAATTGACCGTAGCCTACTCAGCGCCCTTCGCTCAGCTACCGATGTTATACTCTCCAGTACTTTGCCCACGACAGAGCCCGCCTTCCTTACCAGCTTATTAAGACGTGAGGCGTCCCTCTTCTTAATGCTGCCTCCCCAACACGCCACCACAAAGAAGAGGGCGCTCTCCACAACTGACCTATAGAACATCTTCAGCATCTCACTACAGACATTGAATGACGCCAACCTTCTAAGGAAGTACAGTCGACTCTGTGCCTTCCTGCACAAGGCATCTGTGTTGGCAGTCCAGTCTAGCTTCTCGTCTAACTGTACTCCCAGATACTTGTAGGTCTTAACCTGCTCCACACATTCTCCATTAATGATCACTGGCTCCATATGAGGCCTAGATCTCCTAAAGTCCACCACCATCTCCTTGGTCTTGGTGATATTGAGACGCAGGTAGTTTGAGTTGCACCATATCACAAAGTCCTGTATCAGTTTCCTGTACTCCTCCTCCTGTCCATTCCTGACACACCCCACTATGGCCGTGTCATCAGCGAACTTCTGCACATGACAGGACTCCGAGTTATATTGGAAGTCTGATGTGTACAGGGTGAACAGGACCGGAGAGAGCACGGTCCCCTGCGGCGCTCCTGTGCTGCTGACCACCGTGTCAGACCTACAGTCTCCCAACCGCACATACTGAGGTCTATCTGTCAAGTAGTCCACTATCCAATCCACCATCAACATCTATATTTTTCAGATCTGGAATATGTACTTTGCTTCAAAGAATACAATTTCTGCCGTGATTCCTGTGAGTATGGCAATGGGTTAAGCATTGAATGATAAATTAATTTTAACTTTTAAAATGACCATTTGTGTAACATATTCTTTTTCCTTAAAAGAGTACTACATTTGAGCTGATGTACAGCAGGTCACAGAGATGTCCCACAGTAAGTATAAAGGGTTCATGAATTCTGTAATGAAATATGAGAGTTGAATTGTGGTTAATTATTTAAATGTCATGTTCCATATGTTTTTAATGGAAGTCCATCCTTAAACTTTTTCCAAACTGTTGTGCTTAGGTGCTTAGTTTCTAAAATCCATTTTTAAGGAACTGGTTTCGGCAAGAAAGGAAGAGAAGCTGTATGTTTGTAGCTAAAAAAAGAAAACAAATAAAAAAGGAAAATTTAGTACCAATGCAAACAAGTCAAGGAGATTGTGTTGGCCGAAAAGGAACAAGGGAAAAAAATGAGAGATATAAATTACAGGCGAGATTATAAGCCCAGTCTTGTTTTGTATACCGACCAGGTATGTAGATAGTTGTTTTAGCAAAATTTCACCAAGTATTGGAATATATTTAATCCTAAAGATTACTTGATACAATAAAAAGGAATATTGTGCTTTTGATATTGATCGGTAGAACAGTTAGTAATTCCTAATAGCATTTAGAAGCAATCCAGTAATTAGGATCCACGTTTTGTTCGGCGCCGTTATCTTGTGTTTCTCCTATGATGCAGCCCAGGTATAAAAGTTCATTTAGTCCAAGTCCAGATTCATGAATCCCAATCTCTTGGCACTTTAAAGCAAAACATGACAAAATAAAAACAACTGATTTCTATAAAGAGTCTTGAAGGCAAGAGTTGCCCAGTCTAATTGGTGTGACTTGTACATTTGAGCTAATTAGTGTATGTTGATTATGTTCCATGCCACGATACAGATGTCACTGCACAGGATTTCTCGTACAGTTGCTACTTTTAACCAAACATTTCGTTCCAGTTCCTATACACTTTACCGAGACAATCAGGCTATGAGTTCTTCGTGGGTCAGTGGTCCACAACTGAGCTTCATTTTTCCTCATTAATAAATCTTCAGGTATGTGACCGAGTGATTAAGAGGAGCTTTAGAGTAATAAACTGAGAGCAGTTTTAGCAGTTCAGTGGTGTACTGATGATGTACTTTTGGTAATGATGAAACTTGCACCCGTGTAACCTGCTCTATGACAGTTGCTCAAAATAACCTCACCCTTTTAGAATATATTTTAAAAGAACAGTTACAGGCTACTGCCGAAATGTTTTCCTTCTCCTTGAACCTTGGCATTCCCTCTGTCACGAAGAGGGGAAAAGATCACGAAGAGAAGGGGTCCCAGAACAGATCCCTGAGGCACACCACTGGTCACCAACCTTCACACAGAATATGACCTGTCTACAACCACTATTTGCCTTATGTGGGCAAGCCAATTCTGGATCCACAAAGCAAGGTCCCCTTCGATCCCATGCTTCCTTACTTTCTCAATAAACCTTGCATAGGGTACCTTATCAAATGCCTTGCTGAAATCCATATACACTACATCTACTGCTCTACCTTCATCAGTGTGTTTAGTCACATCCTCAAAAAATTCAATCAGGCTCATAAGGCATGACTTGCCTTTGATACAGCCATATATTACAATATGATCATGATACTTGGCCCCTCAAGTCTGCTTGACCATTCAATATAATCATGATTGATCTGCCTCAGGCTTCATTTCTTCTGTGCTAGTTTCCCATAAATTTGTATTTCTATAATGGACAAGTTGGTCTGTGCTGTATTACTCTGATTCTTAATTAATTGCTAATTTCTGACCATGATCTATGATTTATACTTATAATCTATGGATTATACTTGGATGTTAAATGTGATTTAGTGATTATTTCTTTTGAAGTTACTGATGCACACAATTTGCTTTTAACATATTTTGCACAATTGGTTTAAAGTTAAAATCTTAGAAAGTGTAACTTGTCGAGTGTCAGTCATTCACATAAAGAGTAATGATAATAATGGTGGTGATAGAATGCCATTTATTTGCTTAAATGTCAAAAACTTTGCACTAATATTTTGTGTGATCCAATAAAGATACATAGTGAAGAATCAGTTGCATGTAATTGCAATATAATTGTAGAATTGCTGAAACTGAGACCTTTTATGAAATTCAGCAGGTTAGGAAAAAATAAACTTTTAATGTTACAATTAATTTAACTTTGGATGTGCATGTTGATATTTGGTAGGTTCTATTTACATTTGTTCTGTAATGTTAGTTCAGATATTGGTGCCTAATTCACACACCCTCAAACATTTTTATGTTGTATCCATGACAACCATTAACAATTTTCAATCTTGCATTAGATATGGTAGGTGATTCATGATAGTTGCTGTATTTCTCTGATTTCTCTTATTAGCTGAGGAGGGGAGACAGACCTTGTGTTATAGGTATTTGGGTTACAGAAATTCCCTCTTACAGAATTCACAACTCATTGCCTAAGTATCCAAGAAACGGAATAAAATTTGTTCTTACAGAATTTGTGTGGAGGAAATAAAGACAATGCAAAAGAATCAACAAATATTGTTGTTTTTAATCAACTCCTATTTCTTGACCAATGCACAGATAAGGTGGCTTTTTTGGCACAGTAGGTTCATTTTGCTGTCCAGCAATATTTTTTTCAAGTGTTTTCTGTATTTCATGCAGTATTAGTGAAATCTTACTGCTAGTGTAAAGTATCTCACTTTCTGCCCATGTGTAACAGCTGAAATGTTGATGTGATACTGTCAATTTAATTCAAAACAAAGGAATCTGTTGAAAGCTATGTCATTTGGGTAAAGAATGATGGTAAAGGTTGATACAACTTTCAAGAGACATTTAGATAGGCATATGAATGTGAGGAAAATGGAGGGATGTGGACATTGTGTAGTCAGAAGAGATTGGTTTAGTTGGCCATTTGATTACTAATTTAATTAGTCTGGCTCAATATTGTGGACTGAAAAGCCTGTTCCTGTGCTGTACTGTTCTATGCTCTAATAATGGATAGGCAGGAGTGAGAAATGGGCAGAAATCTAATTAAAGGATTATGGAGCTTTATACATTGAATAACAAGTAACCAGGAATGAGTTCCAAGTGCATCTAATGAAGAGATTCTGATATTACTTAGGTTTGATATAGGCCTGTAGCTATTGATTACTGAGGCATCTAGGTTCTTATTTAAAAGAAGCTTCAGAACTGCAGTTTTCAGGGTTTTTGGGAAGCAGCCTGATAGAAGATAAATGTTGACTATTTGCAGAATGTCTGGTGCCATGCAATTAAAAACATTTTTATATAAGGTTGTAGGTAAAATGTCAAGGGAACAGGAGGAGGATTTCAGTTGTAGCACAGTTTCTTCTAAAGTTTTATAGTCAATGGACTTGAATTGTGTCATCTTAACTAAATTAGTTCTATGTGAGTGAAAGGATGACATTGACTTCTGACCCGATGCAGAGACACTGACAGAATGTCTAATCTTCTGAATTTTGTCATTAATAAAGAACGCAAGGGCATTACATGACTTTGTAGGTAGAAGTTCAGGTGAGCCTGTCAACTGTAGCAAATAAGGCACATGCATTATTGCCGTTTTTGTTTATTATATCAGAGAAGGAGGACTGCCTAGCTCATCTCAACTCTTAAGTTATAGATGCGAAGAGTTCCTTTGTGAATGTCGTAATGGACCTGTAGTTCTGTTTTCCACCACCTGCATTTAGCTTTTCGACACACTCTTTTGAAGTTTAACTAGTGAGTTGTTTTTCCATAGTGCTTTTCTCTTCCCCAAAGCTACTTTTACTTTTGTGGGGGTGATTGCATCAATGACATCTGTAATTTTAGAGCTGAGATGGTCTACAAGATCATTGACAGAGGCCAGAAAGAGGGCAGATGTGGGAGAAAAGGACAGTGTGAATAAACCGTTTTGCAATCTCCTGTTTGAGCGCTAGTGGATAGAGACATAGTAATTTTAAAGAAAACACAAATGATCGGAGAGCAACATCAGTTACCACAACCTCAGAAGTGTTACGGCCTATGGAAATGACTAGTACCTTGAAAGAAGCTTAGCTAGGGATTGAAGCAGCTAGCAGTGAGCAATGGTGTCCATAAAAGTTGGTGTTGGGGAATCTGGGGCATTATCCAGTTGCCCCCTCCTGAAGTGAGGACTGGTGGTTTCACCCAGACTATGCTATAGACTATGTACTTCATGGTGACTAGCAGTGACTGTACCAATGGTTTGCAATCTCCCCCTCTTCATTTGTCTGCATATTTCCTCCCAGCCCAGCGATTTCCCTATGGTAACGAGTTCAGTGGTGGCCGCAGTCTCCAGCATCCAGGAGAAAGTGGAACATGTGGAGCAGCTGCTAGTAGTCCTGGCAATGGCCCATAATTACCATGTAGGCCGGGATGCAGTCCTGAACCCCTGCCTTAGCACAATACGTCCAACCCACTCATCCCATCATGACCAGCACCAGCCTCTACACATTACCTCAGTGGCTCACTCTACCTTGAGCTACAAACTGATGAGATCTCTTTAATCATTTCCCCATTGCAGAATCAATAATTGAGTGCTGAGTCCTCCAACCAGTTTTCTGGTAGAACAGGATTGTCAGTAACACATCACTCATTATAATGACCCTTCTTGTGGTGACTATAATGACCCTTCTAGCACAGTCACTGCTGCAAATGTGCTCTGAATGTTAGTTGAGGCACCAGTGTATGTTTTTGTTTGTTCATCTATGCACTTTCTGTGTACAGATTATTCATTTTATTCTGGCTTTCTTTCCATTGCATTGAAGGGTGAAGCCTGAAATGTCATCTGTTCATTGCTTTCCATAGATACTGCCTGACTTGCTGAGTTCCTCCAGCATTTTGTGTGTGGTATAATGAATTTTTCATTCTCCTTAATATGATTTCACTTCTGCTTTGCAGTCTTTAGGAGAGAATTCACCAAGCCAGCTCATAATATATCATTACCCTGACCTTCAGAAGGAAAAGGGCATCGTTCTTCTTACTGCAGAAATTGACACAACTTTTCTGGTAAGACATTATGTAATATTAAATAGTCCGACTAAATCTTCCCTAAAAAGTGATTGCTAAGACAATTGAGTCTTTTCCAGATATCCTTTTGCAAGTGGACTTAAAAATTATAGGGTCAGGAAAAGATGAGGATAAAATTGTATAGAAATAATATATTGGAGTTTTTTTTATTTGTGTATTAGAAGAATGACAACCCTTTTACTATATGATGTCGACCAAATGGGTATATGTGTATAAAAATGTGAACAGAATTCGTTAGTATAGAATTTAGGGCCAGATACAGCATAGAAAGACCCTTTGGCCCTCCACGCCTATGTGGACCACCAGTCAGCCATTTATACTAACCCTACATTCATCCCATTCTTTCTGTTCTCCCTATTTTCTCATCAGGCAACCCCCTCCAACCCCACACACGAGGGGGAATTTACAGTAGTCAGTTCATTTACCTACCTGTATGTCTTTGTGATGGGAGAAAAACTGAACATCCAGAGGAAACCCATATAATGACCGGAAAAATGTGCAACCTCCTCATAGCATCATCGGGAATGAACCTGTGAAGCAGAGGCTTGATTAGCTGCACCATGGTGCTGAAATGAATGTAAGACTATTTAGAAAAGGAAACTATTGAATTGTAGTAACATTTTTTCAAATGGAAGAGTTGTGAAGATCTGGCACTCAAAGCCTGGATGCAGTGCCAGAAATTCTCGTTGCATTGAAATGTACCTGGATGAGCATTTGAATTGATGTTACCAGCAGGGCTTTAAAGATAGCTGGGAAGAGAAATTAATCTAGATTTCTCTTTGTTAGCCATCGTGGGGGGGGGGGGGGGGGGAATGATGGGATGAATAATCTCCCTCATAATTGTACATTTCTATTTCTGTAATATTGTATGGATGTGTTAGAGCAGGGTTTCTCAGCTGGGGTTCCACAGAACCCTAGGGTTCCATGAATGGCTGCCAGGGCTTCTGCGAGAGATCGTGATCTAAAAAAATATATATTGTTTTCTCAATTTCGCGCAACACGCGATGCTAGTACTTGCAGTAATGGACAGTTACCAAGCAGCCTGTTAGCAATCTTATTAAAGGTCTCTGAGCCCAGTATGGCAGTGTGCAGTAGAGTTTATTTAGTTGAGTCCATTCTCAGTTTTTGATGTGAGATAAGGGAGGCCGTTGATAATTGATGTGTGCTGTATTGCATGGAGGGAAGGACGGTAGGCTGATGAGTGTGAAGTGCATTTTCCAGGCATTGAATGGACTTATTCAACTTGGACTGTGATGTCAGCCTCTCCCTCCTGAATCACCTGCTCCAGTTGTGTGCCGACAGCTGACTTATCGGAGCAAATAAACACTAGAAAATTGGAGGGAAATTTTTATTCTAAAGAAGGTATCTATGCGCCACGACTCACCTGCTCAGTCTCAAGTCTTATTGAAAACCACCTGAAAGAACTGCAGAACAAAACTGAACAGTATTTTTTCCTCCCTTTCAACACAAGTGTATGATTTGGTGAGGGACCCTTTCTCTGAATCTTCAGCTCAGCCGGAGAACATAACCGAGAGAAGAGGAAGAACTTTATGAGCTGTAGTCTGATCATGCACTCAAAATGAGATTTACTGATCCGCTCCTGGACCAGTTCTGGATTTCTGTGAAAGAGGAGTATCCTACCATTCATAGGAAAGCAATGAACATTTTGCTGCAGCTTTCAACTTATTATATGTACGAGCAAGCTTTTTGTTTAACAAGCATCAGGGGCAAGGATAGAAATCGTCTCATTTCACTTGAAGGTGAAATCCCTGTGTGCCTATCTCAAATTCAACCCAGAATTGAGTATTTGTGCAGCATAAAAACAAATACGGATTTCATATGCTAGACCTATATTGGAGCCTGGTCATGACACTTATTACAAAAATGTTTTTTCTCGAAGTCTTGTATAAAATTGTGTCTTAGGCTATATTTTTATTCATATTGCTTTGGTTTACGGTTTTTAGTAACTTTATGAATTTAACATTGTCAATAAATTTTCATGTTGTAAATAGCATTAATTAAAATCAGTTTACAACTTTTATTTAAATTAAATCTACCAAGCCTACCTTTAGAAAAATTAAATTCCATTTTGGCTTAAGCCAGCTATTTAACAGAAATTTATTATGTTTGTCTTATGAGTTTGTAAAATTTATGAAAGGGAAAGAGATTAATTTCACGAAAGATAGCAAAGCTTAACTACCTATTCTTTTTTCCAAGAAAGGTTGGGTAAAAATTTATTCTCTACTCAAAAGGGCATTGACAATTATTTTTGGATTATTATATCTACAACTTAACGACCAGACTAATGTGCCATAAGTTGTAGATATAATAATTTTTACACAGGTGTTTCAAGGGTTCCTCCAGGGCAAAGAGGTTGAGAAAGGCAGTGTTAGAGGAATAAAAGACCAGCTATTTGATGTTAATCTGCAGGATGTATTCCTACTTCCAGTCGGCTAGCTAGGTATATCTGCATCCAAACAAATGAAGAAATTCTAAATAAAAGTGTACTTGTAGTAATCTCCCATAGATGGCACTGTCATACACTTTTGAAATATCGACACAGTATCAACCCTTGTTTTTCCTTTTGCCCAAGATAAGTAGCTGTAAGAGACAGTCTCTCCAAAATGGGGAATAAATGAGAGTAATCTCTGAGACGATATACTTGTGTGTTTACCACATCTTGGTAGTTCCAAATACTAGATATTCAGCTGAGACTGAGTGAACAGTATACAAGTTTTATTGTGTAGACAAAGTGCAAACTGAGCTTCAAAGAGGAAGTAAAAAAAGAACTCAAAATTTAGAGATGAAAAGGAGAAAATAATATTTTATTGACATCTAAATAATGTCTTCTGTAGTTACAAAGGATGCTCATCTGTTTTGTAATAGCAAAAGGCCATTCTTTTAAAGTTAGCAGTCAATGTGTAAACAAGAATACTCTTTTGGTAAATCTAAACAATAGGTGATTGTAAATGGGGAAATAGTTTGAAAAATAAAAATGTTCGGAGCTTCACATTAAAAAATAATATGTTTTGGGCATCATTGGCAAAGCAAGATTTATTGTCTTTTGTGAATTGCCCTTGAGAACTGTGTGGTGAGCCGCCACCTTGACATTCTGGATGTTACTTCATCATTCCAGGGTAGAGATTTCAGCTTTGGTAGCTTGATATATGAAGTAATTTTGTTTCAATGAAAACCAGCATTGTAAATTTAAATAAAGCAAATTATGAGGCATGATGGTTTTTAAAAAACTGCAATAAAAGCTATGGCAATCAAGCCTAATTAAACAGGGCTAACATTATATCTCTTTGAAGACATTGGAAAGGGAAAGTGATCCAGCCTTGCCTATCAGGGGAACTTAGAGATCTATTAAATCAAAGATTAAAGTTTTAGAAATTCAGAAATAGATCATTAAGATGTTGATAAGAAAGGGAAAGTAGAATTAAATATTGGTTTAGTGAGAAAAGTAAGAACAGATTAAGAGCTTCCATTGAATTTTAAAACAGAAATCAGTAAAAGTTAGTAGGTCAATTACAGACTAAGGCCACAGAAGTTATATTAGGAAATAAGAAAATTCAGAGAAATTAATTAGATGTTTTGCATTTTCCTAACAGTGGACACAGAAAAACTCCTGGAAATAGTAGGGAAATGGAGGTCTAGAGTGAATAAAATCTATAACTCCGTGATTAAATTATCAATGGAAAAATATAGTAGTGGAGAATTTATTGGGACTGTAAGATAATAAATCCCCAGGACCTGATGACATACATCCTTAGATTTTGAAGGTGGTAACAATGGAGATAATGGATGCATCTTCCAAAAGTCCAAACGTTCTAGAACAGTGCTTCCCAACCTGGAGTTCACGGACCCTTTGGTTAATGGTGAGGCTCCATGGCGTAAAATTTGGGAAACCTTGTTCTGGAATGATTTGTGAAGATTGGAAATAGAGAGCAAACAATGGCGTCTTTTGTCCTGGACTATGGTGAATTTCCTGAGGCTTGCTAGATCTGTATTCATCTGGGAAGGAGAGCATTCCATCATACTCCTGACTGACTTACTTTGACACTGAAGATGGCCATCAGGCTAACTAGTCCATGTCAGTTGATTCTCTTGCCACTTACCTGTACTAAAAGGTGATTTACTGTGGCCAGTTAACCTACCAGCTCGTCTTTGGGACTTGGGAGGAAATCAAAGCAGCCGGGGGAAACTCATGCAGTCGTGGGGAGGTGGTGTAATTTCCACTCAGCCAGAACCCAAGGTCAGAATCAAAACCAGTTCTTGGAGCTGCGAGGTACAACCGTATTGACTTGTACCCTGTAGATGGTAAAAAGCTATGCATTTGTTAGGTAAGTTGTGCACACAAGAACCCCAGCATCTGACTTGCCCTTGCACAATTGGCCCAGTTGAGTTTCTGGTCAATGGTGGTCCTGTCGGTGTTAATGGTAAGGAAATCAGCATCTCTCTTTGTGCCACATATGTTGCTTGCTATGTAACATTCCATGCTTGAATATTGACTAGCTCTCACTGCGCATAATTATGGGACTGATTTTGTTTGTAAGAACATCCCCACTTCTGATGTCTCGAATAAGGACAAGTCATTAATTAGGTGAAAGCAGAGGGCCTAGAATACTCGTATAATTCTTGTATAACATTTAGCAAATAGGTACTAGAAAATCCAGTTTATGATGCTTCTGTAATACAATTTATTCAACCTTGTGGTTCTGATTTACAGAGTGTACAAGACGCACAGTGTCTGGCCAATGAAGCACAGCTATTCTACGCTACAGACTGCCAAAGGACCTTTAATCTGGTAGAGACATTCAACCATGAACCCAATGAATTCAAACACATGTCAGTCATTGCTGAGATTGAGCAGCATGGAATTGGAGGCCAGTTGATGAAAGAGGAGAACAAGCAGACATAGAGGTGTATATTTCTCATGAGAGACTTGAGACATTTATTATCAATAAATACAAGTGATTTTTTTTCCCATGGTGCTGAAACAAAACAAAACTTACTGTATTTGCTATTGATGGTGATGCACAGGAGCTTTGTCAAGCAATTCTCGGCATGAGAAGGTATTGAAGCATTTACTTGAACACAGCATGAGGTTCAAGTAAGGATCTAAAGAAAAAGAGGTGGAAAAGAGGAGGAACTCCTAGAGCTTAGCATGCCTCCTGATGGTGGTGTGATCAATATCAACAATACTAAAGAAGGTGGTCCTACAGCATCAACCTATTTCCTGTCACCAACCTATTTCCACCTCTGTAACATTGAGAACTCCACTGGTGTCTCACCCACATCTTTGCTATCCTCAAGCCTTACTATTTGAATGCATACTTGACTTGCCATTCTTGTTCTCCCGTCTATAAATGTCAATACATTATCCAAATTCATACAAGAACATGTTTAACCATCTCCCTAGTGCTTACTGTCCTAGAGATGATTCTGATTAAGCTTACTTGAATTTTAAAATTTTCTTCCACTCCCTTGGTCTTGCCTCTCCCTTTTTCTTTAATATCGAAGGTGAGGACTAGTAAGATAGTTAAGTAGGTCCTACTGCAAGTTTGGACCAGGGTTTTGAAAGGGTAGGCAAAAGTACGGCTGATCAAGAATATATTAAAATGTTTGAGACTTCAAGATTTTAAAATGTAGATGAGCACTAGTGGAGTCAGTAATGTTACAGAGGTGGAAATGAATAATCACGATGTTGCTTCAGTCTGTGGTTCAGAATTTCTGTGACACTGAGTCTGCAGCCTTGTTCAGTCACTTACGGTTAACTGAATGCTAGAATTGGTGACCACAGAATTGTCCTTGGAAGTCTATTTAGTGGTTTCATTTTTTTCCCTTGTTGAAAATAAAAAACGGCTACAGATGCTGAAAATCCAGAAGATGCTGCATTCATTCAACGGGTTGAACAGTGTAGTAGGTTTAACCTGCTGTTTCCAGCATTTCCTATTTTTATTTCAGCTTTCCTAATTTTAAAATTTGATGCAGATTAGATAAGTGTTTATGTGACGCAGGTTGCTTTCCAAAGGGAGTCTGGCTGTAATAAAAATGATATCCTGTTAGACATTTAATAAATGCATTTTGTCAAAATGTGTGCAACCTTCCTTATTAGTTTTGAAATTTGACAATAGCTTTAAGATATGCACAGTTCATTGTGGATTACATGTGTGGACTATGAAGCTTAATGAAGTGTGATGGTGTCTAACATGCAGCTTGTTTCTAACTTCTGCTCTGAAATGCACAGAGATGGAAGTCAAAAAATGAGCTGATCTGTACCAATATCTGACCCTCATTGCTATGCACAGGCACTGAAACCAACTTGCTTACTGTAGCTAATTGCTTAGGTTCAGTATTTAGAAGTGTTAACTTCAGTGCATTTTGACCCAATGATCTTGCCTAATTGCACATTTTATGGTGGGGGGTATGGTTCATTCGCTTTCAATACTACACAAAACTATCATTCAGTCTTGTGCACAATTTTTTTTGTAAAGCGAGTAAATCTTCTATCGAACTAAAATGGGTCATAATGAAAAGTAGTGCTTGGGTAGTTATATGAGCTGTACTTGATCATTGCACGTGAGGAGGTTTCAGAAAGTAATCTGTGCCTTGCGAGTATAAAAAAACATAAATATTTTGTAAGGTTCTAAATAATCCAAAATGATTCTTTTAAATTATGAAGGAGCTAACTACCACACCATAATTAACCAACTAGAAAGCAATTTTAAATATCTTAACATTATCATTTTCAATAAATTAAATGTTGACATAAAAGAATGGCAACAGACATCAGTGTGAAATTCTGTAATACAGGTTGAGCACTCCTTATCCGAAATGCTTGGGGGCAGAAGTGTTTCAGATTTTTTTTTTTTTGGATTTTGGAATGTATAATGAGATCATTTAGGATCACGATCATTCCTGACTGAATTTATGTGCTGCTGGTAAGCAGTCTTTTTCTTGCACTTTTTCATCACACATACTGATGCAGCCATTCAGTCAGTTAGATTTTTATCAGTGACAATCTTGGCAAACTCGTCAATGAATTTCTCTTCAGCTTCATAATCAGCATATCGTTAAGCAGCATATGTTTACTCTGACGTGAATGAATCCACTCTTTGAATGCACGATCTTGATCTATTTTCTACTTTATACAGTATTTTTCTATTTTCATTAACTTCCCTTATTACACATGTGAGGTCACTTCTCAGAGCTGTGTGTAGGTACACAGACAGACAGAGACCTGCACATCACCTGGGAACCTTCCCAGCGACGTGGAATTTTCCACTTGTTACGTCATGTCGGCACTCAAAAACATTGATCTCGGAGGTTTTTCGATTTTGGATAAGGGGTACTCAACCCGTACCTGAAATATAACTGGAGAACTAGTGAATTAATTTTCTGGATTCAACTTCATGCAAGTTTTTGTGCTGTACTTGATTGTGTTAGCATGGCACATGGCCTTCCAGCTTTCACACCATTTACTGTTGACATCCTTCTGTGCCAATGTGGCAATCTCTTCTACAAGTGACAAATCAATCAAGTAACTTTGAATGTAGTAATGCAGTCTGTTCATTACATAACCAACCACTATCAATTTGTGTACACAGGAGGTAATAATGCTTTCTATTGAGCAAGTCATGAAACCAAAGAATACATTACCTATTCAATTCGATATCTAGCTATAACGTCTGTTGGTTACTTTTCATATAAGTAAAAGAATTTATACTTTAGAATAATTAATTCAGAAAGTTTATTTCTCTGATAAAATTGTCTTCAGTTCTAATAAACTGTTTCATGTTATGTCAACTTTGAACTTCAAGACATTTTCTGATAGAAGCAAAGAAGTTTGATTCTTGTGATACTTCCAAAGCTAATTTCTGATGCTTTGTTTTTATTAGCACTAACAGAAAAAATCTAGTTCTCTCGTTTCCCACCATAACTCTGTGGCTTCATAAAATATCATAGTTTTTTCAGCTTTGATTACCTCGTAAATGACTTTTTCCTTAGAATTTATATCGCCTAAGGCTCTTTTATTCTTTTAAATATGTTTGCTACTGATTTCAAAGCCTCTTCATCAAGAAATTTCAAGTACTTGCCTTTATTCAAGTCATTGCAATTCGGGTTTACCTTTATTTAATTATAATTGTATAAAGAGAATTTCTTTTTTTTATTAGTTTTTTTATACATTTTCTACATAGCTACAGATTAAAAAAACCCCAGATCAAAATGAAGAACATTGATACAGTGCAAAAATAAACATACAATAATAATATGATACAAAGAAAGATAATTGAGAAAGCACCCAAATTGAAGACATGTAAAATTAGTATCCTCCCCAAGCCCCGCAACAAAAAAAAACTCCAGACCAACCTCAACACAATATTGAGAATATAAATCAGGACAATCAAAGCCCCCAAAACTGTAAATACACTTAGCAACAGAAGATGTTAATGCCTACTACCAAAAAAAAAGGAGCTGAAAGCAAGGGACCGAAAAAAAACCTTAGTTAAGAGGAAGGTTATGAAAGTACTCAATAAAAGGTCCCCAGACCTTATGGAACTTTAAATCCGAGTTAAGAAATGAATAATGAATTTTTTCAAGGTCTAAGCAGGCCATAATATCGTTAAGCCATTGAGCATGCGTGGGCGGGGCAACATCTCTCCATCTAAGGAGGATTAAACGTCTAGCCAGGAGAGAGGCAAAAGATAATATTCGACACTTAGTCGAACTCAGACGTAAATCTGTCTCACCCCAGAAACCGAACAAAGCAATTAAAGGGTTAGGTTCCAGGTGGTGATTCAGAATATACGATGACGTTATGAAGACATCTTTCCAAAATTTCTCCAAGCTAGGACAAAACCAGTACATATGAATGAGAGAGGCCTCGCCTTTTTTGCATTTATCACAAAGCCGACTGATGTTAGGGTAAAATCGAGATAATTTAGATTTAGACATATGGGCTCTATGAACAATCTTAAACTGTAAAAGGCAATGGCGAGCACAAAGAGAGGTTGAATTAACCGATTTGAGAATCCATTCCCAAGTCTCATCAGATAAGGAGGTATTTAAATCATGCACCCATGCCATTTTAATTTTATCCACAGGGGCATGTCGTAAGGCTGCTAATTTATTACGAATAAATGATATTAAACCTTTACCTAGTGGATTAATAGAAAGAAATAAGTCCATAACATTTTTCTCAGGCATTTCAGGGAAGTTAGGGATTAAAGGAGTAATAAAGTGTCTAATTTGGAGATATCTAAAAAAATGAGCAATGGGCAGATTGAATTTAGCAGAGAGCTGTTGAAAAGAAGCGAAGCGATTATCAATAAAAAGATCTTCAAAATGTCTAATGCCCTTCCTATACCAATCATGGAATGCTGAGTCATACGTAGTAGGTTAAAAAAAGGTGATTATGTAAGATAGGGCTAGAAAAGGAAAAACCATGGAAACCATAAAATTTCCTAAACTGAGCCCATATATGCAAAGTGTGTCTAACAAGAGGATTAACTATTAATCTGGACAAAGTACTAGGGAGTACAGAGCCGAGAAGTGCAGAGATAGATAATTCTTTAGTGGAGCTCAACTCCATTGCCACCCAATTAGGGCACTCGGGTTGGCCATGGAAAAAAGACCAAAAGGTAGCACAACGTATATTGGCTGCCCAATAATATAAACAAAAGTTAGGTAAAGCCATGCCACCCTCTTTTTTAGATTTTTGGAGATAAACTTTATTAATTCTAGAGCGCTTATTCTTCCACAGATATGACAAAATAATAGAGTCTAAGGAATCAAAAAAAGATTTAGGAATAAAAATTGGGATTGATTGAAATAAATATAAAAGTTTAGGGAGAACATACATTTTAACAACATTAATACGACCTACCAAAGATAGATAGAGGTGACCATTGTAACAGACTCTGTTTAATAGTATATGAAAGATTGGCAAAATTTTCACGAAAGAGATCTTTAAACTTCCTTGTGACTGTAATCCCAAGATAAGTAAATTGATTATGGACTACTTTAAAAGGGAGATCACGAAATGTTAATTCTTGTGCTTCTTTATTAATTGGGAAAAGTTCGCTCTTATGTAAATTAAGTTTATATTCAGAGAACTGGCTAAACTGGTCAAGAAGTGAAAACATTGGAGGTAAAGGATGTAGATGGATTTGAAAGAAAAAGTAATAAGTCATCAGCATACAGAGAAACTTTATGCTCAACACCCCCTCTCCAAATCCCGGTCAGTTCAGGACAATTTCGAAAAGCTATCGCCAAAGGTTCTATAGCCAAATCAAAGAGAAAGCGACAGGTTACTGTCGATGCAATGCTCCTCAGACAGGATGAAGAGGTCAATACTCCCCAATGCCATTAGGCTTTACAATTCAACTGCCAGGACTTAAGAACTTTTTTTTTTTTTAAAGCTATTATTAATGCTTTTTGAGTTAGTGATTTAGATGCATATCATATTATTACTGAGTTAAGTATTGTATGTAATGAGTTTTTGCTACAACAAGTGTATGGGACATTGGAAAAAATGTTGAATTTCCCCATGGGGATGAATAAAGTATCTATCTATCTATCTATCTATCTATCTTAAAGGGCATCCCTGACGGGTGCCACGTTTGAGGTTAAATAACTGGGATTTCTGAAAATTAGTTAAAACAGAGGCAGTAGGACACAAATACAGCAATTTGATCCAAGAGATAAAACTTTGACCGAAGTCAAATTTTTCTAAAACTGCAAAAAGGTAGTTCCACTCTATACAATCAAATGCTTTCTCCGCATTGAGGGAAATAACACATTCAGGAATCCCAGTTGGAGGTTAAATAAATGCCGAATGTTAAAAAAAGGAAAGCAGTTTTTAATAAAACCAGTTTGATCATCAGAAATAATAGAGGGGAGAACAGTTTCTAATCTATAAGCCAAAACTTTGGCCAAGATTTTAACATCAACATTAAGCAAAGAAATCGGCCTATACGAGGAACACTCTGTTGGGTCTTTACCCTTATTTAATAAAAGAATAATAGTTGCCTCATTAAAAGAGGGTGGCAATTTGCCGTAGTTAAACGAGTCAGATAATACTGAGAGTAACTGAGGAGAAAGAAGTGAAGAGAATGATTTATAAAATTCTACGGGGAACCCATCAGGTCCAGGAGATTTCCTTGAGGACAATGCAGAAATTGCAAAAGATATTTCTTCTGATGATATAGGCACATTAAGTTTGGCTTTAAAATCAGATGAAAGCGAAGGAATATTCAGATTATTTAAAAAATGATCAACAGAGATATTGTCATTCAAAGATTCAGAGGAATAAAGTCGAGAATAGAAATTTTTAAATGCATCATTGATTTCCAAGTGATCCGATGTAAAGTCTCCATTCTCCTTCCAGATCTTTGTAATATGTTGTTTGGCTTTGGAACGCCTCAGCTGATTGGCTAGAAATTTACCAGATTTGTCACCATGAATATAAAAGCGACTCTTCCTTTCAAGAAGTTGGAGTTCGACAGGTTGAGTAGACAGAAGATTAAATTTAGTTTGAAGTTCTACACGTTTCTTGTATAGTTCAGGATTCTTAGTTTGAGCATACAGTTGATCCAATTCTTTAATCTGATTAATGAGGTCTAATCGATCTGCACAGGACTTTCTATTAAGATTTGCTGTATAGGAGATTATTTGACCCCTCAAATATGCTTTCATGGCATCCCAGACAATCTGGGATGACACTTCAGGTGATGTATTGGTGTTAAAATAAAAGGTTATCTGATCCTTGATAAATTTTAGAAAAGCATCATCCGATAATAAAGTCGAATCAAACCACCAGTGTTTATTCCTCTGAGGGAGACCAGGAAAATTTAAAGACAGAGTAATTGGGGCATGGTCAGAAATCAGTATACTCTGATAATCACAAGAATAGACAAATGGAATGAGTTGATTATCGAGTAAGAAGTAGTCAATTCTAGTAAAGGTATGGTGAACATGTGAAAAAAAAGAATAATCTCTCTCAGTAGGATGAAGACAACGCCATATATCAGAGATACCATAATTAGAGAGAAACGATTGAATAGTTAAGGCAGATTTAGTAGGTGGTCTAGTAACAGAGGACGATCGATCCAAACTAGGATCTAACCAACAATTGAAATCACCACCCAGTATAAGAGAGTATGAGTTTAAGTCTGGTAGTGAGGAGAAAAAACGTTCAAAAAAATTAACATCATCAAAATTGGGGGGCATACAGGTTTGCTAGTACAACCTTAGTATTATATAGCTTACCAGAAACAATAATAAAATGGCCATTTGTATCAGATATCTTATTATGGAGTTCAAAAGGAATATTAGAGTTAATAAGGATGGAGACCCCCCCTAGCTTTGGCGGCAAAGGATAAATGAAAATGCTGACCCACCCACTTTGACAAAAGCCGGGAGTTATCAAAACAATGAATATGAGTTTCTTGAAGGAAAGCAATGTCTGCTTTGAGTTGTTTCATATGTGAGAAGTCCTTCCTTCTTTTAACAGGGTGATTCAATCCCTTTACATTCCAGCTCACAAATTTAAGTGTATTAACCATTATCAATTATTAGTGCATAGAAGGCAGCAGACATATAAAAAGTCAAGCAGTACAATAACAGTCTGGGAGCAAAAATGTAAACATAGATTCGTAGAATCAAAACAGAAACATGTCCTGAGTAACAAAGGAAAGCAAAAGAAACAGTGAGTAGTGTTGGAACTGGAGAACCCACCTCATCCTCACAACCCAAAACTAGACGGCTACCAAAAAGAGCAGCTAGCTCTACCAAAAAAATTAACCCAAGTATGACTTCCAGTTCCGTGTCGTTAACAACAGTTCCGTATAAATACTACAGCAAATGGTAACTAGTTTATGCACTAGAAAACATAACTACAAATAGGAACAACTTCAACAGAAGTATAAAACTTAATACGAAGAAAATCAGAAGAAAACCAAAACTAACCTACCCGCAAAAGATTATAGAAGATTAAAAGAAAAAAAAAGGAGGGAGAAAAGGGGGAAATTATAGATTCGAAGAGAGTACTTATCAACCATTTACAGAAAAAAAAGGCAAAACTTAAACCATGAATCAACCAACAGGGAGGCCTTCAATAAAAACTCCAAACCTCCAAAACAAGTTAGAGTCAATTGTAGATCTCTATAAATAAAGTTATTCAAGAATAAAATAGATTACACAAGTACAGTCTAAACGTCCGCAGGGAAACATTAAACTCGGATTGTCTATTTAGAAAAAACGCACCAAGTCCAGGGAGAGATTGTCTACAGCCCTTAGAGTTTCAATAGATAATGACTGAATTATTAAGTAAAGTCTGAGTCCGGAAAAAATAGCTTTACTACGAGAGGTACTTATCCACCATTTTAGAAGGTCAGACGGGGTTCCGAAGGAGACGGAATGGCCGGAAGACTTCCAACAAATGCCTCAGCCTCCTTCACTGATTTAAACCACTTATATTCTCCAGTAGCAAGCGTAATTCAGAGATCAGCTGGGTTTCGAAGGGAGGGTCTAAGTCCACGATCAAAAAGCACTTTCATTACACCTTTAAACTCAGCACGCATCTTCAGAACCTGGGGGGCAAAATCCTCCACAAAATGAATGACTGTATTTTGAAAAGCAAAAGTACCTCTGCGGCGTGCCTCCATAATCAAACGGTTTTTCACCTGGTATTGATGAAAGCACAAAATTACTGGCCATGGGCGGGAACCCAGAGTTGCACGGGGAACGTAGATCCTGTGTGCCGTTTCAAGCTCAGGTGGAGTCGGAAGAAATTCTTTCCCAAAAATCTCACAGAGAAAATCGGAAAAAAAATTCACGGGAGAGCCCTGTTTGGTGGCCTCTGGCAAACCAAGAATTCGTAGATTGCAACGTCTGCTCCGGTTTTCAAGATCCACCATTTTGGAACAAAGTTTACAATTCTTCTCCTCTAGGCTGGAGCAGAGGGTTTCCAGATATTGGACACGGCGTTTTAAATCTTCAGAAGTTGCTCTAGCGTTGATCTGATCCAATTTGACATCCAGCCGGTTGAAAGAAGTTCTAAATTCCTTTAAAATATCTTGTCGATGCTGTTCCAGAGCAGCGAGAATGTCAGCCGGCAGAGCCGTAGACGTTTCCTTTTTCCCAGTTTTAGTACTTTTGGTAGACATTATAAGATAGATGTGTTCGCAGGCAAGTAAAAGAAACCTAATAAAATACCTAACTAAGGTTTAAGAATGGAGACATATAGTGCAAAGATAGGGAGAATGACGGAGCAAAACTTCGGAGCAGCTAAGCAGTCGCCATCTTACCGGAAGTCTCCTAAAAAGAATTTCTAAGTTTCAATAGTCAGCATATATGTCACTATATCCAAACCTGAGATTCATTTCTTGTGGGCATACACAGTAAATACAAAGAAACACAATAGAATCAATGAAAGACTGTACCCAACCAGACATATGTACACCAATGTACAAGAGACAACAAACTGCAAATACAAACAAAACAATAAATAAATAAGCAATAAGTGTTGAGAACATGAAGAGTCTTTGAAAGTGAGTCCATAGATTGTGGGAGAAAAGTTTAGTGATGGGGTGAGTGAAATTATCTGATGGTTGAGAGGTAATAACTGTTCCTGAACCTGGTGGTGTGGATCTTGAGGCCTCTGTACCTGCTTATGGCAGTAGCATGAAGAGAGCATGGCCTCGATGGAGGTTCTTGATGTATGCGGCTTTCTTGTGATAGCACTCCATATAGTAATGCTCAATAGTGGGGAGGCCTTTACCCATGATGAACTAGACTGTACCCACTACTTTTTGTGGTCCTTTCTGTTCAAGGGCATTGGTGTTTCCATATCAGGTCATGATGCACCAGTCGATATACTCTAAACTCTACAGCTATAGATACTTGTCAAAGTTTTAGATGACATTCTGAATCTTTGCAAACTTCTATGAAAGTAGAGGCACTAGCGTGCTCTCTTTGTAATGGCACCTATGTGCAGGAACCAGGACAAATCCTCCAAAATGTTAACACAGAGGAATTTAAAGTTTCTGACCCTCTCCACCTCTGATCCCCTGATGAGGACTGGCTCATGTACCTCCGGTTTTCTCCTCCTGTAGTCTTGCTGACTGAGTGAGAGGTTTGAATCAGCGGTCTCCTTCCAACTGCTAGTTTGGCAGTAGATCACTTTGAGAGAATGGACAGATCACCCTTTACTGATGTTGCCTTTCGAAGTCAAAGTTTGGATTTTTTTTGTCATATACACAAGGACATGTACTATATGTAATGAAAAATTTGCTTGCAGCAGCATCACAAGAACATAGCATTGGAGGCACAACATCCACAAGAACAGCATAAAATAAATTATACAATTATGTAATCATGCAATTATTTCAGGTATTTGCTAAAAGTTTTATAGCAATGCATTTGAAGTGACGTCTCTGTCAGGAAATGGGAGGTTACATGCATTTCTATATATTTCTCTCATTTGTCATGCACGAAACTTCCCAGTTCATTTTTATCAATCTTGAAGTGGCCATTGACTGATAGAAATGTCATCTATTTTATTGTTATTTAAAGATCTATGATGTAAGTTCTTTAGTAAAGGAATACTAATGCCATTTTGTTGCATATTGTTTTTGGTTACCTGCTGGATCTGAAGCCAAGGATGAAAGTGGCTGGTCAAATAAAAGTCAAAATAATTTTAATACATCATTCGCTCATCAGGAATATAAGAGTGACGGGACTGTAAAAGAAGTAAATATGTTTCCTCTGGAACCCCATATCTTGCAAAGATTGTTTTAGGCAATGTTAGTCTGTATGGAACAGAGAAATAGGTCCTATGTCCCATCAAATCCATGGAGGTCACTTTGTACCTATCTGTACCAATATGACTTTCCAGCACTCAACCCGTAGCTTTTTCTGCCACAGCATTTCATGCTTTCATCTAAATTATGGAAGTTGCTATGTCCACCAATCGCTCGGACACTGTTCCAGATTTCAATCACTCTCTGTGAAAAATATTACAGGTTGAGCACCCCCTATCCAAAATTCTAAAATCAGAAAACCTCGGAATCCAAATTTTTTTTTTAGCCCTAACATGAGATCACAAATGGAAAATTCCACAAGGCTCTGCGGATGTTCCCAAACGATGTGCAGATTTCTGTGTACCACTGACGGTTCTGAATAATGACCTCACATTTGTAATGAATAGAAGTTAATGAAAAACATAAAGCGAAAATTGAAGATCTTGTTCATGTACTGAAACAGTGGATTCATCAGCGTCAGAGTGAACATATGCCGCTTAATGGTAACCTAATCCTGAAACAAGCAAAAACCTATCACGGCGAACTGAAAATTGAAGATAATTATGAATATTCAGTAGGCTGGTTGCAGAAATTTAAGAAAAGGCACAGCATTAAAATTTTAAAGATTTGTGCTGAATCACAAAGCAGCAGAGAAGTTCATTGATGAGTTTGCCAGATCATCACTGATGAAAATCTAACACACTGAACTGCTGCATCAGTACATAGTTGTGATGAAAAGTGTAAGACAAGGACTGCTTACTGGTAACACCTACATTCAGAGTCAGGAATGATGCCAATGCTGAACAGCCTTTGACAGTCCACCTGAGAGGCTGAGGTTGTGATAGCTTCCCTTTCTGATGGTTCAAAATACACATTGTTTCATGAACAAGGTTATCAAAATATCATATAAAACAATCTTCAGATTATATTTTAAGCTGTGTATGTAATGTAAATGAACTTTGTATTTAGACTTGGGTCCCATCCTCAAGGTTTCATTATATAGAAACAAGCATTCCACAATCCAAAAACTGAAACTCTTCCGGCCCCAAGCATTTCAGATAAGTGGTTATCAACATGTACTGTCTTTCCAAAATCCTCATTAAATCTATTCTATAACCTCAAAGTTATAGAGCTTTGACCAGTGGCCAATGGGGACATCAGAAGTTCTGAGAGGAGAAGATGTCAATCAGGTCCAGTGCTTGAGTACAAAAGGCAGCAGCTGGTTGCTATAGTGTAAAAGAGCTACGACCAGTGACCGATCCGCGTTTGGGATTGATTAGCAAGAGCAAATTAAAGGAAGGGGGGGCAAGGTAGAGGCCAGTGTTGCAATGGCCATCATCAGAGTGGTGATCTTGAGACTTCACCTCTTCAAGGCTCCAGCAAAGAGAGATTTCAGTCAGAGAAAACAAAGGAAAGAAAAGCTCCAGGTTAAGTTTTTTTTTCCTTCCCTTCTTTATATCTGCTCAGCAAGGGCAGTGAAGATGCCAGCCGGGATTGTTGAATGCCCCTCTAGTGGGATGTGGGAAGGCAGGGAGACCTCCAGTGTCCCTTACAACTGCGAGAAGTGCATCCAGATGCAGCTTTTAACAATCTACGTTAAGTAGCTGGAGCTGGAACTGCATGAACTCCAGATCATTCGGGAGGCTGAGAGAGTGATAGATAGACATATAGAAAGGTAGTTACTCCCAAGGTACAGGATAGAGGAAACTGGGTGACAGTCAGAAAGGGGAAAGGGGCTAGTACAGAGTACCCCTGTGTTCATCCCCCTCTACAATTTTGGATCCTGTCGAGGGGGATAACCTCACAGAGGAGAGTTACAGTGATTGGGTCTCTAGCACTGAGTCTGCCTCTGTAATTCAGGAGGGAAGGGGGGAGAAGAGGCACTCTGTGATGATAAGGGATTCGTTAGTTAGGGGAATGGACAGAGGTTCTGTACGCAAGATGCCAGGGTCCAGGGTTCTCAGCATTTTTAAGTGGGAGGGTGAACAGACAGAAGTCATGGTCCATGTAGGTACCAATAACATGGGTAGGATGAGTGACGAGGTTCTGCATAAGGAGTTCAAGGAGTTAGGTGTTAAGTTAAAGGGCAGGACCTCCAGGGTTGTGATCTACCCATGCCACGTGCTAGTGAGGCTAGATCTAGGAAGATTATATAGTTTAATACATGGCCGAGGAGTTGGTGTAGGAGGGAGGGCAGAAGAGTTTTGGATCATTGGGCCCTCTTCCAGGGAAAGGGAGATCTGTACAAACGGGACTGTTTGCACCTGAACTGAAGGGGGACTAATATCCTAGCGGAAAGGTTTGTTAAGGCTGCATTTTGGGGTTTAAGCTGAAGTTGCAGGGGGATGGGAACCCATTCACTCCCTGAACAGTAAGTGGAGAGTCTATGGAGGCAGATGTGCTAAGACCTCAGACAAAGTTAGGAATCAAATGGTTGAGCAGGGTACAACTAGAGTCCTGAGCTGCGTATATTTCAATGCAAGAAGTATGGTAGGAAGGGTGAATGATCGTGCTGAAGATGAGGTAGCAAGTTTACAGAGGCAATGTGTAGTGAGGACAGGCTGTAGACAGGGCAAAATTGCATTCAATAGGATGATTCACAGCATAAAAGATAGACAAAATCGAAAAGGATTGAAGGTATAACATTTAAATGTGCGCAGTATACAGAATAAGGTAGATGAACTTGCAGCACAGTCAAAGATTGGCAGGTATGATGTTGTAGGCATCACTGATTTATGGATGAAAGAAGATTCATAGCTGGGAGCTTAATGTCAAAGGATACACATTGTATTGAAAGGACAGGCAGGAAGGCACAGGGGGTGATGGTACTCTATTGGTAAAAAATGTAACTCAAATCTTTAGAAGAGGTGACATTGGGTCAGAAGGTTTTGAATCTTTGTGAATAGAGCTGAGGAACTCTAAGAGTAAAAAGACCTTGATGGGAGTCGTATTGTCAGACTCCCAAACAGTAGTAAGGACGTGGTCTACAAATTACATTGAAAGATAGACAATGCATGCCAAAAGGGCAATGTTGCAATAGTCACGGGGGATTTCAATATGCAGGTAGACTGGGAAAATCAGGTGGGTGCTAAATTCTAGTAGAGGGAAGTATCTTAGGAAGGGTGGATGACCTGGAGTGCCTATGCAAAGGCTTTTTAGAGCAGCTCATAGTTGAGCCTAATAGGGGATCAACTATTCTGGATTGGGTGATGTGCAATGAACCAGAATTGATTAGAGAGCTTAAGATAAAAGAACCCTTAGAGCAAAGTTATCATAATATGATCAAATTCACCCTAAAATTTGAGAAGTAGAAGGTAAAGTCAGATGTATCAGTATTACAGTGGAGTAAAGGGAATTACAGAGGAAAGAGAGAGCAGTTGGGCAAAATTGATTGGGAAAAAAACACTAGCAGGGATGACAGCAGACAGCAATGACTGGAATTTCTGTAAGTAATTCAGAAGACACAGGATATATACATCCCAAAGAGGAAGAAGTATTCTAAAGGCTAGAAGACAGAACCATGGCTAACAAGAGAAGTCAAAGCCAACATAAAAGCCAAAGAGAGGGCATATAATAGAGCAAAAATTAGTGGGAAGTTAGAGGATTGGGAAGCTTTTAAAAACCAACAGAAGGCAACTCAAGGTCATTAAAAAGGTAAAGATAGAATATGAAAGTAAGCCAGCCAATGATATTAAAGAGGAATCCAAAAGTTTCTTCTGATACATAAAGTGTAAAAGAGAGGCAAGTAGTGCTCACATCCACAGTGATGAAATGCTTTGAGAGGTTGGTCTTGACTAGACTGAACTCCTGCCTCAGCAAGGACCTGGACCCATTGCAATTTGCCTATCGCCACAATAGGTCAACAGTAATCTCAATGGCTCTTCACACGGCCTTAGATCACCTGGACAATACAAACACCTATGTTAGGATGCTGTTCATCGACTATAGCTCATCATTTAACACCATCATTCCCACAATCCTGATGGAGAAGTTACAGAACCTGGGCCTCTGTACCTCTCTGTGCAATTGGATCCTTGACTTTCTAACCCAAAGACCACAATATGCGGATTGGTGATAATATCTCCTCCTTGCTGACAATCAACATTGGTGCACGTCAAGGGTGTGTGCTTAGCCCACTGCTTTACTCTCTTTTCCCCAGGGCTGAAATGATTGCCACAAAAGGACACAGGTTTAAGATGCTGGGGAGTAGGTACAGAGGAGATGTCAGGGGTGAGTTTTTTACGCAGAGAGTGGTGAGTGCGTGGAATGGGCTGCTGGCAACGGTGGTGGAGGTGGATACAATAGGGTCTTTTAAGAGACTTTTGGATTGGTACATGGAGCTTAGAAAAATAGAGGGCTATGGGTAAGCATAGTAATTTCTAAGGTAGGGACATGTTGGGCACAACTTTGTGGGCCAAAAGGCCTGTATTGTGCTGTATGTTTTTTATGTTTCTATCTCTCATTAATAATACATTTTTGCCCACAGAACTGCCATTCACTGGATTTTTTGTTTTTCACACCATTCTCTGTAAACTCTAGAGACTGTTGTTCACAAAAACTCCAGATCAGCAGTTTCTGAGATACTCAAATCACTGTCTGACAACTACAATCATTCCACAGTCACTAAGATCACATTTCTTCCCTATTTTGATATTTGGTCTGAAAAACCCTGAACCTCTTGACCATGCCTGTGTTTTTATACACTGAGTTGATGCCCTATGATTGGCTGATTAGATATTTGCATGAAGTACAGGTATACTTAATAAAGTGACCACTGTATGTCTACATGTGTTTGAAGCTTTCTAGAACTCTTTGCAGTTGCAAATGCCTACATGAAGTTTTCAGGCAGGAACTAAAGAACTTTACTTTGACCTTAAAGCTTCTGCACAAATATTTATTTCTAGACATATTTTAAGTCATTTAAGCTGACCTGATGGGCAAAATGGCATAATTATGCTCCTATGTCTAATGCTGTCCTCATGCTTTGAGTAGTAAATGATTATTACATGAGCAAGGAATACAGCGTAGGATAAACCACTCGGGAGAGGTGGTGAAAGGTGAAATAAGATTTCAGAAGGAAGCCGTATTATAGCAGGGAGTTCAAGGCATAGTTCTCTCATTCAGATTGAGGCAAGTTAATCTGCATAACATACCTTTGATTCAGTAAAACACCTCCTCACAAAAAGCCACCAACTGCAACCTCAGATAGGGTAAGGACCACATTATCAGTGGATGTTAAGGTTATTGGAGCCTTAACCTTTTACTGTGCTTCATTCCAACTTGTGTTATTATAACATTGAAGCATTCAGTTGCATGAAAGCCAGTGATATCTCATCTTTTCCTGCTGAAGAATGACATATGGAGAAAGCATTCAAAGGTTTCAAAGGTACATTTAGAAACAGAATCAGAATCAGGTTTATTATCACCGGCGTGTGACGTGAAATTTGTTAACTTAGCAGCAGTTCAATGCAATACATAATCTAGAACAGAAAGAATAATAAATAAAATAAAAATAATAATGATAATAAATAAACAAGTAAATCAATTACAGTATATGCATACTGAATAGATTTTTTTTTAAACATGCAAAAAACAGAAATACTGCAAATTTAAAAAAGTGAGGTAGTGTCCAAGGATTCAATATCCAATTAGGAATTGGATGGCAGAGGGGAAGAAGCTGTTCCTGAACGCTGAGTGTGAGCCTTCAGGCTTCTGTACCTCCTACCTGATGGTAACAGTAAGAAAAGGGCATGCCTTGGGTGCCAGAGGTCCTTAATAACAGATGCTGCCTTTCTGAGACACCACTCCCTGAAGATGTCCTGGGTACTTTGTAGGCTAGTACCCAAGATGGAGCTGACTAGATTTACAAGCTTCTGCAGCTTCTTTCGGTCCTGTGCAGGAGCGCCCCCCCCCCCCCCCCAAACCAGTCAGTGATGCAGCCTGTCAGAATGTTCTCCAGGGTACAACTATAGAAGTTCTTGAGTGTAATGTCAGAGAAATGTATACAATATACATCCTGAAACACTTTTTCATCACAAACATCCATGAAAACAGAGGAGTGCCCCAAAGAATGGATAACAGTAAAATGTTAGAACCCCGAAGTCCCCCCCCCAGCTCCCCTCCCTCCCGCATGTAAGCGGCAGCAAGCAATAATCCCCCCCTCACCCTGCCGGCAAAAAAAAGCATCAGCATCCGTCACCGAGCTCTCAAGCGTGAGCAAGGCAATAGCAAAGACTTGCAGTACTCCAAATACTACATTGTTCACCCAGCATTCAAGATACCATAGGCTCTCTCTCTCTCCCTAATAAGGGAGAAAGAGATATCTCCATTTCACAGCGAGAGGGGAGACATAACAAACAACTTGCTGGTTTACCATGTTAAAAGTCTGTTGAACCACTTCTTCTGAGCTCTGTGCCCAAAGTTCTCGGTTCTTTGGGCTCACAGCCAGAGATCTTTTGTCTCCAACAACACACTGATCTCCTGCAGAGCCACTGACCTCCGATCCCGCACCCCCCCCCCCCCCCCCCGTCTCCAGAGATCCCGGGCCTCCGAAGGCAAGTGGAGCTCTTTGACTGAGCTCTTGGCGTGCCGAACAACGGCCAGTTGTGAAACCCTGAGAGCAGGTCACATTCCCGCAAAGAACCGTAGTCAGCGTGTAACTCCAGGTCAGGGTCTTCAAAAGAACCCTGAAAGGGAAAAACAGAGATATTAAAGATGGAAGTAGAGCTGTTTCCGAAGATGTAAGCAAAGGAGTTGCCATTAGGTGCCATTAACTCTCCGAAGCTCTACATTCACATATCTATCTCTCAGGCTGATTGAGTTGTAACCTCAAGAAGGAGGCATCCATCATTAAGGACCCTCACCATCCAGCACAGGCCCTCTTCTCACTTCCACCACTCGGCAGGTGGTACAGGAGCCTAAGGACTCACACTCAGTGCTTTTGGAACAGCATCTTCCACTCCACCATCAGATTTCAAAAAGGTCCATGAACCCATAAAGACTGCTTTGCAATTCCTCTTTTATCTCTCTATCTGTTTGTAATTTGCAGTAATTGTTTGTACCTGCACTGCACAAAACAACAAATTCCATGATATATGTCAGTGATAATAAATCTAATTCTGATATCACTTCCTTGCTGGGGGGGTGGGATGGCTTTCAAATCCTGTACGAGGTTGACATCTTAGTTCTTCATGACATTAGATACTGCACGTAGACTTACTGGTAGATCTGTTGATGCACCGGGAATTCCATGGGGCTTTCATGCTTATAGCCATCTGTAGTCCACCACATCAACTTTCTCATTTCTGTTCTTGTCAACAGCACTAGTTTACAACCTTGTATTCTGGGGATTTTCTACCTGAATTATAATTACTCCCTCACCAGGCTATAGGCCACTTGAGGAAGTTGCAGTAAAGACAACAATATTCTGGGGCAGTTGTAGTCTAGCGTGATCTTCGAAGTGAGACCACCAGAGACGCCTCTGCTTATTGCAGATGAGATAGACTGTGGTAGTGGGGACAGTCAAGCCAGTCGAGTGAGGCCTCTGTAGCAAGAGTTTTCCAGAAAGGTTTTCTTAACACCGTAGAGGGCGCTGTTGACAGACGCGATAACAGAAAAATGTGAAACATACCAAAAAACAGAGGGTGTATTGTCTTTACTAACTTCAAAATACCATCAGCTGTCTGCTTGAAGTTTTGATTGACTCTGTTACAAATGGTGATTGATCTTGCAAGTAAGGAATTCATACATATGGAATTTACAATAATCAAAATCTGTAACCGATAAGGCACTTCTGTATAAAAATAGCAGTTTTCTGTTCAGACTCCTGAACAGTGTGGGGGACAGGGGTCTATATTGTCCTCCTTGTGCACATGAAATAGAAAGTATGCTTGAGTCACAAGAGGTCTAGGCTCAGTTCAGTTACTTTATTTTATTACTGGCAATGACAGTTTATGTCAACACATTCATGTTGGAAAACCATTCATTGCCTATAAATTACAGCCACGCCTTTCCAGAAAGCAAATAGGAAACACATACGTCCAAAAAGTGGTGGAAGTTTGAAATTCTCTTTTACAGATAACAATCGTAATTAAGTTAATAGTTAATTTAAAATCTGGGACTGATAGGATTCTTTGTAAACTAATTTAAGAGATGATAAATAATTCTGGATTTAAGTTACTGCTATGATTTAATTTAATGACAGGTCAGCCTGGGAGGAGAATTAACACACTCCTGTTCCTTACTCCAATGTGCCTCAGCAGGAGTTGATCACTTCTGTAAGCCATACAGAGGAGCAGTGTCTTAAATGGTTGCTGTTCAATTTAATAATAACATCACTTTTAGTCAATTCCTGCTCTGAGATAATCTCTTGACAAGTTGGCAGTTTGTGGCTATCTGAACAGAGAAAGGGACATGAGTGGACATGTAATGGCTGGGAACAGGTGTATGGAATGAAGAAAACGCTGTGATAGGAGAATGAGGATTCCATATAAAGATACCATTATCAGTTGCTCCATTGCAGTCACCATCTGCGGCCTCAGTGATAGCTGCTGTAGCTCTGAGAAACAGCTTCTTCCCCTCTGCCATCTGATTTCTAACTGGACATTGAAGCTGTGAACACTACTTCATTTACTTTTTATTATGCACTATTTTAATTTAATTATTACATATATATATATACTTCCTGTAATTGATTTACTTACTTATTTTTTTCTATATTATCGTGTATTGCATGGTACTGCTGCCACTAAATTAACAAATTTCACAGCATATGCTGGTGATATTAAACCTGATACTAAATTCTGATCCTGAAATAGAGGGATTTAAGAAATTCTTAGATAGGCACATAGATAACAGAACAATAGAGAGCAATAGGGAAGGGTTAGAATGATCTTCGATAGGTTAAAAGTTCAGCACAATGTCTTGGGCTGAAGGGCCTGTTATAATATTTTATTTTCTATGCTCCGTGTTCTTGTTCCTTCATGATTACGACATCACACTGATGGAGGAACAAGAAGCCAGTTACTTACTGTTCTCTCTCTGATGTGTTATCAGCTTGTTCTGTAATAGAGGGAAGTGTGTGATGTGCAACGTGTTTGGGTGATATGCCTATTGTGGTAAAATAATGGACATGTGCAGGCTGTGAGTAGCGTTTGTGAAATTTGCATCAATGTCGTGTGTGAAAATGAAATAATGTGTTGATTGTCTGACTGATGAAGTTTAGTCATTTATGATGGGATGAGTTAATGACCAGAGTGTGAGGAGACAATGACACAACTGATACCATTGGGATTTGTGTAGAGACCTTGAGGCTATTGAATTGCTTGCATGTCTGAACCTGAGCCTTGGTATTGACCTCCCTGGCATCTGTTGTCATCATCTTTGAGGAATTTACATCACGGCTCCCTGTATCCATCTTTCATCCACCTCTAGGAACAAGGCTTCTAATGCAATGGCAGAAAGATGTAGAACTCCTTCTTTTCTGTTCTGTAAGTCTTCAATATCTGCATATCACAATTGGTTGCTTAATGTCATCCCACAACTTCTGCAGTCATAATGCAGCCCAATTTAGGAGCTGCAGGCTCCAAGTAGTGCAAGGCAGCTTTAATGCAAGCGAAGTCTTATGGTCTTGTGGAATTATGATTCAGTAGTGAGGCATGCCATAACTCGATAGTGAGGTTAAAACAGACTGCAAGGTGTAAACTGGAAATATGGCATCTGCCCTGATTACTTGCAGGTTGTGATCTTTGTGTATGCTTCAGGCTTTTCTGTGGATGGTCACCTTGTCAGGGGGAGAGGCTTGTGAGTTCCTCTGATCCTGAGAGCAATGCATCTGGAGTTTGGCCATCTGGCGCTTAGCCCCTGACAGGGTCACCCGTTGCAGTAAGGTCAAAGGGGGAGTCCAAACGAAGAGTGATCCAACCAAAACTGCAGTGGTGGAGCTGGTGGAGCATCACAAACGTAGTGGAGGCTGAGGAAGGCTGCAGCAGGGAAGGGTCCCCAGACCATGCTACTCGACCCTGATCTGTCAAGGACCCTGTGGCTGCATCAACCTCCCCACATTTAACAAACTCCCACACAGGTGTTCTCCATTAAGGGAATCCACTCTAACATCCTGGATTAACATTGGTCTCTAGAGCCACCTGAAAACCCAATAGACAGCACTTGAGAACATCATACTCGACTCGAGTGATCGCACTACTGCAATGTAAGCTCTCCCATTTAATACCATTAATTTATTCAATTTACTCTATTCTGAATATATTTGTCTGAAAATCTTTCGCTGATTGATACAGATAAAGCAAAATGAGCTAAATGTGGTAAAATAAATAAAGCAAAATGTGGTAAATTGACAAAAGAAAATAAAATTCTGGGAATATAAAATTTAGACAGACAGTACAGCAAACACTCATCAAAATATCATTAAATCTCTTTGGTACCTTAACAAGAGCACACAGAAAATGGATCAGCAGGGAGAAAGCAAAGAGATCATTTAGGGTGAACATTTTACAAAAAAGGATGGTAAATGTTGAAACAGATTGCCTGAAGAAACAGTGGGAGATGATAATGTCTGCAATATCTGCAGAGAATTGCACATCCATCAAGCAAAGTGAATGAGGGAAATGCAAATTAAAATAGTCAACAATATTTCAACCTCCCTCATCTGAATGTTATCTTCATTCTATACATATTTCTTGCTTGTCCTTTTACACCAAAGAGTTCTCAATGTCTTTGTATGAACTAATTTTGTGATTTAGGACTTACTTTAAAAATAAAAAAAAGAACCTTTCAAAAACTTTCAAATTCAAAGATGAAAAGTAAGCATAAACACAAAAAGGCCACAGGAATCGTACCAGAATTGAATTGATTACTTACATCCTTCAAATACATGAGGGGTAAAAATCTTTATGTTACATCTCTGTTCAAATGTGCAATGTGCAATTATAGTAATTTATAATAAATATTATGTACAGCAGGGTAGTCAATATAACATAGAGATACAGTAGTGTTAACATGAATTAAACAGTCTGATGGCCTGGTGGAAGAAGCTGTCCCAGAGCCTGTGGGCCCTGGCTTTTATGCTTTTATGGCAGCTGGAACAGCTTGTGATTGGAATGACTCATGTCTCCAGTGATCTTTTGGGCCATTTTTACACACCTGTCTTTGTAAATGTCCTGAATAGTGGGAAGTTCACATCTACAGTTGTGCTGGGCTGTCCACACCACTCTCTGCAGAGTCCTGCGATTGAGGGAAGTATAGTTCCAATACCAGGCAGTGATGCAGCCAGTCAGGATGCTCCCAATTGTGCCCCTTTAAAAAGTTCTTAGGACCTGGGGGGCCCATACCAAAGTTCTTAAGCCATCTGAGGTGACAGAGGTACTGTCATGCCTTTTTCACTACACAGCCGGTACGTACAGACCACGTGAGATCCTTGGTGATGTTTATGCCGAGGAACTTAAAGCTGTTCACCCTCTCAACCCAAGAGCCATTGATACCTATAGGGGTTAGCCTGTCTCCATTCTTCCTGTTGTCCACAACCAGCTCCTTGGTTTTTGCGAAGTTGAGGGAGAGGTTGATTTCTTGACACCATTGTCAAGGTGATGACTTCCTCTCTGAGGATGCCTCATTATTATTTGAGATTAGGCCAATCAATGTAGTATCATCAACAAACTTAATTAGATTGGAGGGAGGCAAATGTTATTCCTTTCTTCAAGAAAGGTGATAGGAATAGCCCTGGGATTTCATCAGCAGCTGGCAAACTATTTGGGATGATTCTTAGAGACAAGATTTATGAACATTTGGACAGGGATAGTCTGATTAGGGGTAGTCGGCATGGCTTTCTGAGGAGCAGAACGAATACTTTGAGGAAGTGGCCAAACATTGATGAAGTTAGAGCAGTGGATGTAGTGTACATCAACTTTAGTAAGCCATTTGACAAGCTTCCCCATGGTAGACCTATTCAGAAAGCCTGGAGGCCTGGGTTCCAGGGGAACCTGGCTGTGTGGGTTCAGAATTGGTTTGCCAACAGAAGGCAGAGGGTGGTAGCAGATGAAATGTGTTCTGCCTGGAAGTCAGCGCCTAGTGGTGTTCTGCAGAGATCTGTTCTGGGAACCCTCATCTCTGTGCTTTTAATAAGTGACTGGGATGTGGAAGTACGAAGGAGAGCTTTTAAATTTCCAAATGACACAAAGATTGGTGGTGGTGTGGAAAGTGTAAAAGGGTGTCATAGATTGCAATGGGACATTGATAGTATGTGGAGCTGGGCAGAGAAGTGGCAGATGGAGCTCAATCCAGAAGAAAGTGTAAAATGATACACGTTGGAAGGGCAAAGTTGAAGCAGAGTACAGAGCTAGTGGTAGGATTCACAGCAGTGTAGCATGTCCAAATCCATAGATCCCTCAAATTTGCCACACAAGTTGATAGGGTGGTTAAGGAGGCATGTGGTGCGTTGGGCTTTATTAGTCAAAGGACTGAGTTCAAGGGCTGTGAGGTAATGCTGCAGTTCTAAAAAGCTCTGCTTAGACCACACTTGGAGAATTGTGTTTAGTTCTCCTCGTCATAGAAAAGAGGCGGAAGCTTTAGAAAAAATATTGAGATCGACAAGGATGCTACCTGGATTGGAGAGCATGTCTTGTAAGGATAGGTTGAGTAAGACAGAGCTATTCTCTTTGGAGTAAAGGAGGATGAGAGGTGATTTGATAGAGGTTTACAAGATGATGAGAGGTATTGACAGCCAGAGACATTTCCCAGTGTGGAAATGGCTCATAAGAGGGGGCACACATGTAAATTCATTGGAGCAAAGTATTGGAGGGATGTCAGAGGTAGATTTTTTTTTTACAGAGAGTGGTCATTGCACGGAATATTCTGCCAGGGTTAGTGGTGATGCAGATGCATCAAGGGAACATTTAAGCAACCCTTAGATAGGCACATGGATGTCAGAAAAATGGAAGACTTGGGGGTTGGGAAAGGTTAGATTGACCTTCGAGAAGGTTTAAAAGCTGGCACAACATCACCGTATCATGTCCAAAGGCCCTCTCCCATGTGTGTTGTTCTATGTTCCAGGATACTGTGCTGTGATTGTTATTACCCAGTTGTTACAAATCCAAAGTGATCTCATTGCCCATACTTGCTTAATTTGCTTAATTTGTTAAATGAAAAAAGGCCATTTAAAATGTAATTATGAACTAACTAATTCCAAAACTCTCCTTACAAGCTTTGCATCTTCCATTTTCTGTAACCGTCAGCTACTTCGAAATGTTACATGTATCCCACCTTACTCATCCTGTCTGGTGCTCTGTAGCTTACAATGTCTGTCTGGAGAAGTGAACCAGTCATACAATTCTCAGTCATGTGTTTAAATCTTTTAATTGTCTTATCCCCTCTTTCTCTGACCTTGTTCAAGACTACAGTGTTACAAAATTTCTCCATTCCTCCACTTTGGGCCTCTTGTCTACTTCCAATTATCATTGCCCATCTTCAGGGGAAATATCCTCAGGGATCTAGGCCTTAAGCATTGGGAATTCTTTTTCTTTTAACTATTGCCTTAAAATCTATTTGTTTGGTCAAACTTTTGATCTTCTGTCTTCCTTTCTGTAGATAGGGGATGGGGGAGGAATTGTCTCATTATACACTTAGGGAGTACCTGGGACACTTCCCAACATTACAGGTGCTACACAAAAGCATCTATTTGTTGTACTGCAAAAAGAATTTCATCAGTCTACTTCCATTTCATCCACATTGATACATCAGATGTAGCATTTTATCACATTAGAATGCAACAGAAATATATATGAATGTTCAATAACTCACTGAACTTAACAACTCTGTTGTTAAAAGCTTATGTACATATAGTAGTCAGGGGTACTGGTAAGTCTTTTTTGTCGCCAGGAAAGATTTTATGATTTGATTGTGAATTCATTCAAGGATTGAAAAGAGCTGTGAATTGGTAAATGTGCAATTGTCAGAGTGATCTACAGCCCAAACTCACTACAGGAAGGAAACACATTGCAACGGAAAGCATTCAAGATAAAAAATTTTACAATCAATGAAACAATCCTTCTGAACTTCCGGTCACAGTGTAACAAGAACTATAATTAGTCCCAGATTGCCATTGAACTCTGCACAAACTATTGTGGGAACAAGTGCTTATTATATTTGTATTTATTCTGGCCTTTAATGTCTCTGTCATTGTTTAAGTTGCATCCAGGAGCAGGTGCAGAAACTTTGCGGTGAGAATTTACAGGAGGATGTCTATATTGTTAGAGCAACAAATGATTCTAAGAACACTACACGTTGGTAAACCTACTGGGAGCTGGTTGATTTATGATATTTGTAATACTACATTTTCCCCTTGATAGATGTTGTAGCACTGAATCAAAACCTTTGGCATTTAATTGGAACATATCCAATATTCTGGTCTACAAGCTGAAATGTGGGTTCACATCCTAATTTCTGCTGGGTAAAATACTTTATCTGGGCAGGCTTTGGAAAACAAAATTGTGACATTTTCACCATGAAAGGCAAAGGTTGTGGTCTCAACAATTTCAAGCTATCTAACCTTAAAACAGCATAGGAATTATTTCCCTGCTAACTCAGAACTTAGATGGGGATCAGGTCTGTGTATGTTTACATTTTTTGAATGGGAATTAATTTTGAAAGAGCTTGTTAAGTGGTGGGTGAAGAGCCAGTCAGAAAGTAGAGGATGCAACCAATCTTTATTTGATTTTAATACACGCATATATGCAGGGGATATCTCCACAAGAATCTGAATACATTATGTTTCATACATGACATGAGTTGTACAGAGAGACTGGATAGACTGGGACTGGCTGCCCTGCATCAATGAGGCTGAAGGTTAACCTTATAATGACCTTATACAATCATGAGGGGGTAGATAAGGTGGATGACCACGCGTTTTTCCTGGGATAGGGGAGCCAAAGCCTAGAGGGCATAGGTTTACAATGAGAGGAAAAATATTTAATTGTGTCCCGAGGAGTGAGCTTTTCACACAAAAGGTGTGTACGAGGGGTGATTGATAAGTCCGTGGCCTGAGGTAGAAGGAGTCAGTTTTAGAAAACCTAGCACATTTATTTTTCAACATAGTCCCCTCCTACATTTACACACTTAGTCCAGCGGTTGTGGAGCATACGGATCTTGGACCTCTAGAAAGTGTCCACAGATGGGTGATTAATAAGTTCATGGTGTAAGGTAAAAGGAGATGAGTTCTACAGCTCTTGTTACATGCACATGCAGGTCAACTTTTGACTGATTATGCAGAAATTTGAAGTTCATAACTCATCTCCTTCTACCTTAGGCCACAAACTTATCAATCACCCCTGATGAGTTATAACGGATGAGTTATTAACTTCAAACTTTCTGTATAATCAGTCAAAGAGTTGAACTGCATGTGCATGTAACGAGAGCTGTATAACTCATCTCCTTCTACCTCAGGCCACGGACTTATTAATCACCCCTGCTGTGACACTTTCTGGAGGTCCAAGATCTGTATGCTCCACGACCGCTGGACTAAGTGTGTAAATGTAGGAGGGTACTACGTTGAAAAATAAATGTGCTAGGTTTTCTAAAATTGACTCCTTCTACCTTAGGCCACGAACTTATTAATCACCCCCTCGTACATGGAACAATCTGACAGAGGTGGTCACAATAATATTGTTTAAAAAAACATTTGGACAAGTTCATGGATAGAAAAGGCTTGGAGTGATATGGGTACAAAGCAGGGAAATGTCACTAGCTCACCAGCACCTTGGTTGGCATAGATGTATTGGGTCAAAGGACCTGTACTATATAACTGTACAAATCTATAACATTTCAAATTCATTGATAAAATGTAAAAAGGCTGTATGCTAATTCATCACCAAAAGTGGTGACAAATCAGCATACAGGAGGGAGATTGAAAATCTGGCTGAGTGGTGCCACAACAACAACCTCTTACACAATGGCAGCAAGTCCAAGGAGCTGATTATTGACTTCAGGAGAAGGAAATCAGAGGTCCATGAACCAGAGGTGGAGAGGGTGAGCAGCTTAAAATCCCTCTGTGTTATGATTTTGAAGGACCAGTCCTGGGCCTAGCACCCAAGTGCAATTACAAAGAAAGCATGGCAGCACCTCTACTTCCTCAGGAGTTTGTGAAGATTTGGCATGACATCTAAAGATTTGACAAACTTCTGTAGATGTATATTGACTGGTTGAATCACAGCCTGGTATGGAAACACCAATGCCCTTGAAAAGAAAATCCACAAAAAGTAGTGGTTAAGACCCAGTCCATCATGGGTAAGACCCTCACCATCACTGAGCACAACTACGTGTAGTGTCGTCGTGGAGAGCAGCATCCATGATCAGAGATGCCCACCACACAGTCCATGCTCTCTTCTCACTGCTACCATCAGGAAGAAGTACAGGAGCCTCAGGACTTGCACCACCACCACTTACTACCCCTCAATCATCTGGTTCTTGAACCTAATGCGATAACCACTCAATTTTATTTGCCCCATCATTGAAATGTTCTCACAATCTATGGATGTACATTCAAGGACTCTTCATTTCATATTCTTGATATTTATTGCTTATTTATTATTATTATTATTATTCCTTTCTTTTTGTACTTGCACAGTTTGTTGTCTTTTGCACACAGGTTGAATGTCCAAGTTGGTGTGGTCTTTCATTCATTCTATTATGGATTTACTGAGTATGTCTACAGGAAAATGAATCTCAGGGTTGTATATGGTGACATATATGTACTTTGATAATAAATTTACTTTGAACTTTGAACATAGAACAATGTTTGTGCTGAGCTTGATGCAGAATTAAACTAAAACCCTCCTGCCAGCATATGATCCACATCCCTCCATTCCCTCCATTCCTGCAGGTTCCTGTGCCTTTAAAAAAAAGCCTTTTGAAAGTTGCTTTGAATGTGACCATGACTATTTTGGTGAGACTAGTGGACAGGTATGCTTTAAGTTTGAAACAGGAGGACCCTTCTTGATGCTCCCATGTTACAATCATACCAGTCACCTTAATTCTCAAGAACATTTTACCACTAATACCTGGTCTGCTTCCCATTGATTTCTGTTCTCTCACTGGACATCTATTACATTGCACAATTATATACAGTGTACTGTTCTTTCCCATTTCAGTGACTCCTGCTGACAGTTCTGATGTGTTTGCAAATGGTTTTGATGAGGATTTCTATCAACTCAACTCAATTTCATCTGTCTCAACGTGACCAGTTATGTTCCTTGTACATTTCGACAAGCATCCCTTCTCATTCCTCATTTGTTGTTTATTCCAACACTCAATAAGTAGAGTACGTACACACACATTAAACATTCAGATTTCTCCTGCTACAACATCACTCTAACCTTTGGGGGTCTGTATGAATAATTCAGTTAGTGTCAAGAACCTACTACGTCACGTGTGTGTAAATATCACTGTTTCCATTCTAATCAATACCAATCTCTTCTGAAATGAGTGTGTTCAATTACCAACTATTGCATGTAGTATTAATAGATGACTAAAGGTTGAGTGAGACCAATAAAGAATGCGATGAAAATAGACTGACCCATAATGTTTCCTTACTGTCCATAATTCCTATACTATATAATCTCTCTCTCTCTCTCCCTCCCCCTCCACCTCCATCTCCCCTCCCCCTCCCTCTCTCTCTCTCCCCTCTCCCTCTCTCACCCCTCCCCTCCTCCCCTCCACCTCCACCTCTCCCTCAACCCCTCTCTCTCCCTCCCTCTCTCCCCCTCTCCCTCCCTGTCCCCCTCCCCTCCACCTCCACTACCCTCTCCCCTCTCTCTCTCTTCCCTCCACCCTCTTCCTCTCCCCCACTACCTCCCCCCCCCCCCCCACACGCGTGCTCCATGAAATTGAAAGATATTTAGTAATGGATATGATTGATTACAAAAATGGGTAAGTAACAGAGTCATAGATTTCTACAGCATAGGAGCAGACTCCCCTGCGCCGATCATTATGCCCTTCTATAGAACCACTTGCCTGCATTTGTCTCAAATCTCTCTATGCCATGCTTATTCACATACCTGTCCTGATACCCCTTAAATCTTATTGTTCATTGAACATTGAAGAGTACAGCATTGGACAGACCAGTTAGCTCAAAATGTTGTGCAACATTAATGCCAATTTTTACAAAAATTCTTCCACCATATCCCTCCATTTCCTTCAAATTTATGAAAAGCCTCTTGATCTCCATCAAACTGCCCAGATCTTCCATTACCTCTGGTAACCCATTGCAAGCACCTACCATTCTCTGTGTAAAAAAACTTTCCTCTTTACATCACCTTTAAACTTCCTCCCTCTTACTTAAAAGTGTCATCTGCAGGTTGATACTTCTACCCTGCAGAAACAATTCAGACTGTCAAACTTATTTATGTCTCTCATAATTTGAAAAACCTCCATCAATTTTTCAGGGGAAACAGAATCAGAATCAGAATTAGGTTTAATATCTCCCTCAGACTTGTATGTTCTAGCTTTTATCTCACTTCTGGCAAGAAGACGGATTTTGCTTAAATGGAAAGAAGCAGTCTCTCCTACTCATATGCAGTGGTTAGAAGATATTATGACTCATCTTAGTTTGGAGAAGATTCGGTGTTCTATTTCTAATTCAGTACAGTACTTTTATATGACATGGGGTCCTTTTATGAACTACTCTAACTTGTGAGGTTTTTTTTTCTACTTAGATGTTATTAATTATGTTATTCTTTGTTAACAACTTAGCAACACTTTTTTAAAAAGTATTTTTTTCCTTGTTCTTACCCATTGGCTTTCTTGGTAGGGGCTAGATTTTTATATATATATAAAATTCCTAATGTATACTCTTTGTAAATTTGCAGTATTAGTAATCATTACTGGAGTACTATATACACGTATGTTACTCAGTCCTATACAGTTCAATTTTTCTATTGTCTGTATTTTGTTAGTAATTTTTTTATATACTCTGTATTTGTTGTATATTCTTGTATACATTAATAAACATATTGAAAGAGAGGTTTAATATCATCAGCAGATGTTGTGAAATTTTTTATCTTTGTGGCAGCAGTACAATGAAAATACATAATAATAGAAAATATGCCACAAGTTATTGTAAATATGTATATATAAAATAGTTAAATTAAATAAGTAGTCCAAAATAGAAATAAAAAAGTAGTGAGGTAGTGTTCATGGGTTCAATGTTCAATCAGAAATCTGATGGTAGAGGGGAAGAAGCTGTTACTGAATTGTTGAGAGTGTGCCTTCAGGCTCCTGTACCTCCTCCCTGATGGTAGCAATGAGAACAAGGCATGACTTGGGTGATGGGAGGGGGGGGGGGCGTCCTTAATGATGGATGCCACCTTTTTGAGGTTTCGCTCCTTGAAGATGTCCTGGATACTATGGAAGCTAGTACCCATGATGGAGCTGACTACATTTACAAGTTTCTGCAGCTTATTTCGATCCTGTGCAGTAGCCCCACACCCTTCTCCATACCAGACAGTGATACAGACTCTCCACAGTGTAGAAATTTGAGGGTGTCTTTGCTGACTACCAATCCTCGTCAAACTCCAAAAGAAATATACTTGCTGTTGTGCTTTCTTTGTAGCTGCATCAATATGTTGGGTCCAGGATAGCTCCTTAGAGATACTGACATCAAGGAACTTGAAATTGCTCACTCTTTCCACTTCTGATTTCTCTAAGAGGACTGGTGTATGTTCCCTCATCTAATCCTTTCTGGTCCACAATCAGTTATTTGATCTTACTGACACTGAGTGCAAGATTGTTGCTGCGACACTACTCAGCAAGCTGATCTATCTTGCTCCCGTATGCCCACTCAACACCATTTGAAATTCTGCCAATAGCGGTATCGTCAGCAAATTTATAGGTTGGATTTGAACTGTGCCTGGCCACACAGTCATGGGTGTAGAGAGAGTAGAGCAGTGAACTAAGTACACGTCCCTGTGGCTGATAGTCAGTGAGGTGAAGATGTTATTTCCGATCCACACAGATTGTGACCTTCTGGTAAGGAAGTTGGGGATCCAGTTGCAGATGGAGGTGCTGAAGCCCAGGTTCTGGAACTTTTTGTTCAGAACTGAAGAAAGGGTTATGTTAACGCTGAGCTGTAGTCAATAAACAGCATCTGACACAGGTATTGTCCAGATGATCCAAGGCCACGTGAAGAGCCAAAGAGATCACATCCACCATAGTCCTATTGTGAACAACCCAAGTTTGTCCAATCTTTCCTTGCCATTCATAGCCTCTGATCGAGACAGCATCCTAGTGAACCTTTTCTGCACCCTTTCCTAAAAAACACCACCTACATATAATGGAGGAGCAGAATCGCACTCAATTCTCCAAGTGCGCACTAACTGAAGTTTTGTATCACTGCAGCATGACTTCCTTACTGTTATACGTAACACCCTGTTGTATCTGGTTATACTGTGATCCAGATGTTCTTTGGAAGTCAAGAAGGAGGCATAAAGCCTTGTTGGTTTTGGCCGTTTTATTAGGTGTTCCCTTCAAACAAATAACACTGTAACAGAGGGGGAGAACACTGTAACAGAGAAAAACTGAAAAGCCAAGAACGAAGAACAAAGAAGTTCTCATCTTATACAAACTAGACAGATAACAAGACATTCCATTGATAAAGTTTAGCATTCAAATTAAATTCATTATCAAAGGACATATACGTCTCCATGCACAACTCTGAGATGCAACTCTGAGATTCATTTTCTTGCAGGCATACTCAATAAGTCCAATAACCATAATAGAATCAGTGAATTAATAAGAGATAACCTATGAAATGGTCAGGTCAGTAGCATAACTGAGGTACCAGAGAAGCTTCTAGAAAAACACAGAATCAGCTATACTACAGCTATTGAAAATTCACTGTACTATATAATACAATCACATATAGGTGATTACATAAAAATATAAACAAGCATAGAAAAGTTAAATGAGAAAAATAACAATTCTTTATTCTAATCCAATAGCTCTTACTAATGAAGGCAAGCATGCCATACAACTTCTTGATTACCTTATCTACTTGCAAAGCCACTGTTAGTGAACTGTGGACTTGGGCTCCAAGATCTCTCTGTACCTCAGTATTTTACTGGGTCTACCATTTCTAGTATACTTTCTTCTTTCATTTTATGTTCAAGGGTGCAACACCTCACATTTGCCCAAATTAAATGCCAACCATGACTTCTCTGCCCATATCTGTGACTGATCTATATCATGCTGCATTCTTTAATAGTCCTTTACATTTTCACAATTCTACCATTGGTAGGTTCTGCAAACTTGCTAATTCACCCATCTATTTTTTTATTCAAATCGTTAATTATATATATATATACATAAAAATAGTGACCGCCTCACTAAAACTCTCAGCGATGATGTCCTCAGCAACCCAGATGATCTGGAGTACATCCACTTACATCTACACTTCCTTGACCTAGCCTGTCAGGAGCTATTAGCCAGATGCATTTCCTACAGATGTAGATACCGGGGAGACTGCGAGGTTCCCTGATTTCCCTCTTCTGGCAGGAGGAGAGGAGCACTCACTGTCCTGACTGCCATTTTCTCTACACCGCCTCTGACAGCACATTCTAGGTACCAAGTGCTCTTTGCGTGAAACACGTACCGTATCCCTCAGACACCCCCCCCCCCTTAAGCCACCTCTCTCTCACCTTAAACCCATGCCTTCTATTTTTAGATATCACAATCTATCAAACTATTATCACTGCCTTTCTTAACTTTAATTAATCATCAACCCCCTCAGCCCCTTTCACTCCAGGGAAAACAGACCCAGCCCATCCATTGTGCTTATAATGCAAGCTCTCTAATTCAGGCAATCCTTGTGATTTTTTTCCTTAATCTCATCCTTTTTATGGTGAGAAACATGAATAAAAGCATCAAGTTATATACATAAATGTCCTCAGGCTGTTTTGAAAGTTGCCTCTTCAGTGCTTGGTTTGCTGCTTCAAAGTATTCATGAGCATCATGACTAGTTGAGTAAATAACTATGGGGCAGCAGACTATATCTCTCATTCTTGTTGACATGCAACTTGTATAGCCTCAGGCAAATCATGTCTAACTAACTTGATTGGGTTCCTTGACAAAATAATGAAGAAAGCTAATGAGGTTAGCAGCTGAGATAAATTTAGAAGCAAAACTAAAGTCCTTGAGATTAAAAAGACAGCACCAGTGTGAATATCGGAATTAGGCAAGGGACAGAATGAAGATAACTGTGCTGAGTGGTTGAATGAAAAGAAGTATTCAATTGGTCGTACACCATTTGCTGAAAGAAGTGTGAGTGTTTTAGGTTGATGATTGTCAATGCAGATGGCATGAAGCTGAAACGTATCATGGACAATGAGGAGGCTAATAATAGGGTTCAGGAGGACATTTGCAAAGCAGGGAAAGATGGAATTTCACCCAGAGAAGTAAGAACTGAGATCTTTTAGTCAAGTGGTAAAATTATTTGGGAGTAGAGATATCTGGAGGAGCATGTACTCAGATTATTGATGTGCCTCGACTTGATGAAAAAGCTATTGAAAAACTACAAATACAAGAGAGTTAGCAGATGTTAGAAACAGAGCAACAAACAGAAAATACTGGAGGAACTCAGCAGGTCAGGTAGATTCAACAGAGAGGACTAAACAGTGATATTTTGGGCCAAGACCTTTCATTACAAGAAGACAGAATAAGAAGGTAGAGGAGGGAAAGGACTACAAGCTGGCAAGTGATAAGTGAAACTAGCTGAGGGGAAAGGTAGATGGGTGAGGAAGAGGGATGAATTGGGAGGTGATAGGTGGAAGAGGTAAAGGGCTGAAGAAGAAGGAATCTGATAGGAGAGCGGAGTGGACCATGGAATAAAGAGAATGAGGATGGGCACCAGTGATGGGGGGGGCCAGGGGGAGATGGTGAGGGGACTGGCAGATGAGGAGAAGAGAGGTGGTAAGAAGGGAGCCAGAATGGGGAATGGAAATAGAGAGTAATGTGAGGGGAGGGGAGAAATTACTGGAAGTTAAAGAAATGGGTCTCCACGTGGTTTTAGACCACCTAGACAACACGAACACTTACGTCAAGATGCTGTTCATCGACCATAGCTCAGAATTTTAATACCATCATTCCCACAGTCCTGATTGAGAAGTTGCAGAACCTGGGCCTCTGTACCTCCGTCTGCAATTGGATCCTTGACTTCCTAACCGGAAGACCACAATCTGTGCAGATTGGTGATAACATATCCTCCTCACTGACGATCAACATTGGCACACCTCAGGGGTGTGTGCTTAGTCCACTGCTCTACTCTCTGTATACACATGACTGTGTGGCTAGGCATAGCTAAAATACTATCTATAAATTTGCTGACGATACAACCGTTGTTGCTAGAATCTCAGGTGGTGATGAGAGGGCGTACAGGAGTGAGATATGCCAACTAGTAGAATGGTGCTGCAGCAACAACCTGGCACTCAACGTCAGTAAGACGAAAGAGCTGATTGTGGACTTCACAAAGGATAAGACAAAGGAACACATACCAATTCTCATAGAGGGATCAGAAGTGGAGAGAGTGAGCAGCTTCAAGTTCCTGGGTATCAAGATCTCTGAGGATCTAACCTGGTCCCAACATATTGATGTAGTTATAAAGAAGACAAGACAGCAGCTATACTTTATTAGGAGTTTGAAGAGATTTGGCATGTCAACAAATACACTCAAAAACTTCTATATTTGTACCGTGGAGAGCATTCTGACAGGCTGCATCACTGTCTGGTATGGAGGGGCTACTGCACAGGACCGAAAGAAGCCGCAGAGAGTTGTAAATCTAGTCAGCTCCATCTTGGGCACTAGACAACAAAGTACCCAGGACAACTTTAGGGAGCGGTGTCTCAGAAAGGCAGCACCCAGGGCATGCCCTTTTCTCACTGTTACATTCAGGTAGGAGATACAGAAGCCTGAAGGCACACACTCAGCGATTCAGGAACAGCTTCTTCCCCACTGCCATCCGATTCCTAAATGGACATTGAAGCTTTGGACACTACCTCAATTTTTTAATATACAGTATTTCTGTTTTTGCACATTTTAAAAAATCTATTCAATATATGTAATTGATTTACTTGTTTATTTATTATGTTTTATTTTATTTATTTTATTTTTTCTCTCTGTTAGATTATGTATTGCATTGAACTGCTGCTGCTAATTTAACAAATTTCACGTCACATGCAGGTGATAATAAACCCGATTCTGATTCTGATCTTCTGAAATTATGTTGGAGGTCACCTTTTTAATGAAAAACTACATAAGCTTTTGACTCCAGTAATAAAGAGAATGAAAAATAAAACAAAGAAGCCACACTAAGAAGAATTCAATTAGACATCAGCCATCACACAATATTCCATTCTGAGGGCCACACTTTATGAAAGATACCTCAATGTGTGCTTTAAGTAGATTTATGATCAATTATCACCATACACAGAAGCACTTAAATTTGTTTCAAAATCTCCGGTAACTTAATGAAAATGATCAAATTGTGGGAGCAAACTTTAGAGCATCGGAGGCTGAAGAAGCAACACCATTGTCCACCAATTGGAATATACATTAGTTACTTTGAGGCACTGCATGTGTGCTAGTTAAAGTTTGTAGACTAAAACTTGCATTTTGAAATGGTTTAGGGTTGGTTCACTTTATATCTTATCAGATATATTACCAGAAGGCAAAATAAATCAAGTCAATATCAGGAAAAATATTTACAGTACTCTGCAAAAGTCATGTAAAAAAATCTATAAAGCAAAGACTCCTTCAAAAATAATGAAATAATAAGTTTCTAAGTATCAAATAAGAGCAGTAAACAGCTTAAAAAACTAAATAAAATCAATACTTGGTGTGTCCTCCAAATTTAGTGTGCCTTTAAAACTGCGTACGTAAGTTCTCTTAGGTACACTGTCATAAAGTTTTATAAGAAAAAAATAGCTTGGGAGGTTGTTCCAAGCATCTTGGAGAACTTGTCACAGTTCTTCTGCAGACTTTGGTTGTGTTGCTTACTTCTGTCTCTCCACATAATCTCAGACAGTCTCAGTGATGTTGAGATCAGGGTTCTGTGGAGGCCATACCATCTGAAATGATATTAAAAAATCTAGAGTGCCTGAGACTTTTGCACAGTACTGTATACAACTAATCGTTATGCATTGCCTGAAAAGGTGGTAGCAGCAGATTCAATAGTAACTTTCAAAATGTAATTCGATAAATAATGAGTGGTTAAAAAAAGTTACTCTACTCTAAATCAGAGTAACTGAATAGATCGTTCAAAACCCTGATGGATTACTCTGGGCCAAATAGCGTTTTCTGCACAGTATTATTTCTTGATTGATGTTGATCACTTTGAAAATCAAAGTACAATTGCTTTGCCTTTCTGACTCCAATTTTGTTCTTTGGCCAGATTGTTCCATAAAAAACATGATTTACTTCTTCAATTTGAAAAATTTCTAAAATATGATCTGAATTGTAAGAGTAACTGGTAAGACATTCTACAGCACCATTCTTTTGATGTTTATACACTCACAAGATACTTGTTAAGAGTTCAGTGCCAAAGAGAAAATTGTAAGCAAGCTTCCATTCTAAATAAATTGATCTGTGATATACAGACAATATCTAACACTGTAGCACAGCTTATGTTCAGATTTGTCATAATCAGGTAGAAAGGGAACAGACAGCATAGAACATTACAGCACAGGAACAGTCCAAAAGTTCAAAGTAAATTTATTATCAAAGTATATCTATGTCACCATATACAACCCCGAGATTAATTTTCTTGCGGGTATACTCAATAAATCCAATTACCATAACAGAATCATTGAGGGACTCCTCCAACAGGGTGGACAATCAGTGTGCAAAAGACAACAAACAATGCAAATACAGAAAAATAAGAAATAATAATAATAAATAAGTAATAAATATCGAGAACAAGAGATGAAGAGTCATTGAAAATGAGTCCATAGGTTCTGCGAATACTTCAGTGATAGGCAAGTGAAGTTGAGTGAAATTATCCTCTTTGGTTCAGCAGTCTGATGGTTGAGGGGTAATAACTGTTCCTAAACATGGCGGCATCCTGAGGCTCCGACACCTTCTCCCTGCGAGATGAGCAGCGAGATGAGACCATGACCTGGGAGGTGGGAGTCCCTGATGATGAAGGCTGCTTTCCTGCAACAATGTTTTGTGTAGATGTGTTCAATGATGAGGAGGGCTTTACCCTGTGATAGTCTGGGTTGTATCCACTACTTTATGGCCCACCATATTTGCACTAACCATGATACCGATCTGATTTGACACCATCTGTCTTCATATTGTCCACACCCCTCTATTCTCTGCTTGTACAGGTGTCTGTCAAAATGTCAATTATACATTGCTGTCATATCTGCTTCTACCACCTCCCTTGGCAGTGTGTCCCAGGACCCTACCCCCCCCCCCCGTAAAAAAAACTTGCCTTGCACGTCTCCTTTAAACCTTTCACTTTTTTATCTTGTCTATGCCCCCTAGTATTTAATGTGTTACCTACATAGCTATGCATCACATAACTTTATGTTTTGTATGTCAGAGCCACTTTGGCATATTGGTATTTAATAGATAGGTACCCATGAATTTGGTTATTCAGTTAACCAAATTTTGAATAAAGAATGCAAACTGTTCTTATTAAAATCAAAAGAGATTGTAATCAAATAATAGCATTATTAAAATGACAAATTAAGTAGCAAGGTATCAATTTAGCACATTTCATTAATTGTTACAGTTACTGGTTCTTAATTTCTAAAATGACTGGAGCCTTCATGAACTTGTATGTGCATAGATGGAGCAAGAAAACCTACCTGCCAAAGCTATTAAAATATTTCTCTATATCGGCAAAGATTTTCACAGACTCTGACCTCAGTTTCAAGGGAGTTCTCTAATGGTGAAGCAAACATCAATTACTTTTGCATCGAAAGGAATGAACCGAGTCCAGTCATGAATTCTGTAAATCTGTTGGTATGACAAATGAAACAATATCAGGATTATCTCTACAGCCAATATTCTCAGCAGTTATAGACTCTTAGATTCATAGAACATTACAGCACAGAAGCAGGCCCATCAGTCCATCTAGTGCATGCCAGTCTGGTTCTCTGCCCAGCTCCATCCTCCTGAGCCCAGACTATAACTCCCCATACTTCTCTCTCTCATGCACCTATCCAAATTTCTCTTAAACGTTGCAGTTGAACACTTCAGCTAGCAGATCATTTCCCACTCATTCTACCCTTTGAGTGAAGAAGTTTCCCTTCAGATTCACCTTAAATATTTCAACTTTCACCCTAAACCTATGACCTCTAGTTCTAGCCTCACCCAACTTGAAGGGTAAAAGCCTGCAAGCACTCACACTTTAATACTTCTCAAAACTTTTTATACCTCTGTGTGATCTCCCCATATTCTCCTGTGCTCCAGGAAATAAAATCTTAACCTATTTAACCTTTCCCTACAACTCAGATCCTCAATTCCTGGCAACATCATTGTATTTTTTTCTGCACTTGTTCAAGATTATTTACATAAGCTTATACTAATTAGCCACATTGACTCTAGGCTCCTGAAAGAGACTCTGCTCTGAGGCCCATCACAGCAAAAGCTAACCAGATGGATCGAGGAAATGGCTCAAGAATATTCTGAAGGCCTCCTTCATCATTCATTAGAATTTTTTGCTTCTGTTCAAAGTGGAGGAAGGTAGCAACAAGATCCTCAGGTCTTTTACCTGGAATTTGCTGAAGATTTAGAGGGACATGGGCCAGATGAAGGCAAATGTCTAGCTTGGCCAGCCATCTTGTTTGGCATGGAAGAGTCAGGCTAAGAGGCTTGTTTCTGTGCAGTATGACTCTGTAATTCTTTGTCCATGCAAGCCAACAAATACTTTGAACTATTCCCATTTCCAATCACTCAACTTTTATTCCACTGAGTTTCAAGTAATCATCTTGTTAAATGTGAAACCATCAGCCTCCACCATCCCTTTGAAATACTTTCCAGATGAAGAAAAATACGAATTTGTTCTATGCCCTTTACCCTCCTTAGCATAAACCTACAGTACATAACTGATAGAAGTACACAAAATCATGAGGGGCATGGACAGGGTAGATTGTGAAACGTTTCCCTCATATCACATGGAAGGAGGAACTACCTCACAAACTCTGACAGCTGCCTCTGACTCATTATTGGAGGAGACTCTGCTTCCTATGAATCACATCAGAACCCACTGAACCTGAGCGGCAGCAAGCCATTATCTACCGTATAAAACCAAGAGGCTGCCTGATAAGAGAAAGTTAAAATCCATCACATTTAAAAATATTTCTGCGAGGTTTAAAATACATCTTAGTGTCATCTTTTACTTAGAACCTGAGAGCTTACACCATTATGAACTCATTCAGACCTTGTTCAATGAAGTGTAAATTTTGAGAGTATTTGACTTGACAAGGAAACAAGTTGGTAAGAACTTGATTTTTTTTTTCTATCTTCAGCTGATTTCCCCTGAGATTCAGAATACTGAAGAACAGTGCAGTTTGTAGAGAAGTGCTAAATTACAGGCAAAGTTTTGGAAGTTCCTCACTCAGTCACATGTTGGCAGAAATCCTGGAGTTACTGATGAATGCCAGTAGTTCCACTGAGGTTCCAACTACAGGATTTGGATCAGTGGTAACGTGAAATAGATACTTTTCTGACTTTTATATTTTAAATCCTTCCTTTGAGGAAAAGGTTCACCAAAGATTCTCAGATAAGTATTTTGAAAGATTGTGAACAGGGTACTCAACCTCTATGATCTCGCTGATGAACTTACAGGGGCAAAAGCTGCTATGGATTTGTGAAGGAACACAGCGACTTAAAGTGTTTCAAGTTTTTCACTGGGGCTTCAGGCAGACTGATCAGTTTAGCATCTGATTATGACACTTGTCCTAGGTTCCAAAAGCTGAGTATTCTGTCGAACAAATGATAAAAACCCTGACGAGATGGGCGTGGTTCCTTGTTCCTCATGGCCCTAAGATGCCCCTTTTGACACTTTCCCAGCTATAAGTGACAGGTTTAAAGAACAGCTGTTATTAAAAAAAATAAGATTCTTTCATTGGTGTGCACAATGAAGCAACGCCATTCTTTCTAATTCTATGACATTCATTTCCTGTCAACGGAACCATACAAAAGCAGGAAATAATCCTTTTAAAGATTTTACTGAAAAGAAAGTTCATGAAAAAAGATGTGATCGAGGGCTGTCTCAGGATGTGACATCATAGACAGGAAAACAGGAGAGTAACCCGGCCTCTCGACTCCCAGTACCATGTAAAATATTAGACTGAGCTTTGAAAGAGGAAATCACCAAACTGCGTGGCTGTGTTAAACTGACTTCTTAACGATGTAAATCCCTCACAGCTGCAGCCTTCTGTAGCAAATGTGAAGATCCGTGCGTGGCAGAGAAAGCAATATTCCTTGAAGTGTATGGGGGTAAGTTCAAAAAGTTGTAATTCTTTTCAGAACCTCTTAATGCTGAGCTTTCGCTTTCCGCTTCATTTTAAAACTTTTTTTTAAACAAATAGCTTCTGGTCCTTTCCCATCAATTGCACTGCAGATTTCAGTTCGTTTTGAGTCTCAGCTGCCGGGAATCAACTGTCCAGTGATTTGTGGCATGCAGACTAAACGTAAAGGCAGCTGTTTCACCGAGATCCCCAGTGCAGTGGAATTTTAACAACTTCGTTGTAAAGAGAATAACTTGGCTGGGGGTGGGGGTAATACGGCCACCTTAATGACTGACAAGTAGAATATTTTATTATTTTGAGATCGTGGAAAGTTTCTTAAGGATATCACACAACTGTTAATATTGGCTTTCTGCCCAAAGGCAACTGGTAGACATAACACACTAGGGAAAACTGAATAGATATGAAATGAATGAAAATGAAACAATCCCTGACCTTCCATTATAGTTAGATCATGTGATTTTATTGCAAATGTTTATAAAAAATTTAGCAAGTTTCTTCCCAATGAATTCTGTTGGCATCTTAAATGGATGTCTAGACTGGCGTAGGTACTGCAGTGGGATGGAGACTGGTTTACGTTCCTGACGGTGTGCATTGACATTCGGCTGCGTCGCTTGCACATTTGACAACATGCTTTTTGGTCCTCCTCTTCCAAGGACGGGCTCAGGTCAGGCCTCTGCGTGAGATGGTTGGGGGATTGATATGTCCTTGGATCAGAGGTTTAATGGCTTTAGCATAACTTGCAGCTTTGCTTGTGGAAGGGAAAGGATTAGTCAGCCTTGTGTTTCTGATGGTGGGAGGGGAAAACATAGTGTGGGGGTGGGATTGTTGTTACCAGACCTTTACATGCTATAGAATTTATGTCCTTGTACAACCAGACTATTCTGTGATAGAAAATCTACTCTTTGTTGATTGTATTAGTGATTGATCCACAGTCAAGCTATTCAATATTATATAGCTACTGAAATGTAAGTGTCAAATATTCTTCCAAATCAACCAATCTATTAAACCAGAGACTTTTGACAGTTAATGTACAGAAGGAATATTGCATACATAAATGTGTAATTCACACACAATAGTCCTCCCAAAGGTGCTAGACCATCATCCACAGTCCATAAGAACAATACAGTTGGCTATTCTGTTACAGTTAATAGTTGTTGTTTAGAGAGGTTTTCAGATTCCGGGTTCATTTAAAGCAGATGTTAAGTCTAGCTTTATATTTTATACCTAAATGATTTATAACTTAAAATTATGATGCCCCTGAGCAGAAAATAAATGCTTCCACAGTTGATCTTGATACAGTTAGGAGAACCATCTGAGACTCCTTCGCAGCCAAAATGCTCTATGGATCAGAGCAGACTAAACCAATTAATAATGAGAATGGAATCTATCCCTTAATCGTGGGACTAAGGAAAACTCAGACACAGAATGTTAACAGCAGTAATGTAGAACAGTCCGAATTCAGATTTATGTAAGCCTCTCTGCTGACGAGAAACTGTGCTGAATATGTTCCCTTACACTGTAGTTGTCCTAGGAGTATCTGAGTTGGTCATGAGCCAGGGATGATGTTATCTTGTGGGTGTATAATGCCTTCACGCTGGTGAATACCAGAAACTGTGCAAGCTGCAAAGCTGGACTGTAACCTGAATTTGCATTGCTGCACTGGTGCTATTCAACCTAGAAGTGGTTGCATTTATTTTCCACTCTGGACATGAACTGGAGACATGCTGAGAACATCTACATTTCTAAGGAGCCATTTTTCTTTTGTGTCTCTTTTTGACAATCTTGTTATCAATTATTTACAACATAACCTCTACACTCTCATTGCCCTACATTCTCAAAATATGCAAAGGGGAGTATAATTACTTCTGCAACCAATCAGAAAAATATTTCTTATTTGCAAGTTATTTTTATGTGGTACATTGTGTTTTGCCTGTTCTTACTGTGGCTTGGGCCATGCGGAATATTCCGCCACATATGGAAGATAGATGGGTGCCTATCCTAATTAGAAAGATCAGTGAATCAGTATTATTTTACACCCTGAAGGTGGATTCAGGTCCAGATCAGAATAATTCTGATGCAGTTCTCCTGTATATGTATGAACTGAAATTAGTTTTGTTTGTTCAACCCAGTTTCTAAATGAAACCAACAATTCTGATTAATATTGTAAAGGATTCTCCGCTGAAATGGTTAAATCATATTCTTTTGAGGCACAACTGTTATTATTACCTTTGTGTCAATTCCCAGCAACCATTCTGACTTTGTAAATGTTCAGTGTAAAAAAAAAATGCAGTTCCCTCCCGGAATAAAAGCTTATGGATGATAATTACTGATTCAATCAGTTTGTTTCTAGGCTCTGCATGAGATGCCTTGCTTTGCCCAGTGAAGTTCTAAGGTTGTCTTCTGGGAGCAGTTTACCCTGTAACTTGCAGGAGGATGGGAACTGGTGAGGATACTGTGTGAAAAAAGCAAACATAACTGAGCCAACTTGCTTATTTCTCTCAGTATGTAATTTGCAAGGAGGAGAGGGGATTGGAGAATGCATGCTGTCATGGAATGCAGTCCAACTAGTTGGATTGCCTCACTGAACTGAAATTCAAACAACTGCTGATGTTGGAGATCTGAAATAAAAACAAAAATGTTGGAACCTCTCGACAGGTCAAGCAGCAGTTGATGTTTCAGGCTGAAAATCATTCATCAGTGTTTCCGGCAATTTTGTTTTTCTGCAATGAATTGCTTGTACAGATGATTGTAATGGGGAGGGGATGAATTAAAGTCCAGAGTAAATTTTATTATCTAAGTACACACACACACACATATATATATATATGTACATCACCATATACAACCCTCAGATTAGTTTTTCTGCAGGCATACTCAGCAAATCTATAGTATAGCAGCTGTAACGGTCAATGCAAGATCAACCAGAGTACAGATGGACAACAAGCTGTGCAAATGCAAATATATAAATAACGGGCACGTGAGATTAGAAGATAAAGGGTCCTTAAAGTGAGATCGTTGGTTGTGGGAACATCTCGATGGATGGGCAAGTGAGTGTAGTTATCCCCTTTGTTTACGAGCCTGATAGTTGAAGGGTAGTAACTGTTCTTGAATCTGGTGGTGTGAGTTCTGAGGCTCTTGTACCTTCACCCTGATGGCAGCAGTGAGAAAAGAGCTTGGCCAGGGGGTGGGGTTCTCTGATCGATGCTGCTTTCCTCTGACAGTGTTTCATGCAGATGTGCAAAATGTTTGGGGGGCTTTACCCATGATGTACAGGGCCGAATGCACTAGCTTTTGTAGGATTTTCTGCTCAAAGCCATTGGTGTTTTCTTACCAGGCTGTGATGCAACAAGTCATGAGCTAATCCAATTCTTCCAGTAATCCCCACTCCCCTGCTTTCTCCCGTGATCTTTGATCTTTGATCTATCTCTGCCTTAAATGCACCCAGTGACTTGGCCTTAACAGCTGCTCGTGGCAACAAATCATGCTGACATTGAGTGAGAGGTTGTTGTTATGACATCACTCAGCCAAATTTTATTCTCCGTTCTGTCAGCTGATTCATTACCAGCTTTGACTCAGCCCACAACAGTGGTGTCATCAGAAAACTGCATTATGGTTTTGGAAGGATTGGAGAAATAGTGCATTTCCGTGAAGGGACAAAGTCTCACACACTCTTCTACTTATTCACTCATTTTCATAATTTCTCTCTCACCCTTGCTTTCTACCTCTCTCTTTCTCTGCAGTTTTTTCAATTTACTCTATGCTCTCTCCATCTTTCACATTCTTTCTCCTTCTTTCTGTCTTGCTCCCAGTCTCTGTCCATCTTCCTCTCTCCCCCATCTCTCCCCCATCTCTCACCCCACCTCTCTCCCACCCCCTTTCTCCCCACGTCCTTAACCCTTTCTAGCTCTCCCTACCCTTCATCTTTCTTTCTCTACCTTTTCTTCCTCCAGCTCCCTTTCTCTCACTCTTCTTCCATCTTCATCTCTCTTTCACTCCTTCTCCCTCTCCTCTCTTTTCACTTCTCTTTTTCTCTTCCTTTCTCCCTTTCTTCCTCCCTCCATCTCTCTTTGTCCTGCATGTTTCCTTTTCTTCCTCCTCCTTCCTTTCTTCTTCCCCCTCCCTCTTCCTCTGGATCTCTCTCCCAACCTCCAGCCTGAAGACTTAACAAGATAAATTTGAAACTAATATGTTGATGGAATATTTCAGTCATGTAGCAAGGTCGTGATATTTTATCTGTCTTCCCAGTGTTTGATGTTACTGGGAGAGACATACAAAATAAGGAAAAAGCAATTTTCCAAATGACCAAAATAAGAGTTTAGTTAAATTGAGTAAATGGTAAAAATGTAAAGTATGCAGTCACTGTAGACTCAGTGTGTTGGCACCAAATAAGGCTTAAAAATAGAAATCAAAGCCCTCAGGAGATATGGATATGGATAACTCTTTATCCTTCACTTAGTTCTCACCGGTCTTTCCTTTAATTGTTATTTGTTCCTCACCTGTTCAAGTGAAGAAATAGATTACTCTCAGTTAATTTGGAGTGCAATATATCGCTAAACCGTAAATGTAATTACTTTTCACATTTTACTTGCTGGAGAATTTGGAGGTTTGGTTTTCATTCAGCATGGATGTTTGTTTTATTTTGAATGTGCTGAATTGGTATACAAGCTGTACACACCACTCTTTGTGATTATTAAAACCTCTGCCATCTCGACTTCACCACACCTTGTTCCAATTCCAACCTCACTCCTTCCGAATGCTCTGCTCTCCGTTCCCTCCGCACCAATCCCAACCTCACTATAAAACCCGCTGATGGGGGGGGGGGGGGGGGCGCTGCTGTAGTTTGGCGTACTGACCTCTACCTTGCCGAGGCACAGCGACAACTCGCTGATACCTCCTCTTATTTACCCCTCGATCATGACCCCACTAAGGAGCACCAGGCCACTGTCTCCCACACCATCACCAACCTTAAAAGCTCTGGGGATCTCCCATCCATTGCCACCAACCTCATTGTTCCCACACCCCACACTTCCCGTTTCTACCTCCTACCCAAGATCCACAAACCTGCCTGTCCAGGTAGACCCATTGTCTCAGCTTGCTCCTGCCCCACCGAACTATTTCTGCATACCTTGATACTGTTTTATCCCCCCTTGTTCAATCTCTTCCCACCTATGTTCGTGACACTTCTCACGCTTTGAATTTTTTTCAATGATTTTAAGTTCCCTGGCCCCCACCGCCTTATTTTCACCGTGGACGTCCAGTCCCTATATACCTCCATGCCCCACCGAGATGGTCTCGAAGCTCTCCACTTCTTTTTGGATTCCAGATCTAACCAGTTCCCCTCTACCAGCATTCTCCTCTGACTAGCGGAATTAGTCCTTACTCTCAATAATTTCTCCTTTGGCTCCTCCCACTTCCTCCAAACCAAGGGTGTAGCCATGGGCACCCGTATGGGTCCCAACTATGCCTGCCTTTTTGTTGGCTTTGTGGAACAGTCCATGTTCCAAGCCTATACGGGTATCCATCCCCCACTTTTCCTTCGCTACATTGACGACTGCGTTGGAGCTGCACGCATGCTGAGCTCGTTGACTTCATTAACTTTGCCTCCAGCTTTCATCCTGCCCTCAAATTTACCTGGTTCATTTCCAACATGTGCCTCCCCTTTCTTGATCTTTCTGTCTCCATCTCTGGAGACGGCCTATCTACTGATATCTACTATAAGCCTACAGACTCTCACAGCTACCTGGACTATTCCTCTTCCCACCCTGTCTCTTGCAAAAATGCCATCCCCTTCTTGCAATTCCTTCGTCTGTGCCGTATCTGCTCACAGGATGAGGCTTTTCATTCCAGGATGAAGGAGATGTCTTCCTTTTTTAAAGAAAGGGGTTTCCCTTCCTCCACCATCAACTCTGCTCTCAAACGCAGCTCTCCCATTTCACACACATCTGCCCTCACTCCATCCACCCGCCACCCCACTCGGGATAGGGTTCCCCTTGTCCTTACCTACCACCCCACCAGCCTCCAGGTCCAACGTATAATTCTCCGTAACTTCCGCCACCTCCAACGGGATCCTACTACTAAGCACATCTTCCCTCTCCCCACCCCTCCCGCTTTCCGCAGGGATCGCTCCCTATGCGACTCCCTTGTCCATTCGTTCCCCCCATCCCTTCCCACCGATCTCCCTCCTGGCACTTATCCTTGTAAGCGGAACAAGTGCTACACCTGCCCTTACACTTCCTCCCTCACCACCATTCAGGGCCCCAGACAGTCCTTCCAGGTGAGGCGACACTTCACCTGTGAGTCGGCTGGTGTGGTATACTGCGTCCGGTGCTCCCTGTGCAGCCTTTTATATATTGGTGAGACCCGACGCAGACTGGGAGACCGTTTCACTGAACACCTATGCTCGGTCCACCAGAGAAAGCAGGATCTCCCAGTGGCCACACATTTTAATTCCACGTCCCATTCCCATTCTGATATGTCTATCCATGGCCTCCTCTACTATCAAGATGAAGCCACACTCAGGTTGGAGGAACAACACCTTATATTCCGTCTGGGTAGCCTCCAACCTGATGGCATGAACATTGATTTCTCTAACTTCCGTAAGTGCCCCCCTCCCCTTCTTACCCCAGCTCTTATTTATTTATTTATTTATTTATTTATTTACTATTCTCTCTTCCCCACCCCCTTTTCTCTCTCTACCCCTCTCACAATCACTCTTTGCCTGCTTTCCATCTCCCTCTGGTGCTCCCCTCCCCCTTTCTTTCTCCCTAGGCCTCCCGTCCCATGATCCTCTTCCTTCTCGAGCTCTGTATCCCTTTTGCCAATAAACTTTCCAGCTCTTGGCTTCACCCTCCCCCTCCTGTCCTCTCCTATCATTTCAGATTCCCCCCTCCTACTTTCAAATCTCTTACTATCTTTTCTTTCAGTTAGTCCTGATGAAGGGTCTCGACCTGAAACGTTGACTGTACTTCTTCCTATAGATGCTGCCTGGCCTGCTGCGTTCCACCAGCATTTTGTGTGTGTTGCATATTCTTTAGTCTGTGTGAGCTTACTCTTCAGTCAATAGAAATGTATTAATGTGGTTTATTCACATGAGTGGAATCAGGAAGTGGGTCAGATAAACTCTCAGAATTCTTCTTGATATAAGTATCAAAATAGAGAGCTGAGGGAGTGGTGATAAAAAATAGTTATTTCTGAGTAGGTGGCTGGGAGTGTCATGAAGATTGTCCATAATTTATATTAAAGATATAGGGTAAGGAGTCAAAACCAACAAATCTAACTTTGTTAACACGAGTGAATCTGCAGATGCTGGAAATAAATAAAAACACAAAATGCTGGCAGAACTCAGCAGGCCAGACAGCATCTATGGGAGGAGGTAGTGACGAGGTTTCGGGCCGAAACCCTTCATCAGGAGAGAAGTAACATGGGATGGTCGAGGGGGGGATAAGAAGTGGGGGGGGGGGTGGAGGGATGAAGTAGAGAGCTGGCAAGTGATAGGCTGGAGGGAAATGGGCTAGGGGGAAGGTGGAGAATTATGGGAAATAAAAGAGAAAGAAAGGTAGGGCTGGGGGGAGATTATAGTGAGGGGGGAAAGAGAGAGAAAGAGAACCAGACTAAAATTATAGATAGGGATGGCGTAAGGGTGGGGGGCAGGGGTATCAACGGAGGTCTGTGAGTTGATACTTAGTCTGAGGTGGGTTATGGTCTTTGATTATGCTAGCTGCTTTATCAAGGTGTACATCTGAGTGTAACAGAATTCCTAAGTCTCCACCCAGGACTTGCATGACCGACAGTAGTGAAAATCAGGAGGTAGCTACTGACATGATGAAGGAAGCCCTGAACACCGTCGGAGATGGCCGACCTTCATGCTGGCCAAATACCAGTGGCATAATGGGCAGTAAGTAAGTAGGTTTACCGAGGCGGCAAGAAGTATTAGCAGGGTCCACGGAGGTGAGCCTGGTTTCTGTGAGCAGTGTCCACAAACAGCTCTGCAGTTCCATGTCTCGGGCAGAGTAGTTGCCGTACCAAGCCATGATTCATTCAAAACTGGCGAGGGTCGAGGGGAACGTGCTGAATTTCATTTCAGGAATGAAATGGTAGCAAAGATTGCAAATGCTGGGCTATGTGCTAATATCTGTGAGAGTCTGCAATGCATCGGTGCAGTATGTTATCCTGAAAGAGGCATTAGTTCCAGAATCGGAATTGTCTTTAGTGTGTTATGAACCCCATAACTGGGTCACTTACCAGCAAAGATAGAGAGGTCCGCTGAAGTCTGATGGTACCATTTTTAAACGTTTTTATTTATAAAGGGGCACAAAAGTAAGGTTAATACAAACATTCAGATAATATACGTCGTCAATACTCAATCTAAAGCGCGGGTATAGTAATAATCAACAATTCGAAGTAGCTCTATCGTTTGTCTAGATAGATAGATAGATACTTTATTCATCCCCATGAGGAAATTCAACTTTTTTTTTTCCAATGTCCCATACACTTGTTGTAGCAAAACTAATTACATACAATACTTAACTCAGTAAAAAAATATGATATGCATCTAAATCATTATCTCAAAAAGCATTAATAATAGCTTTTAAAAAGTTCTTAAGTCCTGGCGGTTGAATTGTAAAGCCTAATGGCATTGGGGAGTATTGACCTCTTCATCCTGTCTGAGGAGCATTGCATCGATAGTAACTTGTCGCTGAAACTGCTTCTCTGTCTCTGGATGGTGCTATGTAGAGGATGTTCAGAGTTTTCCATAATTGACCGTAGCCTACTCAGCGCCCTTCGCTCAGCTACCGATGTTAAACTCTCCAGCACTTTGCCCACGACAGAGCCCGCCTTCCTTACCAGCTTATTAAGACGTGAGGCGTCCCTCTTTTAATGCTTCCTCCCCAACACGCCACCACAAAGAAGAGGGCGCTCTCCACAACTGACCTATAGAACATCTTCAGCATCTCACTACAGACATTGAATGACGCCAACCTTCTAAGGAAGTACAGTCGACTCTGTGCCTTCCTGCACAAGGCATCTGTGTTGGCAGTCCAGTCTAGCTTCTCGTCTAACTGTACTCCCAGATACTTGTAGGTCTTAACCTGCTCCACACATTCTCCATTAATGATCACTGGCTCCATATGAGGCCTAGATCTCCTAAAGTCCACCACCATCTCCTTGGTCTTGGTGATATTGAGACGCAGGTAGTTTGAGTTGCACCATATCACAAAGTCCTGTATCAGTTTCCTATACTCCTCCTCCTGTCCATTCGTGACACACCCCACTGTGGCCGTGTCATCAGCGAACTTCTGCACATGGCAGGACTCCGAGTTATATTGGAAGTCTGATGTGTACAGGGTGAACAGGACCGGAGAGAGTACGGTTCCCTGCGGCGCTCCTGTGCTGCTGACCACCATGTCAGACCTACAGTCTCCCAACCGCACATACTGAGGTCTATCTGTCAAGTAGTCCACTATCCAATCCACCATGTGAGAGTCTACTCCCATCTCCGTTAGTTTGTGCCTTAAGATCTTGGGCTGGATGGTGTTAAAGGCACTAGGGAAGTCAAGGAATGTAATCCTCACAGCACAACTGACCCCATCTAGGTGAGAGAGGTAAAAAACTATTGTCCGATGGAAATATAAAAAAGTCTCGCCAGTTCATGAAGGCTTTTAGCCGTTTGAGGGGCCGCTGGGTTGGAGAGAGAAAATAAACTTGCCAGCCTGTTGGACTCAAATCGTGGAATCGGGAACATGAGTTCCCCGTTGTCAGTTCGGAATCCTTTTCGGGGTTATCAGCCACTCGATTCCCTAGCTAGGGGAACCAAATTACACGTGGCTCCCGAACAGCTTCCCGTCCTTACGGGAGCGATGAGCGATGGTGTCTCCGTCTGGTGCGTCGCTGGAGTACCGCCTCCTGCAGTCTCCGTTTTATCATGGCTGGCAGATTTGTAAATGTCAATCAAGGTAGGGTGATACAATCCCCATCCCACATTGCCCGAGGGTGTCCATGTCCCTGATAGCTGGCACGTACTATAGAGTTGCAATTCACACAGGTGCCTCTAAGAACAATGGTCAAATCTGTTGCATTGTCTCTCATTTCCTGGGTCCAAGACCTGAATTAATAGCGATCTTGCAATTCTCCGGAAGGAGGGGGCTGGTCCCACACCCTTCGGCCCCTCAGAGCTGTGGTACATTCATAACAAGTGTTCTTGACATACATCATGAAATGTGTTCCTTTGCAGCGACGGTATAGTGCAAAACTTTGGATAAATTAGAAAAGTAAATAAATAATGCAAAAGACAAATAACAAGGTAGTGTTCATGGGTTCACAAGCTGTTCAGAACTCTGATGATAGGGAGAAGATGTTATTAAAATGTTGAGTGTGGATCTTTAGGCTCATGTACTTCCTCCCAGCTGGTAGTAGTGTGAAAATGGCATGTCTCAGATTGTAAGGGTCTTTAATGGTGGATGCCACCTTTTTGAGGCACTTTGAGGATGCCCATGATGGAAGTGAGGGTTGTATTGTGATGGAACTGGTTGAGTTTACAAACCCCTCCAGCCTTTTGTGTTCCTGTACATTGGAGTCGCCATATAAGACTGTAATGCAACCAGTTAGTTTGTTCTCCACTGTACATCTGTAGAAAAGATCATTGCCTACTTGTACATAGTTATTTCCTTTTGCTTGTTTTTTCTTTCCACTCTTTTCTATAAGTGTATACCTCAGATAAATACTTTGTAGAGATTTGTGATATATATGATTATATGATATATATGTACAATGTCTGAAATACATCTTATGGAAGTGTTTGTTTGATGATGAACTTCAATAAAAAAATAAATTACAAAAAAAAAGAAATTTGCAAGTCTTTAGTGACATACCAAATCTCCTTAGACTCCTAATGAAGACTTGCCTTCTTCATGATTGCATCAATGTGTCAGGTCCAGGCGAGATCCTTTGAGATGATGACTTCCAGGAGCTTAAAGCTGTTTACACTTTCCACAGCCCTCAATAAGGACTAGAGCACGTTCTACCTGAAGTCCACAATTAGTCCCTTACTCTTGCTGATGATGAGTGCGACGTTGTTGCAACACCACACAACCAGCTTGCTCTGTCTCACTCCTGTACACGTCCTCATCACAGTCTGAGATTCTGCCAACAGCAGTGGTGTCATTGGTGAATTTATAAATAACATTTGATCCATGCCTAGCCAGTATAGAGAGAGAAGAGTAGAGGACTGAGCACCTCTTACTGATCTGCACTAACTCTGGTCTCCTGATAAGGAAGCCAAGGATCTAGTTGCAGAGGGAGGTACAGAGACCCAGGTTTTGAAGGTTAGTACTGAGGCAATGATGGTGTTGAATACCAAGCTGTGAAATCAGTAAATAGCAACCTGACTATATTTTGCATATGGAAATCTAGTAACATTGCTCTGTAAACCTTACTGTTAAAATTTTTGTTCTTCATGTGACTTTCACAAATGGTGTAAAGGTGAACCTTAAGCTCTTTAACATCAAAAATAATGTGGAGCAATTCCTCAGCCAGTGCTTCCACCTGTGAGAAACATCAAATTGGAAAAACATAGAAAACCTACAGCACGATACAGGCCCTTCGGTTGTGCCGAACATGTCCCCACCTTAGAAATTACTAGGCTTACCTATAGCCCTGTATTTTACTAAGCTTCATGTACCTATCTAAAAGTCTTTGAAAAGACCCTATCGTAATCGCCTCCACCACTGTGTCCAGCAACCCATTCCACGCACTCACCACTCTCTGAGTAAAAAACTTACCCCTGACATCTCCTCTATACCTACTCCCCAGCACCTTAAACCTGTGTCCTCTTGCGGCAACAATTTCAGCCATGGGAAAAAGCCTCTGACTATCAACATGATCAATGCCTCTTATCATCTTATACACCTCTATCAGGTCACCTCTCATCCTCCTTCACTCCAAGGAGAAAAGGCTGAGTTCACTCAACCTATTCTCATAAGGCATGCTCGCTAATCCAGGCAACATCCTTGTAAATCTCTGCCCCTTTCTATGGCTTCCACATCCTTCCTGTAGTGAGGAGACCAGAATTGAGCACGGTACTCCAAGTGGGGTCTGACCAAGGTCCTATATAGCTGTAACATTACCTCTCGCCTCCTAAATTCAATTCCACGATTGATGAAGGCCAATACACCGTACACCTTCTTAACCACAGAGTCAACCTGTGCAGCTGTTTTGAGCGTCCTATGGACTCGGACCCCAAGATGCCTCTGATCCTCCACACTGCAAGGAGTCTTACCATAAATACTATATTTTGCCATCATATTTGACCTACCAAAATCACCCACTTCACACTAATCTGGGTTGAACTCCATCTGCCACTTCTCAGCCCAGTTTTGCATCCTATCAATGTCCTGCTGTAACCTCTGACAGCCCTCCACACTATACACAACACCTCCAACCTTTGTGTCATCAGCAAACTTACTAACCCATCCCTCCACTTCCTCATCCAGGTCATTTATAAAAATCACGAAGAGTAAGGGTCCCAGAACAGATCCCTCAGGCACTCCACTGATGACCGACATCCATGCAGAATATGACCCGTCTACAACTACTCTTTGCCTTCTGAGGGCAAGCTAATTCTGGATCCACAAAACAATGTCCTCTGGGATCCCATGCCTCCTTACTTTCTCAATAAGTCTTGCATGGGGTACCTTATCAAATACCTTGCTGAAATCCATATACACTACATCTACGGCTCTTCCTTCATCAATGTGTTTAGTCACATCCTCAAAAAATTCAATCAGGCTCGTAAAGCATGACCTGCCCTTGACAAAGCCATGCTGACTACTCCTAATCACATTATTCCTCTCCAAATGTTCATAAATCCTGCCTCTCAGGATCTTCTCAATCAACTTACTAATTCACTGATCTATAATTTCCTGGGCTATCTGTACTTCCTTTCTTGAATAAAGGAACAACATCCACAACCCTCCAATCCTCCGGAACATCTCCCATCCCCATTGATGTTGCAAAGATCACCGTCAGAAGCTCAGCCATCATCTCCCTCAGCTCCCACAGTAGCCTGGGGTACATCTCATCCGGTTCCAGCGACTTATCCAACTTGATGCTTTCCAAAAGTTCCAGCACATCCTCTTTCTTAATATCTACATGCTCAAGGTTTTCAGTCTGCTGCAAGTCATCACTACAATCACTAAGATCCTTTTCCATAGTGAATACTGAAGTAAAGTGTTCATTAAGTACCTCTGCTATTTCCTCTGGTTCCATACACACTTTCCCACTGTCACACTTGATAGGTCCTATTCTTTCATGTCTTATCCTCTTGCACTTCACATACTTGTAGAATGCCTTGGGGTTTTCCTTAATTCTGCCCACCAAGGCCTTCTCATGGCCCCTTCTGGCTCTCCTAATTTCCTTCTTAAGCTCCTTCCTATTAGCCTTATAATCTTCTAGATCTCTAACATTACCTAGCTCTCTGAACCTTTTGTAAGCTTTTCTTTTCTTCTTGACTAGATTTATTACAGCCTTTGTACACCACGGTTCCTGTACCCTACCCTAACTTCCCTGTCTCATTGGAACGTACCTATACAGAACTCTACACAAATATCCCCTGAATATTTGCCACATTTCTTCCGTACTTTTCCCTGAGAACATCTGTTTCCAATTTAAGCCTTCAATTTCCTGCCTGTTAGCCTGATAATTCCCCTTACTCCAATGAAATGCTTTTCTAACTTGTCTGTTCCTATCTCTCTCCAATGCTGTTGTAAAGGAGGTAGAATTATTATCACTATCTCCAAAATGTTCTCCAAAATACATCAGTGTAGTTATCAGTATAAGATAATTAGCAAAAAAAAGAGTAAGTTCAGAAAAAAAATCTTTAAACTAAACTAGGAGAGAAATGTGTAACTCATTGCACTACTGAAAAGGATGGATGCATGTAAGGTTTGCTTTTATTACAGCTTTGTATTTCAATGTTGTTCGTCTGTATATAAATATGTGTCTTCCCCAGCTTACAAACATCTGACTTGTGTACAACCCATACATGTGATGAAGCATTTGAGAGAATGGTGGGATGAATTTCCTAGCTGCCACAGGGCTGCTGGTGACTATTCGTGTCGTTAGCTGGAAGTCTGTGACATTAGACTCAAGAATGTATTCTTGTTAACACATTGACGTCCATTTTTTAATCCTACCTGGAGCTAAGTCTCTACCAAAGGAGGTGTAAGGTTCTTCTTCCACTAGCCTGCAGGTCACCCTTGGGCAAAGTATTAGCACCTTCTTAACCCCCCCCCCCCCCACTGATCAGGGTCACATGAAGCCATGGGGGCAGGTGGTGGATTGTTGTACTTCCAGCTGGTGCATATCACAAGTCCTATTTAAACAACCACTGGCACCAGGCAGATAATCTCTGAAGAGTATTGATAATGGGCTGGAGTCACCCATCTTGTAAAGACACTGCTCAGAAGAAGGCAATGGAAAATCACATCTGTGGAACGATTTACCAAGAACAGTCATGGTCATGGAAAGACCATGATCACCTATGTCATACGACATGGCACATAATGAATGATCTACGACTGAAACAACAGCGGGGTCCTTTTTAAAATTATCAATACCATTTTAAAGCCTCATCTACAGGAATATCTTCTGAAAGTTTATTATGAATTACCTGAAATACCCTCAGGATGAACTTGTTAATATCAGTTTTCTTATTAAGAAAGCAAAATGAGATTTATGCTGCTTTACAGACTTTCGATTCCTATGGGACAACCCACCTCTGCGGGCATGTGGGAACTTGGTTCAGAATACCTTTCCAAATTATAAACAGTTCAGGTTACAACCCCTTCCCAGAAAGAGAACCCTGTCATGACTTGGGGAGGACTTGTCATGGGAACTTTAATGCAAAGTAGAGTTATGCTTAAATAGATCTCTGATAACTTGACTCAGACTAGCTTATTGACAGAAGAAAAATAACTTCAATTTTTTTTTTGACAGAAAATTTTGTTTGCCACATCAAGCTGTGAGGAATGAACTGAGTGATCTCTTTTGACATCTACCCATCAGCACTGTCAAGACAAAGTAAATTGCTTCTGCGTTGAATTGTGTTTAAGAGAGAAACATTCCACTTTTGACATTTTGCACCATTTTGAAGATGGCCCTTTGTCTGAAGCAAGTTTTCAATAAAGACAGGACATTTCGACCTCGAAAAAAGTTTGAGCCTGGAACCCAACGGTTTGAGTTGTATAAGAAAGCTCAGGCCTCACTGAAATCAGGTGTTGATCTCAAGACTGTAGTCCAGCTTCCTGCTGGGGAAAACCTCAATGACTGGATTGCAGTGAACACTGTAGACTTCTTCAATCGAATCAACCTCATCTATGGTACCATTTGTGAGTACTGCACTGCAAGGAGCTGTCCTATTATGTCAGGAGGGCTGAAGTACGAATACAGATGGCAGGATGAACACAAGTACAAGAGGCCTACAAAAGTGACTGCTCCACAGTATATGAATTTGCTCATGGATTGGATTGAAACCCTAATCAATGATGAGGACAATTTCCCCACCAGAGTTGGTAAGACTTTTAAGAGTAAAACAAATACTTGTATACATTAAAGGTGGTGACAAGCTTTAAATTAATATTGGTAGAATCAGTTAAGTACTGAATGTAAAATATTTAAAGGTCACTGAAATAGCTGAGCTAATTTACAACTCTGTGTTTCTGTTTAGAATTTTTAAAAAATGTATGTTCTTCTAAGATTTGGTTGGTAGCTGCATTTAAAAAATTATCTTTGAACACAGTCTTGCAAATTCTGTCCTGATTCCAATGGGCAATGATGCAATGCTTTTACGCAATTCCGTTCCAGAGAAACGATTAAGCAAAAGTTGAAAATCAGGGACCTTGTGCCCCTATTTGCCCAGACGAACAAATTTCAGGTAGGATTTTAGATGTGCATCCAGCACTCTAAACCACAAAGAAGACATAGTGAATGAAGATCATTTGGATGCAGTAGGATTCAGACTAGTGATGCACAAAGCACAGTGCTTGTCCAAGCATTAATTTGGCTGTTGAATGAATCTGGAATAGAAGGCTTTCTGCAATAGTTGATGAATTTTTTTTTTTTGCTAAGAGCTTCTGAACGGCAAAGAGCAGAGCAGTTTCTGTGAGCTGTAGAGAATGGTGCCAGTAAGCCGCAGCTGGCCTTCTGTTAAGCAGCCCAATTTAAATAGTTTAATTGTCTTTTTGAGTACTGCAGTACTGATGTGGTCTACAACACAGGAAGCATCCAAACTGGTGGATTTCCGCCTTAGGGAATTTTTTTTAATTTTTCTGATGTACTGATACTTTTAACCCTCGCATGTTAATCAACATTCATAATGGTTCCTACAAATTAGTGGCATGTACAGTGACTTGTAAAAGTATTCAGACCCTGACCCTTTGTTCACATTTGTAAGTATGTCAACCAGGGATTTTAGACCACAAGATATAGGAGCAAAATTAGGCCTTTTGGCCCATCGATTCTTCTGTACTATTTTATCATGGCTGATCCATTTTTCTTTTCAGCTTCAATCTTCTGCCTTCACCCCATATCCTTTTATCCCTTGGCCAATCAAGAATCTATCAACCTTTGCCTTAAATATACATAAAGACTTGGCCTCCACAGCTGCCCGTGGCAACGAATTCCACAGATTCACCACTCTCTGGCTAAAGAAATTCATCTTCATCTCCATTCTAAAAGAGCGCCTCTCTGTTCTAAGGCTGTGTCCTCTGGTCCTAGCCTCTCCCACCATGGGAAACATCCTTTCCACCTCCACTCTATCAAGGCCTTTCACTATTTGATAGGTTTCAATTAGATCATCCCTCATTCTTCTGAATTCCAGTGAATAAAAGCCCAGAGCCATGAAACACTCTTCATATGACAGGCTGTTGAATTCTGGAATGATTTTTATGAACCTGTTTTGAATCTTCTCCAGTTTCAGCACATCCTTTCTAAGATAAGGGGCCCAAAACTGCTCATAATATTCCAAGTGAGGCCTCACCAGTGATTTATAAAGACTCAACATTAGATACATATTCTAGTCCTCTTGAAATGAATGCTAATATTGTATTTGCCTTCCTCACTTTTTCAACCTTCAAATTAACCTTTAGGGAATCCTGCACAAGGATTCCCAAGTCCCTTTGCACCTTAGATTTTTGAATTTTCTCTCTGTTTACAGAACAGTCAACCTTTTTATTTCTTTTACCAAGGTGCATGACCACGTCCTGACACTGTATTCCATCTGTCACTTTGCCCATACTTCTAATCTGTCTGTCCTTCTGTAGCCTAATTACTTCCTCAAAACTACCTGCCCCTCCACCTATCTTCATATAGTCCCCAAACTTTGCAACAAAGCCATCAATTCCGTCATCCAAGTCACTCACATACAGTAAAAACTCCCTTTAGTCCCATTCTTTGCTCCTGCCAATCAGCTCCTGTTTAATCCATGCTCGTATCTTTTCTGTAATACCATGCACTCTTAACTTGTTAAGCAGCCTCATGTGTGGCACCTTGTCAAAATCCAAGTACTGTACACAACATCAGCCAACTCTCCTTTGTCCTTCCTGCTTGTTATTTCTTCAAAGAATTCCAACAGATTTTTCGGGCAAGATTTTCCCTTGAGGAAAGCATATTGAATAAGGCCTATTGTAAAGTATGAAAATCTACAAATTCATAAACTGAAATGTCAGTGCTTCAAAGGTATTCATCCCTATCTATGCTGTACTTAGTTGAACTACATCTTGCAGCTTTTATGGCCAGTAGTCTTTTTGGATAAGACTCTATTAGCTTTGCACAATGTGATGGAATAAGATTTGCCCATTCCTTGTTGCAAAATTGCTCAAGCTGTGTGTGTCATGTTAGTTTTGGAGCAGTGGTAGACAACAATCCTGAGGGCTTGCCAGAGAGCTTTGATTGGGTTAAGCTCAGGACTCTGACTAGGCCACACAAGGACATACTGTAAATTTTCTTCATTTGAAGCTAAATGATGGTTGCTCCGGCAGTGTGCTTCAGGTCATTGCCCTGCTGAAAGATGAACTTCCTCCCCAGTTTAAACTTTCTGGCAGAGGCATCACAGAAGCCTCTCTTACAAGTGCCATTCTTCTCTAGAGGAGCGGCCTGACCTTGGCAGTGTGACTGTGGTTTCGTATTGTTTCCACTTTTTCACAATGAACTGAACTGAGCTCTGAGGTATGTTCAGTGCCTTCGAGATGGTCTTGTACCCCTTCCCAGGGTTGTGCTTCTCTATTACCATTTCCCTGACTTGCCTCGAATACTCTTCTGCCTTCATTTTGCTTTGGTCTGTTGAAAATCTACCGTACAGGCAGAGGGTATGCCTATTCATATGAATTAATTGAAAACAGGCGATTCTCCAATTTTCTACATCAGCAAATAGGGTTTGTTGGTATATTGCCACTGAGGAAAGTTAGTGTAGTAATTACAAAGGGGATGAGTATCTTTTCAGCCTCACAATTTTGGTTTTTGGTTTTTAGTAAATTGTTGACAGGTTTTGGATTTTTTCTTTTGATTTGACATGATGCACAATGTTTTGTAGATTAGCTCAAAAAATCCTACTTCAACACTTTTTAACATTAGAAAATGAGACAGTAAAATGTGAAAATAGTTGTGGGGGCTGAATACTTTCTCAAGGCACTGTCTTTCACACGAAATACATTTACAGATAGTGTAGTTGGTCTCTGAATTCACTCATGGGGATACTTTGGAATATTGCACACAGTTTTGAATATCAATCCACTTGAAACAAATGTGGGATTAAATTGAGGAGCTACACATAAGTAGCAACTTTAATGATTTTGTCCAAGTGGAAATGGGGGCAGCGTATAGAGAGCGTAAAGTGAGTAGAACTCACTTTCTCCTAAGTTTGAGAAAGCGAACCGGCAATCTTTAAAGATACCGCTAGTTGCCTCTTCACAAATTGTCCTGTAAATTATCTTTAAAACAAAGATTTGGGACAAAGGAATCAAGAGATTCCCCAAAGGGGGGGGGGGGGGGTTCAGTCTAATAGCAAACTAACTTGTACTTGCTTGGCTTCTGTGCCTTTAGACACGTGCAGAACCCAGGTGATTGTCCTCAACAGGTTTCCACTCATTCAGTGTTTCCAACCTGATGAGAAGGTGTCAATGAAGCCTACGATAGATAGTAGTGCGTCTTTCCTACTGCACTGCTTTGCAGCCTAACCCATAATGTCTTCCTCAATGGCAAAGTCATCTTGGAGTTCAGTCACAAAGTTCTATTGCATAGAAAAAGAGCCTTTGGTCCCTACCAGCCAAGATGTATAGTTAGGCAAATCCCTTTTTGCAGCACTTGGCCTATATCCCTCTAAATTCTTGTCATCCATATACCTGCCCATATACTTCTAAAATGCATCTAATGTACCTGCAGCTGGCTCTATATGTAAGCCAAAAAAGAAAATTCCCCAGGTTCTTATTAAACTTTTCACCTAAAGATTATTATTAAAACTTTCCCCTAGTTTTCAATTCCCAGACACTGGGGGAAAAAGCACTGTTCATCCTATTTATATCCCTCATGATTTTAAGTGCCGCTCTGAGATCACAACTCGGCCATCTACACTCAGTGGCAACTTTATTAGGTACATGTGCACACCTGCTTTTTAAAGCAAAAATCTGAACAGCGACTGATGTGGCAGCAACTCAATGCATAAAACCATGCAGGCATGTTCAAGAGGTTCAGTTGTTGTTCTTGCCATACATCAGAAAGGGAATAAATATGATCTAAGTGACTGACTGTGGAATGATTGTTGGTATCCAGTGGGGTGGTTTGTGTCTCTCAAAAACTGCTGACCTCCTGGGATTTTCACACACAATAAATTGTAGAGTTCACAGAGAATCGTGCAAAAAATCAAAAAAAAAACTCCATTGAGCGGCAGTTCTGTGGGCAAAAATGCCTTGTTAATGAAGAATGGTCAGACTCGTTCAGGCTGACAGGAAGGTGACAATAACTCAAATAAGCACGCAGTGGTTTGCAGAAGAGCATCTCTGGATGCACAACACACCCAACCTTGAAGTGGATGGGCTACAGCAGCAGAAAACCACAAACATACACTCAGTGGCCACTTTATTAGGTACAAAAGGGACCTAATATATTGGCCACTGAGTATATGCTCTACAGAGTACAACCTTTCTCAGTCTCTTGAGACTTAGCCATATCTTTTTCTTCACTCTTTCCAGTTTAATCTCATGCTTCCTGTGTAACAGGCTGATTAGAACTGAACATACTACTCCAAGTGTGGCCTCTCCGACATGTTGCGCAGTTTTAACAGACAGTAACCGCTCATGAGTCATGAAGAACAATATTTATTTGTGGAATGAGATTAATATATTAGAATCCTAGTTGAACATTCTTTAGGTTATATGGAAACTTTATCTGCGATTCACAGAAAATTCAAAGCATTCTGTGAATTTGTTTCTTAGGCAGAACTGGGCCTCATACTGAATTGGCTTTGTTGCTTCCATATTTAATGCTTAGATCAAAACCGAAATCAGATCAGCGGGGAAAAATGCAAATCCTCCACCCCTGCCAGGCTTGCTAATCACCTCTCTGTTTCCAGCAGATTGTTTTAACCCTTTCTGCGTAAAAACAAAACTGTACGCAGAGCTCTGCAACCAGACTGCTCATTAGAATGGGGAACACGGGTCTGCAGCTGCTGGAATCTGAAGCAAAATAAAATCACACGGAGCTGAAAGGGTCAGGTAGCATCTACTTAAACAAAGGAGTTGTCAGTCCTTTGGATTGAAACCTGATGCAGGGTCTCAACTCAAAACGAGCTGCAGGAACAACTCAAGGGGTGAAACAGCATCTGTGAGGGAAAAGCATCCCTTGTTCCTGCAGCATGATTTTTTTTAACTTGGAAGGAGTTGCTGCTGTGTGGGTGAGATGAAAGGGGCTGAATTTATTTTGCTGTGAAACTTATCTTTCAATATCGACCTTTGACAAGCTTATGTCGCACAGCTAGGAGCTACTCTAAAACACAAATCCGGTAGGGTATCAGCCAAGGTCGATGAGAGAAGCATAGAAATGCCAGCACAGCAGAATTAAGCATCTGAGTCCCACACAGCTATGGAATAGGTTAAATGTAAGAAAATCAGAATCAGAAAATAAATCGGATTTAGTATCACTGACATATAGGATGAATTTTGTTGTTTTCTGGCAGCATTGCAGTGCAATACCTAAAAAGTACCATCAATTCATAGAGTGGATTCGAGCTAATTGGGACACATCAGGACCAGTACATTTTGGCCCAATTAACTGAAGTTTCATGGAAGTAGTTAACAAAGTACAAAAAAGACAAACTACCATTTTAACTGAATAACAAATTATGCAATTAAATGAAATACAGAACAAATTAGAACACTATCAATACTAATACATAACTATAAAACTGTGTTAGTTGATGGAATTCAGCCAGAAGCACTGGCACGTTCATTTGATTAACTGTAAATGATCAAAATCAGCGTAGATACCTAGTGCAGATAATGGACTGCCTTCATACAATTCCGTCAACGATTGCATCCTCCAAGTCTTCATTTTCATTATAGGTTCAAAATGATCCTCAACGCCTTCATATTCTTCATGGGTCCTAACTTGTTGATATAGTGAAATCATTTGATTTTCTCTTCCAGCAGTTTTTGACATCTCCAAGCCTGAATTCTTGCAACTGCAGAGCAACACGGTTTCTAATTGTCTTACTGCTTATTTCTTGCCAATTATCATGACAAAAATCACTGCTTTTTGAAAACGAGCACGCTCAACTGACACCATTTTAAAAACTACTTGCTCTAAGCATAGTCTAATGTCTCACAGCCACACAAGCTATGTGTCAGTCAGTAGCTAAAAACTGCTATTAACAGTCTCCTGCCCAGTTAAAATGTCCCAGTTATACTGTCCCAAATAAATGAAGGAAAACCAGGCTATTTTCTTGATTAATTTTGTTCTTTAAGAGTTGTCCCAAATAAGCAGCTGCCCCAATTAACCAATGACCTAATTAACTGGAAGTCACTAGATATATTAAAAAATTTTAATCAATTAATGGAAAAAAGAGTAAAAATCTGAGGTAGCTTTCATGGGTTGGTTCATTGTCCATTCAAAACTCTGATGGCAAAGAGGAAGAAGCTTTTCCTAAAATGTTGAGTGTGTCTTCAGGCTCCTGTATGTCAAATCAGTACTGGTTTCTGCACTGTCTTGTACAACAGGGGAGTGCAATATTCCTCAGAACATTGTTGATTGGAACCCATCATCAAAACTAGGAAAGGTATTTCACCCACTTAGACTGTGACTGCCCTGGCTAGTGAGTGTTTGGTTTTCTGCTCCCTGGCTTTGACCACTGTGACCAAGATATTTAGTGTGCATCAAACACGTCGGAAGAACTACCGGTATATCAGTGTTCTCGGAAAAGAGTACAGTCGAAGGGTTTTGGCCTGAAGTGTCGACTGTACTCTTTTCCATAGATGCTGCCTGGGCTGCTGAGTTCCTCCAGCATTTTGTGTGTGTTGCTCAGATCTCCAGCATCTGCAGATTTTCCCTTGTTTGTATCAGTGATCTGTATCATCTCATGGTAGTTCTTAATTTACAACAGTGACTATGTTCAAATACAAATTTGATTTTACAGTTACCTGATGTGAATCCCTATTTGGGAAGCCAGCAAATAGGATCCCCCCCTAGGACACAGGCATCAGTCTTAAAAACCCTCTGCATGGCTCCCACAGTGCAGAGACATTAAGGGTATTTACAGAGGTGAGAAAAACAGTATGAGATGGGTAACATGAGTCTTCTGTTCAATATAATTGTTGGCACAGGTGGCGTCTTATACTATGAGTGGTACCCAAGCCACTGCAGGACACTTGGGGTATGCATTTGTTTCTCTCTGTGTACTACGAGACCCAGCGACAATGTTTGAAAAATGCAAAGCGTTGAATGGTCAGGCAACTAGTTGTAGACAACTGTGCACCAATATCTCAATGGGAACCTTTTTGCTGTCGCAGTTCACTCCTTGTTCTATTGGGAGTTAAGAATAAAGCTCCCAAGTTTCATCTTGCTGCACCAGTGCCCGTCAGTGATGAGCATTGCTCACACAGATGACTTCATCACATGCGTAAGTGATGCTGGAGAAATGTCAACCACATGAAGGCGATTGTGCCCAGATCAGAGTGCTTGGACCCGAAACAGCTACTTTAATGTCAAAACATGGTGCTAAAAATGCTTTCTGATATCCTGCGGTTGTGAAAGGTGTTATGTTAATGCGTATCTTTCTTATTACTTTCCTGAAAGAATAGAACTTAAAAACAAAATGCCATTCATCCTGAGAGAGAATTTAGTTTTTATTGCATGCACTTGCTGGTATGATTCTGTAAGTGATAGCGTGCTAGTAATGGAACCTGGCAGAATTCATTTTGAGTGCCTTATTCCATTACTGTATGACATCTCTGAAGATATCCTCTCTTAAGTAGATTTATGAAGCCATGTCAGCCAACATTAGTGACTGTGTCACAGAAATTTGAAACAAATTGTTTATGTGACTGAAAGTGACAAATGTAATTTTGTAGATGATTCAAAATTCTGAATTTACCATGGAATTAAATGAAATCGGTCTCTTGAATCTGATCAGATTTACTCATTTTCCCCTGCAAGTTGTAATAAATTGGGGAACTTCTATAATGGTACAAATTGACTATTTTCCTTGAAGGAACATCTAGATGACCCGAGTCCAGATGACCTGGCCCTTCTTTAGCTCTTCTTCTTCAGTTGTTTTGGGTCTTAATTGCCTGTTGCGTGAGAATCTGCTAATTCTTCACAGTTCAGACCCAATGTAATCACCCGCTTTTCTCTTTGTTTTTATTACCTGGTCCTCTTCTGCAAAAGTTAAAAGTTTCTCTCTGCATTTCTGCCACTTTATTTCATCTCGTACTGATGTTTTTATCCCAGCTACTGACTCACGGCTTCTGTCATGTAAATATTTCTCTTGCTTTTCTTCTCCAGAAATTAAATACTTCTGGACTTAATCTAATCATCCAACTTAATTTGTGCTGAAAGGCAAATTGGTGAATTGGTTTATTTCTGTCATGTGTACTGAGGTACAGTGACCATCTTTGTTTGGCATGCCATCCTTGCAACAATGTGTGGAGGTAGTCAATAACAGACTGTACAATAACGTCACAGAGAAAGTGCAGTGCAGACACTAGGGTACAAGGCCATAACGAGGAAGAACGTGATGTCAAGAATTCATATTATTGTACTAGGGGCTGTTCAATAGACTTACAACAGTGGAATGGAAACTCTCTTTGAGGCTGGTGTTATGTGCTTGCAGGCTTTTGTATTTTCCACCCAGTGGGTGGAAGGAGACGAGAGAATGCCTGGGGTAGGTGGGGTCTTTGATTCTGTTGGCTGCTCAGTCGAGGCGATAAGTGTGGACAGACTCCACTGAGGGGAGGCTGATGTTCGTGAAAGGCTGAGCTGTTTCACAAATCTGCAGTTTCAGGCAATCTTGGGAAGTAAAGTAAGCATACGATGAGAGGTGAAACAAGTTTACGTTTTATTTTCTCAGATATAAATTGTTATTGTCTACACAAATCCTAACTTTATAAAATGAAAATGGATATTTTACCTATTGGACACTGCTTTGAATAAAACCATACTGGTGATTGGAATGCTCATAGACTAAATGTGAGGTGATACACTTTGGAAGGACAAACTACAAGGAAGAGTTCAAAGTAAATGGCAGGATTCTTGGGAGTGTGGAGGAGCAGAGGGATCTGGGGGTATGTCCACAGATGCCTGAAAGTTGCCTCACAGATAGATAGAGTAGTTAAGAAAGCTTATGGAGTTTTAGCTTTCATAAGTCGGGGTATAGAGCTTAAGAGTTGCAGGGTAATGATGCAGCTCTGTAAAACTCTGTTTAGGCCACACTTGGAGTACTGTGTCCATTTCTGTTTGCCTCACTATAGGAAGGATGTGGAAGCATTGGAAAGGGTACAGAGGAGATTTACCAGGATGCTGCCAGGTTTAGAGAGTATGCTTATGATCAGAGATTAAGGAAGCGAGGGCTTTACTCTCTGGAGAGAAGGAGGATGAGAGGAGACATGATAGAAGTATACAAGATATTAAGAGGAATAGATAGAGTGGGCAGCCAGCGCCTCTTCCCCAGGGCACCACTGTTCAGTACAAGAGGACATGGCTTTAAGGTAAGGGGAGGGAAGTTCAAGGGGGATATTAGAGGATGGTTTTTTACTCAGAGAGTGGTTGGTGCGTGGAATGCACTGCCTGAGTCAGTGGTGGAGGCAGATACACTAGTGAAATTTAAGAGACTACTGGACAGGTATGTGGAGGAATTTAAGGTGGGGGTTATAGGGGAGGCAGGGTTTAAGGGTTGGCACAACATTTTGGGCCGAAGGGCCTGTACTTTGCTGTGCTGTATTGTTCTTTGTTCTAAATCCGAAGGCAGTCTTCAGATGATGTGATTTAATTTGTTACAGACTAGGTTTGCACATTGAGATTTATTCTTATTTAACTCCAGTATTTTAAAGTGTTTACTTGGCTAACAACTTTCCAAATACAGTACAAGCAAAGATCCACTTTGCTGTGCATGTTGTGTGGTCTATAGGAGTGAATGAACAATAGGGTATGACTTTGTGAAGACATGGAGATACTCCAGATAAAATTTGTTATTAGCACTAAAATCTTCCAAGGACTGAATGACAATTGCATCACTGATTTGTTCATGCTGAGAATCACACGATGTTGATCGCTGGGGAAGCAGAACAACTTGGTGACTTGCACACAATTCAGTATATAAATGACTGGTTAAACAGCCAACAACTTTCAATATGAGCAAACACGAGGAAATCCACAGATGCTGGAAATTCAATCAACAATAATGTCGACAGTGCTTCTCCTATAGATGCTGCCTGGCCTGCTGTGTTCTACCAGCATTTTGTGTGTGTTGTTTAACTTTCAATATGTGTTCCCTGTTTGATGATCTTTCTGCTAAGGAAAATTGACCATTACAGTTTACTCTTTTTCGGCCTTGTATAATTTTATATACCTCGACTGTATCTTTTCTTAGTCTTCTTCACTGATCTGTGTAGTGGGGGTAAATAGATAGAGGCTGAGTACAATGCTTGGTTGGGAGTGTGGTCCAAAAAATATGCACCTTCTGGCTTATTTTATCCACTGCTATCTCCTTTTTTCCAACCACCACCAAATTTGTCCAAACTTCCTTATGACCTTTGTCCTTGCCCTCCTTTAATGACTTGTCATCATGTCTTTATTTCCAATTTCCTTTCCAGAAGGAAAGAGCATCCCCTTTTCTCACTGTTACCATCAGGTAGGAGATATAGAAGCCTGAAGGCACACACTCAGCGATTCAGGAGCAGCTTCTTCCCCTCTGCCATCTGATTCCTAAATGGACATTGAAGCTATGGACACTACCTCACTTTTTTTAATATACGGTATTTCTGTTTTTGCACATTTTTTAAAAACCTATTCAATGTACGTAATTGATTTACTTGTTCATTTATTATGTTTTATTTTATTTTTTTCTCTCTCTGCTAGATTATGTATTGCATTGAACTGCTGCTGCTAAGTTAACAAATTTCCTGTCACATGCTGGTGATAATAAACCTGATTCTGATAGCATCATTCTTTCCTCCAATGCTTTTTTCCCCACTCCAATCTTCTTCCTCAGTGTAGTGCCATTTTCTCTCCAATCTGCCACCCTCTTCTTCCATAATCAACCTTCTAAAATGCAGTTTCCCTCTCCAAGTTCCTGTGCTCTCACAACTGCTTTTCCTATGTACGCAGCAAGCTGACATTAAAGAGGCTGAGATAGGTTTTAGGTTCTATAAGACCAAAAGATATAAGAACAGAATTAGGCTATTTGGCCCGAGTCTGCTCTGCATTTCGTCATGGCTGATCCAATTTTCCTGTCAATCCCGATCTCCTGCCTTCTTTTTGTTTCCCTTCATGCCCTGACCAGTCAAGAATCTATCAACCTCTGCTTTAAATATACATAAAGACTTGGTCTCCACAGCTGCCTGTGGCAATGTAATCCACAGATTCACCACTCACTGGCTAAAGAAATTCCTCCTCATCACTGTTCTAAAAGGACGCTCCTCTATTCTGAGGCAGTCCTCTGGTCCTAGACTCTCCCGCCGTAGGAAACATCCTCTCCACATCCACTCTATCAAGGCTTTTCACTATTCGACAGGTTTCAATGAGGTCACCCCTCATTCTTCTGAATTCCTGTGAATACAGGCCCAGAGCCATCAAATGCTTCTCATATGACAAGCCATTCAATCCTGCAATCATTTTTTGTGAAACTCCTTTAAACCCTGTCCAGTGTCAGCACATCCTTTCTAAGGTAAGTGGCCCAAAACTGCTCACAATACTCCAAGTGAGGTCTCACCAGTGCTTTATAAAGTCTCAGCTAGGTTGATGAGCAACCATGACACTGGATTAGGAAGAGAGAGTCAGGATTCTGGGTGATGCTTGTGTTACACCACCACATACACATCTATGGATAACCTATCCCATTGATGATAGAGCGGAGCTGTGAAGTGACAGATGGAGTTCAATCTGGAAAAGTGTGAAGTGATTGTTGCAATCAGGCAGCGTTGGGGGGGGGCAGACCCATGTGCAGGACACGGGCACGGAGACTCGACACGGAGATGGACTCGGACATGACTTGGACACGAAGGTTGGACTTGGACTTGACTTGGACACAGAAGCCTTGACTGGACACGGAGCCTTGACTTGGACTGGGACTCGGACTCGACAAAACAACGACAGACCACTCGCGTCCCAGCTCGGGGCAGCGGCAAAATGGCTGGCAACACTCAGCTGGACATGAGACGACAAAAACAAACAATGACAGACAATTCGTATTGCGGCTCGGAGCAGCGGCAAACGGCCAGAAATACTCAGCCAGACACAAGATGACAAAAACAAACAGGAGAGATCTTGACACGGAGAGGCTCATGAAGACAGTCCCTTATTCTTGGCAGCTCGGAAGAAGGTCCTTTATACTTGGTGACTCGGAAGGAGCATAGCCACACTACTGAGGTGATGAACCAGGCCCGAGTAGATGTAAGCCGGAGTTTTTATGCTGCCGGTTCGAATGAGGATCAGGTGCCCTAATCAAGGAGCCCAGTGGAACACGGGGAAAAGGAAATTAACTGAAATGAGTAGTTAAAGGACCAGATCATGACAGTGATACCCTTTTGAAGGTTGTACTTGATGGCAGAGTACAAAATTAATGGGAGGATTCTTAGCAGTGTGGAGGAACAGAGGGACCTTGTGGTCTAAGTGCATTGATCCCTCAAAGTTGCCATGCAAGTTGATAGAGTGGTTAAAGAGGCGTATGGTGTGCTGGTCTTGGATATTTGGGGGATTGGGTTCAAGAGATGCGAGGCCATATTGCAGCTTTATAAAGATCTGGTCAGACCGCACCTGGAGCATCGTGATCAGTTCTGATCACCTCATTATAGGAAGGATGTGAAAGCTTTAGAGAGGGTGCAGAGAAAATTTACCAGGATGCTGCCTGGAGTAGAGGACCTGTCTTGAGGAAAGGTTGTGAGCAAGGGATTTTTCTTTTTGGAGTGAAGGAGAATGAGAAGGGATTTGATAGAGATGTATATATAACATAAGAGGCATAAATAGAATGGACAGACTGAGACTTTTTTTTCTCATTGTGGCAATAGCTAATACGAGAGGACATAATTTTAAAGTGATTGAAAGAAAATAAGGGATGTCAGAGGTAGATTTTTACATAGACTGGTAAGTGCATGGCATGCACTGCTGGTATTTGGGTGGAGACTGATGCATTAGGGGCATTTAAAGGACTCTTAGATAGGCACATGGATGAAAGAAAATGGAGGGTTACGTGGGAGGGAAGGATTAGATTGATCATGGAGAGGGTTAAAATGTTGGAAAAACGTCATAGACTGAAGGGCCTGTACTATTTTATGTTTTATGATCTCTCTGCTGTTAACAGGACATGTAACGTTTTGCGGCTGGAGCAGATCTCAAGATGCCGGAAGGGCTCATGCAGCGCCTGTGGAGGGATGTTGACAGTTGATGTATCAGCTTAACAACTGTCATCTGGCTCATCTTGTCCATTTCCCTCTATAGATGCTGTCTGCCCCACTGAGCTCCTCCAGCAACTCGAGCTTTGCTCCAGGTTCCGGCTTCTGCAGTCTCTTGTGTCTACATTTCACAACTGGATGGATGAATTTCTAAGAACAGTCAATAGATCAGACACCAATAGAAATAAGTTAATGTGAGCAGTGAACCTTTCATAGAACTTTATCCATTCCTTTTATCAGTGCACACTACAACAGTGGTATCTGTTACCTGCAGTAACTCAGATTTTTTTCAAATGCACTTCATCCTTTTTTCATAAGGGAATCAAATTTAAAACAACTGCTACAGCAGATAACATATATTAGAAAATGCCGTAATTCTGTAAAAGTCTGCAGGCTGGAGGCAATATTCTATACAACTTATTTTACTGACTGCAATATGTAATGAGTTTACTTGCTACGAACGAGAATAAATCGTGCTGATAACTTCAAAGAATAGTTTAGAAATCACTGCGGGCAGTAATAGTAAATGGAAGCAAAACACATTGTGTTCTGTTGCTCTTGTGTGAGGTTGAAATGGACGGTATCAGCTCACTGATCTTAACCTATTTAAATTCCAACAATATTGTCTTGTGATTATAATATTTGTAATATGTCTAGAAGAGATTGTGCATTTGACCTTGAAGCTGGTACTGTGGTAATCTCCAAACTGGCGGAAAATAAAAGAAGTAAATAATTTTAAAATAACAAGCTGATTGGAGAATGTCCTTGGACATCTATTTGTGCCAGTCCTCTGTAGTTCACAGTCAGAATATTGGTAGGAGGGTGATCTGATCCACAAGCTAGTGTATACTGACAGAACAAGCTTCTTCCTACCCCCATTTGTCTCACTCTGCCTGGTCTTACAGTCACATGCATTGAATTATCACCCAACCTACCTTTTCACTGCTCATCTTTGCCATCCCTTGGTTTACCTTTGGACAGAGAAGTTGGATATCAGTGTGTACTATATTGCTTACATGCAGCAGATGAAATCCCAACATTAGCACAAAATATATGTCGAGTGAAGGAGTGTAAACTGCCTAGTGTATTAGGTACTAAGCTTTGCAGTGGGAAGGTGTTTAAATTCAGAAATTCATATAATGTGGAGTCAGAGTTAACTTCAAACTAGACTGGGACTCCACATCTCCTTCTCCAACTGGATCTTTGACTCTCTAACCAACAGACCACAGTCAGTAAGGATCGGCAGCAATACCTCTGACATGAATATTCGAAACGCTGGTGCTTCACAAAGTTCTGTCCTCAGCCTTTCCTCTTCTCTCTTATGAATGTGTGACCAGGTTCTGCTCCTACTCCAGCTACAAGATCGAAAATGATATCAAAGATTCGAAGAACACTTATTATCAGAAATGTATGAGTTATACACCTTGAAATTTGTCTGCTTACAGGAAGCCACAAAGCAAGAAGCCCAATTTAAAAAAAAGACCAAAAATACTATGCAGAGAAAAAGGGAGAGAGGGAAAAAACCGACACACACCATGCAAACAGTAGAAGCAAGCCAACAGCACCCTGAAACAGACTGAGCCTACAGCAGCCGGAGTAGGCCCAAGCCAAGCCTTGAACTCCAGTGAAAGGAATGAACATATATGTGAGAAAGAGCAAAATCAGTCCCACCCTTGGGTATCTGGTCTAACTGTGCTGGTGTTTAAATTGTCCAAGGAACAAGTAGTGCCAAGTTCAAGGACCCGGATCCAGGAGTCCTGATACACCTCGACCGCCTTGCCTGAAGCCATTCTCCATCTCACTAAATAGGCTTGGCAGTTGGAACGATCCAACCTCACACTCGTGTTAGGTGGACGGGCGTCGAAACTCTTCCACATTGACTCCTCTCCAAACCACTCAGTCCATCTCCAGTGGTGATACAAACTTTGTCTCTTTCTATGGCTCGAGCATGTTGCGTCCAGTAACGTCCCAGCATGCCTTATTCCCCTGAACCAGCTTCACCTCCACCTGACTCCTCACTGTTTGCAGCGATAGTTCACCACAATTTGCTTCATGAAAAATGTTATAAGTAATGTTTTTAGTTGAATCTCTTGCCTTATGATTTACCAGTAAATGGTCACACATCTTAAACCATCATCGTGGGCCTAATCTCCCACAACAATGAGTCAGAGCATCGGAAGGAACTAGGGAGCCAAATTACAAGGTGGCATGACAATAATTTTTCCCTTAGTTTCAGCAAAACAAATGAGCTGGTCATTGACTTAAGGAAGATGGGCAGTGCACATGCTCCAATCTACATCAACAATGCAAATATGGTGTTGTGGTTCTGGCTGACAGCACGTCAGATTCCATGAGGAAGGACATAATTATGTTCATCAATTAGCAGAAAGAGTCAGGGATGACATCAGGAATTGGAGGCCCATCTTGTTGAAAGTCCTGTCCAAGGCCACCTCCAGCAGGATCATATCTGCTCTGGGACAGGTGCCCACCAGACCAAACCCCTGCTGCACCTGGCAGGAAGACCTTTGACGGCCCTATGCTGCTCAGAGATGTGCCACCTATGTACAGGGCAGAGGGGTAGATGCTAGCCTGGTCAGCTTGGGCCAGGACAAAGCCTTCAACAGAGGACCACCCACATACATGATGGGCATGCTCTCCAAAATGGGCTTTAGGGAGAAAATCAGAAATTGGATTTAACTGCTCTACATGAACACGTGTAGTGCAGTCCAAACCAGTGGGAGGGAAACAGACGGCTTTCCCATCAGGTTTAGATTTGGGCAGGGTTGTCCACTCACTTCCGTTTAGTTTGTGTGCTGTATGAACCCATTTGTCAAAGCCATCAGAAAGGATGAAAATATAAGACTGGGGGAGGGGGGTGACATTGCCAGGCAGTAGAGGGATCCAGGTGGAAACCTCCCTGTACATGGACAACGACATCATCATCTGTTCAGATCTGAGTTCACATTCAGGTTTATTGTCCAACTGTATACATGTGTACTGCCAAATACAACAATCCTCCAGACCAAGGTGCACAACATATCATTCACACACAACACATGAAGTAATATTACCATAAACAAATGAACAAACAATAAAATGTAGTCCAGAAGATTGACATGCAAGTTAGTTTGCAGACTGTTCAGCATATGTGACCAGTTTGAATTGGCCGCATGGTCTAGAGTTAACCACGTGAACACTGAGGCCATGCTCTAGCAACAGGCTTGACCTTCCAGCATCTCCTTCACCATAAGGTCCAAGTACCTGAAGTTTCTGTGGATCTGGTTCAGAGGGACCGAAGCACATAACAGGAATTGGATGGGGAAGGTAAAACAGAAATTGGAACGTTTCATTTCAATAACTGAGAAAACCTGGTCATTGTGTGTGTGGTGTTCTCAGGGCAGCTGTACTTGGCCCAAGTAGGGTCAGTACCCTACTCCTCCAGCTTGGAAATCACCCTAGCTGATTTCCAGTTCATCTGGGGATCCAAGGTGGAGCAACTCAATTGGTGAATGATGTGGGCAAAAATGTTCCAGTGTTGCCCTCATCCTGAGTACGTGGCTGCGTCAGGCTGTTTGTGGAACCAAAATGCATCGGCACCGTGCCATTACATATCAAGGGTCTATCTGTCTGCCATGTTACAAAAGATGGGTGTGGCCTTGTTGCCATGCAGCATTCTATCAGCTAGTCATTGCCATACTACCTGTCCTTCATGGAAAAGTTCTTCCAGACCAACACCTTTGACCACATATCCATCAGACAGTGGTCAGCATGGAACATTCTGCAGATACAGGAGAAGGACTCTGTATATTGTGGGGTGGTTCCCTGATCTGACTGTCCATACCATTTAGCAATTAAGTGAAAGATGCATTGTAAATAGATGCCAGTATTTATGCATTTATGCACATTTTATTCAATATCCATGCTTTTAACTTATTTTTATGGGATTCCTTGTAATGTTGAAAGTTGTTTTTTGTTGCTTATTGCGCCAACGCACTACAGCAAGTTCCTAATCCATGTAAATGTATATGATGAATAAAGTTGCTCCTTGTGCTGACTGGAAGTTGACATCTTCTCCATGTGAATAGTTGCATGATAAATAAGCTTGAATGATTACCCATAATATTAAGCACATTATATTTAACTCGAGAATTAAAATAGTTATAGAAGTGCACTTCTCCATAAGCCCAGTTTATTTTCCAAAGCCTGTGTGCTAAGAAATCATAATATTTTGGTTTTGAACTCTGGAGTGCAAAGGACTAGAAGTGGTGTACTGATGCATCAGCTCAGCATGACTGAGCTCTGCCCCAGGACTAGCAAGCACTGAGTTCAGATGTGGCGTGGTAGGTTATTAGAAGCATTAACAGATGTCCTGACTTCCATGTCTCAGCACGCAGTTGTGGATGTCAGGAACACGCTGACCTATCAGCTATAGCCAGCTGTATGTGTGTTCTTCACCGAACTGCCGGCTAACTATCAGTGTAATTTATCCCCATTGTAATATTATTCCAGAAGGCATTTCAATCTATTTTCCCCTTATGATCAGGGCTGCAAAGAAGTCTTAAATTAATTAACTTATGATTTAATATTCCGTCAATTGCCATTTAAGTTCATTTTAATACTGAAACTCACTGCTTGCGAAAAATAACCATGTATAATATCCCTGCTTCTTACGTCACAGACAGTAACATGAAATAAGGGAAATTTGCATGCAATTGAAAAGCATAGACTTAGACAGTAAAATTAAATCATCCTTGCCAGTGTGGATTTTGGTGACTGCATCTCTTTATATTTACCTCCAGTTACCTTCTCCTTCCTGACTTCTTCATTCTCTGAATGGAGAAGCCATTCTCACCACATTCATGAGTGTAACACAAGATTTAGCAAAAGCAAGTAGAAGATTTTTGGGTTCAAGGCTCACTCCAGTGCACACAATCTGGCAACAGCATGCAGTAGTGAGATTGGACTGCTGGGGTGGTTTCATTTCATTAAATTGCTAAGTGGATATTCTATCTGCTTTCATGGTTGGTCCTAAAAGATACGAAGTGTAGTTTTGAAGAAAGCCAGAGTATTAGACAATGTTTATTTCTCATCAAATCTTACTAGAAAAGATGTGTTGTGTGGAAAAAATTTGAGATGGGTGAGTAAATATTTAGCTTATCCATTTAAGACAAATATAGGACTTGGAGATCTTCCAATCAGAAGTTGTAAAAGATCAATTTGATATAATTTCAATGGGCTTAAAGGCCTCCTTTTGTGTCATAAAATGCTACCATTCTGTTATCTCAATTTAGTCTGTGAAGTTCAGTATTAGCACAACTGTCCCGATATTACTACAGAATTAATAGTTGTAAAACCTTGTACATAATTTTTGTTTACATGAATCCTAATTTTGCTAGATTAAATCTTTACTTCGAGGAAACATTGGTGGTAGGGCTGCATGCTTCTGTTCCACAATTATAGCAAAACTAATGTCATGTTTAGTAATTTTGAAGAACCTGGGAGGACATTATAACTTGTAAGTTATGGATGCATTTGAGGATGAGGAGAGAGGAGCTTAACAGGGGCATAAATATGTCAATGAGAGTTTAGTTCATCTTGGAGTAGGTTGAAAGGTCGGCATAACATCGTGGGACAATGAAAAGTAAGGAAGGAAATTACTAGATCTACATTAAACCATGAATAGATCACACGCGGCATGCAGTTTGGGTGGCCTTGTTTTAAAAAGGAAATAGAGACATTGCAGAGTAGATGTACAAAAATGATACCCAAAATCTCAAGGTCGACATATCAGCAAGGGATCAACAGTCGGGGTTCTTTCCTCTTGAGAAAAGAAGATTGACAGGTAAAATGAAGAAGGCCTCTCATAGAGTGGATGCAGAGAGAATGTTTCCATTTGTGGGGAACAACAAAACTAGAGGCTCTGATATAAGATAGACGCCAGGGAAATACCTAAGACACTTCTCAAGAAGAATGAGGAATTCCCATTCACAAGTTTTTTTGTATTAAAGGGGAACCTGGATGTGTTCTTGAGAGAGAGGTGGATAGAGGGCTCTGCTAATTGTCTTGGATAAGGAAATCGGGAAGGACAGTTGAATGGAACACAGACATTAGCTCAGATGGCTGGGTCCTGTGCCCTGATTCTATGTCTTCTGTTCTTTGTAATCCCATATAAAGAGACCACTGAGTCTTTGCTTAATTTTTAAAATTAATTTATGCTTAATTTATATTCTTTATGTAACATTTCTGTATAAATTATGCTTAATTTATATTTTTCTTGTGAATCCTGCTTGTATGATGCTATGTTGCAAGTGTTTTTTTATACCTCTGCACTCATGACAGTAAATTCGACTAAATATAATTCCAAAATGGTAACAAGTCTCGAAATCTGATGTAATAAAAATGACTTTAATTTATCCTGTCATCCTGAAACAATGAGCCTGACCTATGTATTTATTCAAGCTCCTTCCATAACTACATGATCTATCACCTCCGATCGCCTCCCTCTGGTGCTCCTCCCCCTTCCCTTCCTTCCTAAGTCTTCTGTCCTCTCCTATCAGACCCCCTCCCCCAGTCCTTTATCTTTTTAACCAATCAACTTCCCAGTTCTTTACGTCACCCTGTTTCCCCCCTCCCGGTTTCACCAATCACCTGCTTCCTTGTACGTCTTCCTCCCCTCCCCCCACCTTCTTACTCTGACTCCTGCAGCATTTTTCTTTGTGTTGCTTTGGATTTCCAGCATCTGTAGTTTTTCTTGTGTTCATAACTACGTGAAGTTTGATGGCCTTTCAGTATTTGAGGGCAGGCTCAGTTTTCCAATTTCATATCCTTGTTCTATTGCTTTGCCGCCTCAGAGGAGAATCCTTAAAGTGATATTGTAAAGACTCATGTGTGCAAGGGGTTCTTTAGTCCAAACCTTTATATTTACTATTTTTCTGCTTCTTCCCTGTTTCTGTTTCTGTAGGTGTCCCCTTCCCTAAGAATTTCATGCAGCTTTGTAAGAAGATTCTCACCAGACTTTTCCGAGTCTTTGTCCATGTTTACATCCATCACTTTGATCGGATTACCACGATGGGAGCTGAAGCCCACGTAAATACGTGCTACAAACATTTCTACTACTTTGTGACCCAGTTTGACCTGATAGATGAGCGGGAGTTGGAGCCTCTGGTATGTTTATTTACACCTATTGCGTGGCTGGTTGATTTTATATAAGTATGGTGTTGTAATTATTTGTGAGTGATATGCAAGTTCTCATATTTTTGCATGTGGAGTTATCAGCAGCAGTGAAATACTGTTGAGGAGAAAATGTCAATCTTTTCCTACCTTTGTCCAATCCCAGCCACTTTCCAATTTCTTACATTTTTTTTAACATACAAGCCTGTCCCTTCTCATTTTTCTTTTGCTTAATCTGCTGTGTTCCAATGTTATCTGAATTTACATAATTTTTAAAAGAAATTTATTTCTTCGTCATCTTTATGTTTTGCTGACATTTTTATTGAAATACCAGCAAATGGATTTTTAACTGAACTGGTCACTGTTCGCAATCTAAATCAGGGGTTCCAACCTGGGGCCCACAGTTAAGGGTAAGACTCCATGGTATTTAAAAAAAAGGTTTGGAACCCCTAGTTAAAATCACTTCGATGATGGCTCAGGTAAGGGGATAAAGGGGCACATGTTCAAAGAAAGCAGTAACCAAATCAAAAATTAAGCAGGACCAAATTCTCTGATAATAAACTCAAAAGCAAAATGCTGTAGATGCTAGAAAAGTTCAGCAAACCTGGCAGCACTTGTGTAGAGAGAAAAATGGAATTAACATTTCAAATCAATAACCAGAGGTCTCCTTTTGTTTCAGCAATCCTTCTGAATCTCCAGAATAACCAAGTAATCTAAAAAAAAAACTAGTTGCGGGAAATCTGAAATAAAAACAGAAAGTGCCAGGAAAGCACAGGCTGCACCTGTGGAAAAGGAAAGAGTTAAAGTTTTGGATCAAAGACCCTCAATCTACAGGCTGACCCAGGGACGCACATGTAAATAATCATCAAGTGCTGCTGGCAGATCATCAAGTCAGTGAAAGACCCTGTTTGGTCCTCCCAAAACTTGTTGGTCTACCAGCATATCAAGATGTCCATGGAAGAATGCCAACTGGCATATTCCAGGCTGCAGGAGTACGTGCTGAGGGGCACACTGTAGCTTGGTGCGGCCGCTGCAGGAGTACGTGCTGGGGGGCACACTGTAGCTTGGTGCGGCCGCTGCAGGAGTACGTGCTGGGGGGCACACTGTAGCTTGGTGCGGCCGCTGCAGGAGTACGTGCTGGGGGGCACACTGTAGCTTGGTGCGGCCGCTGCAGGAGTACGTGCTGAGGGGCACACTGTAGCTTGGTGCGGCCGCTGCAGGAGCTTGGTGGGGAAGGATCGTGGTGTAGGGTTCTTCTCCTAATGGAGACGGAGGGGCCAAGTGAGAGGAAGAAGCCACCCCAGAGTGTCACATGAGTGGCAGCAGTACTATTAAAGTGTATTAATGTAATAGAACTGTAGGGAAAGCATTGACCATGTATATAAAGAATGAAAGGCATTGAACAGTTTATTCTTGTAAATATTTTTTATTATGGGAAAAAGGAAGGTAAGTGGAGATGAGTCCATGGTCAAATCAGCCATGATTTTATTGAATGGTGGAGCAGGCTTGACGGGCTAGATGGCCTACTCCTGCTCCTATTTCTTGTGTTCTTATTATGAATAAAGATTATTTTCTTTAATAAAAACAAAACCTAATCTGTGCCAAACTATAGCTCTGTGCGATCCCATTGACCTGTACCCAGAACATATGCTTCCATACCCCTCCCTTCCACGTACTTGTCCAAATATTTCTTAAATGTTGAAATCAATCCCCACATCCACCACTTCCATTGGCAGCTCATTCCACACTCTCCCAACCTTCTGAGTGAAGAAGTTCCCACTCATGTACCCCTGGAATATTTTACCCTTCACCCTTGACCCATGACCTTTAGTTCAAGTCTCACCCGACCTCAGTGGGAAAAAACTGTTTACGTTTACCTTACCCGTACCTGGTTCGCCACCTCAAAGTGCACACCTCTCATATTTCTGCATTAAATTCCATCAGCTGTTTTTCTAGCTGCTGCTCTCTACCTAACTCCTCTGTTTCCCTGTTGTGATGATACATTAACTGTTTCTCGTTCCGCAGATGCCGCCTAAACTTTCCTTGCATAACCATAAACACAAAATACTCTGCAGATGCTGTGGTCAAAGCAACACGCACAACACGTTGGAGGAACTCAGCAGGTCGGGCAGCATCCGTGGAAACGAGCAGTCAACGTTTCGGGCCGAGACCCTTCATCAGGACTGAAGAGGGAGGGGGCAGGGGCCCTATAAAGAAGGTGGGGGGAGGGTGGGAAGGAGAAGGCTGGTAGGTGCCAGGTGAAAAACCAGTAAGGGGAAAGATCAAGGGGTGGGGGAGGGGATAGGCAGGAAAGGTGAAGAAGGAATGTAAGGGAAAAGCACTGTGTAGTAGGAGGAGGCAGAATCATGAGAGAGGTGATAGGCAGCTGGAGGAGGAGGCAGAGTGAAAGTGGGATGGGGGAAGAGAGAGAGAGAGGGAATTACCGGAAGTTGGAGAATTCAAAGATCATGCCAAGGGGCTGGAGACTACCTAGAAGGTATATGAGGTATTGCTCCTCCAACCTGAGTTTGGCCTCATCATGACAGTAGAGGAGGCCATGTATGGACATATCCGAATGGGAATGTGAAGCAGGGTTGAAGTGGGTGGCAACCAGGAGATCCTGTCTGTTGTGGTGGACGGAGCGTAGGTGCTTGACGAAGCGGTCTCCCAATCTGCGTCGGGTCTCGCCGATGTAGAGGAGGCCGCACCGGGAGCATCGGATGCAGTAGATGACCCCAACAGACTCACAAGTGAAGTGATGTCTCACCTGGAAGGACTGTTTGGGGCCCTGAATGGTGGTAAGAGAGGAGGTGTAGGGACAGGTGTAGCACTTACGCTTGCAGGGATAAGTGCCAGGTGGGAGATCTGTGGGGAGGGCCGTGTGGACCAGGCAGTCACGGAGGGAATGATCCCTGCGAAAAGTGGAGAGGGGTAGAGAGGGAAAGTTGTGCTTAGTGGTGGGGTATCTTTCAGTCTCCATCTCTGGAGACAGACTGTCCACTGACATCTTCTAACAACCCACTGACTTTCATAACTACCTTGATTATACCTCTTCCCACCCTGCCAAATGCAAAAATGCTTTTCCCTATTCCAAGTTCTTCCGTCTCTGCTGCATCTGCTCCCAGGATGAGGCTTTCCATTCTAGGACATCCCAAATGCCCTCTTTCTTTAAGGATCGTGGTTTCCCTTCTGCCGTCATCGATGATGCCCTCACCCGTATCTCCTCCATTTCCTGCACTTCGGCCCTCGCCCCATCCTCCCATCACCACAACGGGGACTGAGTTCCCCTTGTCCTCACCAGCCTCCGGATCCAGCATATTATCCTCCACAACTTCCGCCACCTTCAACAGGACCCCACCACTAATCGCATCTTTCCCTCTCTACCCCTCTCCACAGGGATCATTCCCTCCGTGACTGCCTGGTCCACATGTCCCTCCCCACAGATCTCCCACCCGGCACTTATCCCTGCAAGCGTAAGTGCTACACCTGTCCCTACACCTCCTCTCTTACCACCATTCAGGGCCCCAAACAGTCCTTCCAGGTGAGGCAACACTTCACTCGTGAATCTGTTGGGGTCATCTATTGCATCCGATGCTCCCGGTGTGACCTCCTCTACATCGGTGAGACCCAACGCAGATTGGGGGACCGCTTCGTCGAGCACCTCCGCTCCGTCTGCCATAACAGACATGATCTCCCAGTTGCCACCCACTTCAACTCAGCTTCACATTCCCATTCGGATATGTCCATACATGGCCTCCTCTACTGCCATGATGAGGCCAAACTCAGGTTGGAGAAGCATCACCTCATATACCATCTAGGTAGTCTCCAGCCCCTTGGTATGGACATCGAATTCTCCAACTTCCGGTAATTCCCTCCCTCTCCCTTCCCCCACCCCAGTTTCACTCTGCCTCCTCCTCCAGCTGCCTATCACCTTTGTCATGATTCTGCCTTCTTCTATTACCCATAGTGCTTTCCCCTTACATTCCTTCTTCACCTTTTCTGCCTATCCCTTCCCTGCTTCCCCTCCCCCACCCCTTGATCTTTCCTCTAATTGGTTTTTCACCTGGCACCTTTCCCCCTCCTCCCACCTTCTGTGTCCTGACACAGGGTCTCGGCCTGAAACGTTGACTGCTCGTTTCCACGGACACTGCCCGACCTGCTGAGTTCCTCCAGTGTGTTGTACGTGTTGCTTTGCATAAGCATGTAATGATGGGTTACTACCAAGTGATCAGATTGCATATGCTGCCAAAAGAAGTAACTTTTTGTTTAGAAACCAATGAAAAATGGTATTTGGGAAACCTGAGGTATTCATCTGATGCCAGGGAAAATGGTGAATCAGAAATCTTGTGTTAGTTCAAACATTGTGCCTTGTCAGCAACATAATTTGCCAACTCAGAAAATGCTAGTGAAAAGCTTAATAAATACGCCAAGAAAAAAAATGAGGTTCGAAGGTAAACTAGCCAAGAATATAAAGGAGGATAGTAAAAGCTTCTTTAGGTATGTGAATAGCAAAAAAATAGTTAAGACCAAAATTGGGCCATTGAAGACAGAAACGGGTGAATTTATTATGGGGAACAAGGAAATGGCAGACGAGTTGAACAGGTACTTTGGATCTGTCTTCACTAGGGAAGACACAAACAAACTCCCAGATGTAATAGTGGCCAAAGGAACTAGGGTAAAGGATGAACTGAAGGAAATTTATATTAGGCAAGAAACGGTGTTGGATAGAATGTTGAGTCTGAAGGCTGATAAGTCCCCAGGACCTGATGGTCTGCATCCCAGAGTACTTAAAGAGGTGGCTCTAGAAATCGTGGACGCATTGGTAATCATTTTCCAATGTTCTATAGATTCAGGAACAGTTCCTGCTGATTGGAGGGTGGCTAATGTTGTCCCACTTTTCAAGAAAGGAGGGAGAGAGAAAACAGGGAATTATAGACCGGTTAGCCTGACGTCAGTGGTGGGAAAGATGCTGGAGTCAATTATAAAAGAGGAAATTACGACACATTTGGATAGCAGTAGAAGGATCAGTCCGAGTCAGCATGGATTTATGAAGGGAAAATCGTGCTTGACTAATCTTCTGCAGTTTTTTGAGGATGTAACTATGAAAATGGACAAGGGAGAGCCAGTGGATGTAGTGTACCTGGACTTCCAGAAAGCTTTTGATAAAGTCCCACATAGGAGATTAGTGGGCAAAATTAGGCACATGGTATTGGGGGCAGAGTACTAACATGGATTGAAAATTGGCTGGCTGACAGGAAACAAAGAGTAGCGATTAACGGGTCCTTTTCGGAATGGCAGGGGCTGTGACCAGTGGGGTACCGCAAGGTTCGGTGCTGGGACCGCAGCTGTTTACAATATACATTAATGATTTAAATGAAGGGATTAAAAGTAACATTAGCAAATTTGCCGATGACACAAAGCTGGGTGGCAGTGTGAAATGTCAGGAGGATGTTATGAGAATGCAGGGTGACTTGGACAGGTTGGGTGAGTGGGCAAATGTATGGCAGATGCAGTTTAATGTGGATAAATGTGAGGTTATCCACTTTGGTGGCAAGAACAGGAAGGCAGATTACTATCTAAATGGAGTCAAGTTAGGAAAAGGGGAAGTACACGAGATCTAGGTGTTCTTGTACATCAGTCAATGAAAGCAAGCATGCAGGTACAGCAGGCAGTGAAGAAAGCTAATGTCATGCTGGCCTTTATAACAAGAGGAGTTGAGTATAGGAGTAAAGAGGTCCTTCTGCAGCTGTACAGGGCCCTGGTGAGACCCCACCTGGAGTATTGTGTGCAGTTTTGGTCTCCAAATTTGAGGAAGGACATTCTTGCTATTGAGGGAGTGCAGCGTAGGTTCACAAGGTTAATTCCCGGAATGGCGGGTACTGTCATATTTTCAAAGATTGGAGCGACTGGGCTTGTATACACTGGAATTTAGAAGGATGAGAGGGGATCTGATTGAAACATATAAGATTATTAAGGGATTGGACACACTGGAGGCAGGAAGCATGTTCCCGCTGATGGATGAGTCCAGAACTAGAGGCCACAGTTTAAGAATAAGGCCATTTAAAACAGAGATGCGGAAAAACTTTTTCACCCAGAGAGTGGTGGATATGTGGAATGCTCTGCCCCAGAAGGCAGTGGAGGCCAAGTCTCTGGATGCATTCAAGAGAGAGTTAGATAGAGCTCTTATAGATAGCGAGGTCAAGGGATATAGGGAGAGGGCAGGAACGGGGTACTGATTGTGTATGATCAGCCACGATCACAGTGAATGGCAGCGCTGGCTAGAAGGGCCGAATGGCCTACTCCTGCAACTACTGTCTATTGTCTAAATAATGTATTGAATTTGTTTATGTGTTATGCTTCTGCATTGATTAGAGAGAAAATGCAATCAATAGTAGATGAAATAATGGATGATGACATCATGCTTTATCCAGATCGCACTGCGGGTTCATTTTGACTGTTGTTTGAACCTTCAGGAATTCTAAGTGATTTAATTGGTTGATTAAAGTATAAAAAGAGTAGAATGGGAGGGAAATTGTTTGCAAACACATTGTAAGATTTCCAAGCCCGATAACTGTAATATCTAGAAAGCTGTTGAAGTCAGAAAAGTAAACATAGCTTATTCTGACTTTAATGAGGCTTTTGACAAGGTAGGCTGGTCCAGCAGTTTAAGGCACAAGGGATTAGATGCTTCTTGGCAAATTGACTTTAAAATTGGCTCGGTGACAGGAGTCAGAGGATAGTGGTGGTGGGTGTTTGTCCGATCAGAAATCTATGGCATAGTGTATCTCAGGGATTAATGCAGAGACTTTTGTTGTTTGTGATTTATATTAATGACTTGGATGTATATGGTATGATTAATAAATTTTCAGATGACAAGAAGTTAGAGGAGTTGTGGATAATGATTAAATTTGTCCAAGGACACAGTGGGACATAGATCAGCAGAAAATTTTGGTGCATGCAGTTGGAATTTAGTACAGACATGTGAGATATCACAGTTTGGGAAGTCAAATTCTGACAGGACGTAGTATGGTACAACACAGAAACAGACCCTTCTGCCCACAGTTTCCAGCTGAACATGATTAAACTAGATTAAACTAATCTCTATCTAAAAGCTTCTTGAATATCATATATGCTCCTACTACCATACCTGGCAGCAAATTCCAGGCTCCTAGCACTCTCTTTGTAAAACAAAAATTGTTCTATATGACTCATTTATACTTTTCCCCCTCACCTAAAACCTTCCTATTCCGCACGCAGTACACCAGGTCCACCATAACCAATGTTTGATACAATTGCATCATGATATCCTGACTTTTAGACTTTTCATCCTTGGCAATGAAGGTGAGTATGCTATATGCCATCTTTATCACTCTGCTTGTGTTGCCACTTTCAGGGTAGACCCTTAAACTTCTCTGTGCATCAATGTTAGTTGTATAGTTTTCCCCTTTCATTTGATCTGCAAAGTGCTGCACCTAACATAGTCCAGATTAAGCTCCAATTTAAATTCTGGGCAGTTATGAGGTGTTGAAGGCCTAGGATAAATGGCAGGAACCTTAGAAGCAGTGAAGTACAGAGAGACCTTGGGGTACGAGTTCATAGCTCAATGTAGGTGGCAACATAAGCCAACGAGTTAGTGAAAAAAGTGCCTTCACAGGGAGGCATTGAGTATAAAAGGGGGGATGACAAGAGAGATTAAATAGGCTGGGTTTATTCTCACTGAAGCATAGGAGGCTGAGGGGGTGAACGGAGAGGTTTATAAAATCATGAGATACATGGATAGAAGAGATGGTCAGAATCTTTCAAATTGCTCTCAAATATTTGCTTTGGCTGCATTATAAACCTGCTAAACTGTAGCAAACCTTTTAGTTCCAAATTTTCCAAGTGAACATGAGGAATCCAAGTGAATCCCTGTTTGTCCTATCAAAACTGATTGCCCTGCATTTATCCACATAGAGCCTCACCTGTCATTTCTATCCATTCTGAAGCTTACTAATGTCATTTGTTCCCTTTGTCCTCAGTGATGAATATCACCCTCCAGTTTGGTATCATCTGCCAGTTTGAAAATTAGGTTCTTGGTTCCAAAGTCTGATTCATTAACATAAATTGGCACCATTTGGTGCTCATAGTAGAGTTATGAAACTCACCTATCCCCCTCCTTCCAGAGGATGTAGAGCAGGGGTACAGACCCTTTGCTAATGGTATTGGTCCATGGCATAAAAAAAGTTGAGAACCCCTGAAGTAGAGGAACAGTCTGTACAGACTCCATTCTCACTCAGTGTTACAGACCTAAATCAAATTTACATTTTCTGACTTTATTAGTTTGTTGTGGGGGACATTATTGAAAGTACATTCTGAACATCCAGTTAAGTTATATCTACTGCATTGCCAGTGCCCACAGCTCATCTACAGAAAAATTCAATGAGATTGATTGAGCAAGGTCTTCACTTTTGAAATCACTGCTGATAATTCAGTATTAAATATTTAATTTGTAGTTTTCTTTCTCTATTCATTTCTTTAATGGGGGTATCATTAATTTTCCCACCTCTGGTACTAAGCACACTATTCAGTCAGTCTCTGGTTGAATTTTATCTTGCTCTTCAAATGTAAGTTACGCTTTAGCTATGAACCTGCCCCCTGCCCACTACACCAGGGGCTCTCAACCTTTATTTTGCCATGGGTCCCCTACCATTAACCACGAGGTCCATGGACCCCAGGTTGGGAACCTCTGCTCTAAACCATTTTCAAACACATGATTAAGTAATTGTTCTTTTGTGTTTTTAATTGATATGCTGAAAGATCAGCTGATATTAGGACAAGGTCTACAAAAAGAAATTCTCTGATAAAGCAATGATTTTAATTATTGCATGGCATAGCTGAAGGTTGATAGTTGCCATGGGGTGGGTGATATTAGGATTATCATCTCTGTCACTAGCAAAATGATAAGATAGTGTGCTGTTTTAAAAAAAATTCTAATGTAATCTTTGTTCTGTTCTAATGCCAAGCAAAGTTACTATAGTGCAGTGTCTAGTCAGTTACATGTGATTTATTGATCTCCTGTTATTGATCATTGATTCCCAGCTCTTGCAGAATAATGACACCATTTGGCTATTCTCTTTGTCTCGTTTGGTTTGACACCAGCTTCCATTCATTTGCTGGCTTTGTGTTGTCTAACTTATATTGGCTCCAGTGCATTTTGACTTTTGTTTTCAATTGCTAACTGTCCTCACCCCCTCCCTATCTTCATAATCCCAAGCAGAGCTTTAACCCTCAGGGGCATTGATGCGTCTGTTATTCTGTCCCTTTAATCTCAGTTGAATTATGTTGCTCCCTATTAGGAAAGTGCCTTCAGCTGCATGGACCGAAAGAAAGGCTAGACATTTCTTTTTTAATGTTTCTGCTTCTTACCTTTCTTTTCCCTTTTAAGGTAGGTTTTGATTATCATTGATCTCCTTACTTAACAAATATTGTTATTTGTCTTATGTAATGCCTTGGGCATTTCCTGACCTCAATAAAAATTTGTGTTACTTTCTTCATTTGCATGTCATTTTCTTGATGGAAATATTCTTAAATTTGTTTCATTGAACCTAATGAAAATATTTGATTTTGGTACAGAGACAGTGGATTGATGTCAAAATAAGATGGACACTAGTAATCCTAATTAGCATGAAGATAAATTAAAGACTGTTGCAATATTATAGTTGTAATCTTTCAAAGGTCAGATTAGTAACCATACTATCGTATATCATGCACTTCTGGAGATACTTGTGGTCAATAAAATAATATTCCTGTGAATTTCGGGCTAATCAGCCCTTTCTGTGATTATTTTTTAACCACAAAATCCCAGAAGTTCATGTGTTTTTTTTCTCTCTCACTGAAGCAGTGGATGAATGGACCTTGGCTCCTTCCTGCATGCTAGCAGAAATACTTCCAAGAAATAAAGAAACCCAAAATGATTGTTAAAACTAGAGTATCTTCATTCAAGTCATTTTTAAAAAAAAATTCAATTCATTTACACCCTATATTTTACAATTTGTAACAAAATTGATGAAGGGCCTTGCACTGAAACGTCAACTGTTTCTTCCTCTCCATTGATGACTTGTTGAGTTCCTCCATCATTTTGTGTGTGTTGCTTGAGATTTCCAGCATCTGTAGAATCTCTAATGTTTATATGTGTCTGGCTTTATTTCCAGAATGGAAATTACTCTTGATAATAACACCTTTTTGCTTCAATATTTGTCCGACAAGGTTCAGATATTTTCCGATGATTTCTAGATTTTACTATTTCTAATTACCCAAGTGAATGCCTTTGTTAAGAGTTTTTCTTTAGGTTTAAACTTTATGGATCAATGTAAGAATACATGAATCCCTGTGACCTACTTGAGAACAGTCGCATTAAAACGACAGGGCGGGACAATGATTTTGGAAGATGGCCAAGTTCCTTTCAGGTGTTGAAGATGTAGAACCATTGGGAACAAATTAGAACTAATGTAATGCAGGCAGTAATGTCATTTGAAGTGCAACAGTAGAATCTATGTATCCAGTAAAGCAACTGGTGCTCTAAGGTGTAAAGTTACATTAGATGATTAACAATAAAAGATGCACAGAGATGGCTTACCAAGGTTGCATCTTTTAAATTTTTAATGCTCCTCCTGTTTTACCTCATGGCTCTAATTGTCAGCAGCTTCAAGTTCAAGTTTAATTATCATTCAGCTATACATTAATATAGCCAAACAAAACAGTGTTCCTCTGGGGCCAAGTTGTAAAACACATTGCCAACAGCACACAGCACATAGTACATATTGCAAATAATACACATGGTTACAATTTCAGAAAAACATACAATCACAAAGAAAAACTATATAGCCCAAGTCCGTGAGTGGTATGACTGCAGATTGTCCTGGTCCAGTTTATTCTTCCATTGATAAAACACCAGAGGGCAGCACTGAGCAAACACTGGATCGCAGCACAGACAGAAGGGGCCATTCTCCAACCCAGTATTGGTTTCAGGGCACCCAGCAGCTCTCTCCCACACCACCTTGGCTCTCCACCCCTGGACGGCTGCAACAAGTAATACTGTGGCCTAGACCTAGTCCTAATCCTTGTCACAACTAAGGCAACACAGCTCCCCGGCTGTCAATCTTGCCAGTGAAACGATCTGGCAGTTTTCTATGTTACCAATGTCCAACAGCGTCTTGCAATCACAATGAAAACATAAGACCATAAAACCAAGGAGCAGAAGTCGGCCATTCGGCCCATTGAGTCAGCTCCACCATTTTATCATGAGCTGATCCTTTCTCCCATTTAGTCCCACTCCCCTGCCTTCTCACCATAACCTTTGATGCCCTGGCTACTCAGATACTTATCAATCTCTGCCTTAAATACACCCAATGACTTGACCTCCACTGCCACCCGTGGCAACAAATTCCACAGATTCACCACCCTCTGGCTAAAAAAATTTCTTCGCATCTCTGTTTTGAATGGGCACCCTTCAATCCTCAACTCATGTCCTCTCGTACTAGACTCCCCCACCATGGGAAACAACTTTGCCACATCCACTCTGTCCATGCCTTTCAACATTCAAAATGTTTCTATGAGGTCCCCCCTCATTCTTCTAAACTCCAAGGAGTACAGACCAAGAGCGGTCAAACGTTCCTCATACGTTAACCCTCTCATTCCCGGAATCATTCTAGTGAATCTTCTCTGAACCCTCTCCAACGTCAGCGCATCCTTTCTTAAATAAGGAGCCCAAAACTGCACACAGTACTCCAAGTGAGGTTTTACCAGTGCCTTACAGAGCCTCAACATCACATCCCTGCTCCTATACTCTATTCCTCTGGAAATGAATGGCAACATTGCATTCGCCTTCTTCACCACTGACTCAACCTGGAAGTCAACCTTAAGGGTATCCTGCACGAGGACTCCCAAGTCCCGTTGCATCTCAGAACTTTGAATTCTCTCCCCATTTAAATAATAGTCTGCCCGTTTATTTCTTCTACCAAAGTACATGACCATGCACTTTCCAACATTGTATTTCACTTGCCACTTCTTTGCTCATTCTCCCAATCTATCCATGTCTCTCTGCAGACTCTCTGTTTCCTCAGTACTACCGGCCCCTCCACCTATCTTTGTATCATCAGTAATCTTAGCCACAAAGCCATCTATTCCATAATCCAAATCGTTGATATACAACATAAAAAGAAGCGGCCCCAACACGGACCCCTGTGGAACACCACTGGTAACCGGCAGCCAACCAGAATGGGATCCCTTTATTCCCACTCTCGGTTTCCTGCCAATCAGCCAACGCTCTATCCACGTATGTAACTTTTCAGTAATTCCATGGGTTCTTATCTTGTTTAGCAGCCTCATGTGCGGAACCTTGTGAAAGGCCTTCTGAAAATCCAAGTACACAATATCCACTGCATCTCCCTTGTAATTTTCTCAAAAAAATTGCAATAGGTTTGTCAGGCAGTTTGTCAGACATGCAAGGCAATCACTCACTCCATTTGTTGGATCACGCACCAATTTAGCACAAAGGTACGTAACGAGTGCAGGTGACAATAATGGTATGCAGAAAGTCCAGCTCCATCGTTATTGAGCAACTCTCTGATGGGATAGCCCTGCAGCGCTTGATGGTGTTTGGTATTCAGCAGTGACTTTCAATTGTAAAAAAAGACTTACTAGATGAACAAATACACCTTTGATTGGACCCGAAGTGGCTCCTACTTCTGAGCTTGCCCCTAGAGGTTTAGGCATAAATCAGTTATGCAAGGTTCCAAAATTACTGGATATTTCCACTGTCAATGAGGTGTTCTGTAATAGACAACAAAAGCAGAGCAAACATTAAATTCTGTGAATCCATTTGTGAATTCAATGTTTACTGATGGGAGTGCCACACTTAATATTCTGATTTCTTTTTGCATAATTCATCACTCTCTCTCCCTCTCTCTCTCTCAGTAGATTGCAGAAAGGATCCTTTATTGTTATTTCCCTCAGTTCAGTTCCAGCAGACATGAGAGTTAATCTGTTAAGACAACAAAATAAGACTCTGAATATGTAATCAATAGTAGAAACAAAAATCACAAATATAAATATGCAAGTAGTGACATTCATAATCCCACTGACAGAATAAATATGTTAAACATAAAATAGCTTAGATAAACATCTCATAGCTCAATGCAATACTCTTGTAATTTTACAACTATTTTGAACTACCACAAGGAGAATGAATTGGGCAAAAATCTATCGAGAAGTTAAGATTTTATATTTTATGACAGGATGGAAAAATAAATTAGTAGCTCTTTTTAGCCCCAACTAATTGATCAAAGTTCAAAGTAAATTTATTATCGAAGTATGTATATGTCACCATATAAAATCCTGAGATTAATTTTCCAGCAGGCATACTCAATAAGTCCATTAAAGAATAATACCCGGTAACTATAATAGAATCAATGAAAGACTGTACCAACAGGGCACACAACCAGTGTGCTAAAGACAACACATTGTGCAAATACAAAAAGAAAGAAATGATGCTAAATATATAAGCAATACATATTGAGAACATGAGATGAAGAGTCCTTGAAAGTGTGTCCATTGGTTGTGGGAACATTTCAGTGATGGTGTGAGTGAAGTTATCCCTTTAGTTCAAGAGCCTGATGTCTGAGGGGTAATAACTGTTCCTGAACCTGAGGCTCCTGTCCCTTCTTCCTGATGGCAGTGGCGAGAAGAGAACATGAGCTGGTTGGTCAGAGTCCTTGATGATGGATGCTGCTTTCCTGCGATAGCACTCCCTGTTATGTGCCCACTGGTGGGGAGGACTTTACCCCCTTTAATTGATGACTCTAACCTTTAAGTTTTATGCTTCTGGTTCATTAAACTCATAGACCATAATGGCACTAGATGAGGGAATAAAGCAAGGGATGTCAAATTAGCTGCCCATTATACTTCACTTACCACTTCCATTTAATCAACACACACAAAATGCTGGTGGAACGCAGCAGGCCGTGCAGCATCTGTAGGGAGAAGCGCTGTCGACGTTTCGGGCCGAGACCCTTCGTCAGGACTAACTGAGAGGAAAGATACTAAGAGATTTGAAAGTAGGAGGGGGAGGGGGAAATGCAAAATGATAGGAGAAGACCGGAGGGGGTGGGATGAAGCTAAGAGCTGGAAAGGTGATTGGGAAAAGTGATACAGAGCTGGAGAAGGGAAAGGATCATGGGACGGGAGGCCTAGGGAGAAAGAAAGGGGGAGGGGAGCACCAGAGGGAGATGGAGAACAGGCAGAGTGATGGGCAGAGAGAGAGAAAAAAAACAAACAACTAACTACATCAGGGATGGGGTAACAAGGGGAGGAGGGGCATTAACGGAAGTTAGAGAAGTCAATGTTCGTGCCATCAGGTTGGAGGCTACCCAGCCGGTATATAAGGTGTTGTTCCTCCAACCTGAGTGTGGCTTCATCTTGACAGTAGAGGAGGCCATGGATATGTTGAGGCTGTGCAAAGCACTGCTGAGACCTCACTTGGAGTACCATGAAGAGTTTTGGGCCCCTTATCTTAGAAAAGATGTGCTGATACTGGGGAGGGTTTGAAGGAGGTTCACAAAAAATGATTCCAGGATTGAATGGCTTGTCATGAAGATTGTTTGATGGCTTTGGGTCTGTATTCACTAGAATTCAGAAAACTGAGGGGTGACCTAATTGAAATATTTTGAATACTGAAAGGCCTCAATAGAGTGGATGTGGAGAGGACGTTTCCCATGGTGGGAGGCTAGGACCAAAGGACACAGCCTCAGAATAGAGGGGTGTCCTTTTGGAATGGAGATGAGGAAGAATTTCTTTTAGCCAGAGTGTGGTGAATCTGTGGAATTCATTGGCATGGGGGCTGTGGAGGCCCAGTGTTTACACGTATTTAAGGCAGCGGTTGATAGATTCTTGATACAGGGAGAAGGCAGGAGATTGGGGCTGAGATGGTAAATGGATCAGCCATGATGAAATGGTGGAGAACTTCCAGTAGAAGTAGTAGAGGCAGGTTCGATATAGAATAGTACAGCACATTACACGCCCTTCGGCCCACAATGTTGTGCCAACCCTCAAACCCTGCCTCACATATAACCCCCCACCTTAAATTCCTCCATATACCTGTCAAGTAGTCATCTTAAACTTCACTAGTGTATCTGCCTCCACCACTGACTCAGGCAGTGCATTCCATGCACCAACCACTCTGAGTAAAAAACCTTCCTCTAATATCCCCCTTGAACTTCCCTCCCCTTACCTTAAAGCCATGTCCTCTTGTACTGAGCAGTGGTGCCCTGGGGAAGAGGCACTAGCTATCCGCTCTATCTATTCCTCTTAATATCTTGTACACCTCTATCATGTCTCCTCTCATCCTCCTTCTCTCCAAAGAGTAAAGCCCTAGCTCCCTTAATCTCTGATCATAATCCATACTCTCTAAACTAGGCAGCATCCTGGTAAATCTCCTCTGTACCCTTTCCAATGCTTCCACATCCTTCCTATAGTGAGGCGACCAGAACTGGACAGAGTACTCCAAGTGTGGCCTAAACAGAGTTTTATAGAGCCTCTTAAACTCTATCCCTCGACTTATGAAAGCTAACACCCCATAAGCTTTCTTAACTACCCTATCTACCTGTGAGACAATTTGCTCCTCCACACTTCTAAGTATCCTGCCATTTACTTTGTACTTTGCCTTGGAGTTTGTCCTTCCAAAGTATACCACCTCACACTTCTCTGGGTTGAACTCCATCTGCCACTTCTCAGCCCACTTGTCATTTATATTGTCATTGATATTAATATTGTCATTTTTAAAAAATTGGATAGGTATATGGACAGGAAAGGAATGGAGGGTTATGGGCTGAGTGCAGGTCGGTGGGACTAGGTGAGAGTAAGCATTCGGCATGGACTAGAAGGAATGAGATGGCCTGTTTCCGTGCTGTAATTGTTATATGGTTATAAGTCCCAATGAGCCAAATAGCCTAATTCTGTTGCTATATCTTATGGTCTTGTATCCATTTTTAAGTAAGGGAGCCAAAGCTGTGCCTGGTATTCCAGGTGTGGCCTCACCAACACCCTGTACAAGTGCAACTCTAACTCAGTATTCTTAAAGTCCAACACCTTCATAATAAGGACTAACTTTTTATTTGTTTTCTTAACTACTCTTTGGATCTTCCTACTTTTTGTGATTTATGCTTTACAACACCTGTGTACCTCTAAACTTTATTCCAATATTTCCAACTTTATTTCCAAATTTCAATTTGCAATGCATGCTACAAACTTCCTCCAATACATTGGACTCTTAATTTATGCACCAGTCCTTTATGTGGCAGCTTGTGATGTACATTTTGGAATAGAGGAGACAGACTAGAAACCTTTATTATAATTAACAAATTAGAATCCTCATCTTTAATCCTGTTATAATGAGCTTTAGAGTTAATCATCATGGCATTTATTCTGTGTCTTTTCTAGTTGTTGCAAAGAGCAGAATGGGGCAGGCATGCGATTACAGAAAATAGGTGGAATAATATGTATCTAAGGAAAGCAAGTTTAAATATCTCATTATTGAAGATTATGATCACTGAAACTACATTTTCTGATGTGAATGTTAGAAATCAATGGAATAATCTTCCATTGCAGATGAATTGCTAGGAGTATTACATATTCAACATGCTTCAAAGGCTGACATTTCCATTTGAGTTGGAAGCACAAGACAAAGTAGATGCTGGAATCTGGAGCAACACACAAGTACTGAAGGAACTCAGCAGCATAGGCAGCATCTGTGAGGGAAATAGATGGTTGACATTTATATGATCCTCACTATTTTGTTTTTATTGATGCACCATAGAAAGTATCCTGTCTGAAGTCATCACAACTTGGCATGGATTAAAACACCATGTTGGAGGAACTCAGGAGGTCAGGCAGCATCTACGGTGTGAAATGAATAGTTGATGTCTTGGGCTGGGATTCTTCACCAAGACTGACTTCATCAGATTTCCAGCATCTAAAGAGTTTCTTCTATCTGTGGCTTGGTACGGCAAATGTTCTGCCAATGATCACAATAAACTGCAGAGGGTTGTAGACATAGCTCAGCGCATCATAGAAACCAGCTCCCCTCCAAGGTCTCCGTCTATTCTTCTCACTGCCTTGGAAAAGCAATTTACATAATCAAAGAGCCCACCCACCTTGCACACTCTGTCTTTCCTCTCTCCCAAAAGGCAGACATACAAAACTTGAAAGCACATATCACCAGGCTCAAGGACAGTTTTCTGTCCTGCTGTTATAAAATTATTGAATGGTTCACCTTCAATAAGATAGATTCTTGACTTTACAATGTATTTCATGGTGACCTTGCATCTGTCTACCTGCAATGTACTTTATGCGTAACACTTAATTCTGCTCTCCTTTATTGTTTTACATTTTACTAACCCAAAGCATTTACGTAATGAATTGACATGTACAAATGGTATGCAAGGCAAGTTTTTCCACTGTACCTTGGCATGTGTCACAATAATAAACCAATTTATCCTTCATCTGGACCACATAACGAATCTTGACCTGAAACATGGACTGTCCATTTCCCTCCTTAGATACCGCCATTCCTGTTCTCATCACATGGTTGCTGATGCAGAGAAAACTGTCCTTCCATTTTTAATAAACAACTCCATACTCTGCAATAGGCTGGTGGAATATTTTATAAGGGGGAAATAAGGCTGGAAGCATATCATAGCAGAAACCTGAAGGAGCTCATATCCAGATCTGGAAAGGATACTATATCAGACAGGTTTATTATCACTGATATATGCCATGATATGTGTTACTTTGCAACAATAGTGCCATACAAGGCATAAAAATAACTAGGTTATAAAATAATGCAAAAGACAAATAGAGTTTACGGGTTCATGAACCATTCAGAAATCTAACAGTAAAGAGGAAGATCTCCCTCTCGGTCCTGATAAAGGGTCTTGGCCCAAAACATCGACTGTTTACTTTTTTCATTGACGCTGCCTGACCTTAGTGAGTGAGTGAGTGAGTGAGTGAGTGAGTGAGTGAGTGTGTGTGTGTGTGTGTGTGTGTGTGTGTGTGTGTGTGTGTGTGTGTGTGTGTGTGTGTGTGTGTGTGTGTTGCTTTCATTGATTCTACTGTGTTTCTTGTATTTACTGTGATTGCCCACAAGAAAATGAATCTCAGGGTTGTATGTTCTTTGCTAATAAATTTAATTTGAACTTTGATCTTTGAGGCACTGCTGCTTAAACATGTCATTGATGGTGGGGAATGTTGTGCCTGTGATGGGATTGGCTGAGTCTACAATTCCCTGTTGCCTCTTGTGATTCTGTGCAGTGGAGACTCCATATCAGACTGTGATGCAACCAGTCAGAATAGTCTCCACTGTGTATCTATTACTAATCAGCAAGAGTCCTCGGTGACATACCAAATCTCCTCAAATTTCTAATGAAGTAGAGAATGAAAAAAGAACAAAATTAAGTGTTTCCTTAAACAAGTTTCATGTTGATATTTTTTTCTTCAAATCATTATATTAGAAAATATTAGATTGTTCAATTGCTACAAAAAACACGCTGCAGGATAAACTCCTGTTGGCATCCTGTCTGACAAAATGGAGCACAAGATCCCAAACTGAGTCAATAATATTTGAAAGATTTTATTAGATGGCAGTAAAGTGAAGAATTGTATCAATCAATTATTAGTTCTTAAATAAGATGTATATCAAGTGAAGAGTTCCCTTTTTAGTCACAGTTAATAGGGGAAAAAATTATAAAGGAGGGAACAGTCAAAAACACTGAAAATTTTAACAATCCACTTGTAGAAAGGGATGTACAAGTTTAGCAGTTGATTGCAATTTCACTACATCAAGGAAAGCAAAATACTTTTAAAACCTTGCAGAATTTAGGTGAAAATAAATCATAAAATGTTAATATCTGTGTTAGTATCAACCAGTGCTTGAAATACAGATCTGTTACAAAAGATTTCAATGGATACTTCATATTCCTTCTTCAGAAGATCAATAAATGTGATCAACAAAAATTGAACATATTCTGACTATAATAATAGAATTGCTGCCATAGGTATAGCGTATAAGAGGTAGTTTGGGCTAAGTTGTATTTTATCTATTTCTTTAACATTTTATGATTTATTTTCACCTAAATTCTGCAAGTTTTTAAAAGTATTTTGCTTTCCTTGATGTAGTGAAATTGCAATCAACCGCTAAACTTGTACATCCCTTTCTGCATGTGGATTGTTAAAATTTTCAGTGTTTTTAGCCTGCTTCAGTCTAAAATCATGATGGGTGGAATAGAAAGGTTATAGTCATTAATTACATTATTTACCTTGGGAAGTCTTCCCACATTAAGAGAATAATATAAATGAAAGATGATGCTGCTGATGTTGTCTATGCCACAATAACTTCTAGTTGCCCTATTTTGCAGTCTGGCTGTTCTGGAAACTCACTGTATTTTAAAATTCTACTGAGATCTAACAATACTCTTTTTCATGTGAAGAAACTAAATGCTTTGTTCTTTTTCTTTCTAACAGAAAGTCATGACAGAGAAAATTTGCCACTAATTCCGGCTTGAGAATGGCCACGCAATAAATCTCCTTGTGAAATGTAACCCAGCACTTGAGCCAAGACAAAGAAGATCATCAAAAAAATGGCCGTCTTTGGTCTGAGCCCTACAGACTCCAAACAAGCAGATTCATTTAAAGTCATAAATGAAGAGTCAGAACAATAGTCAGAACTTTTCAAGGTTTCTCTTGGGAACAGATTGGCAATAATAAATTGTGTGCCAATGAAATGGACTCACTTCAGGATAACTGCCATTTGAAACCCTACTCTGGATTCTCCAAATTGATTTAATTCAGTCATCTGACAGCAATTCAGCATTTTCTGATATTTGCTGTTAGATTCATGAAAAAAATACAATCTAAGCATGTCATTAAACTGAAATACTCGCTCCAGCAAAGCCATCTGTTTAAATAAGATGACCTGAGACAAATATTTGAAATTTATAAGATCATAAGATACTCTGTCTTGAACATTGGCAGTGGATGTACATTTATTATAACATCTCCCTTTCTGGCCAACTATTACATGGCTAGGATAACTCAACACCAGATTTGGACCAAAACCAAGAGTTGTCAGACATGTATCATGCCTAAAAGGACCAGAACTTGGCAAACAAAATAGGCTAGAACTGTTGGAAAAAACCCACAATTCCATACCAGTTTGTTAGAATTATTTTTCAAAAGCATCTCCAAGTTCATCCTAGGCCACAGGAGCCCTGGACTTGCTGGCCATTGTTATCCTTCAATCGGTGGCTCCTCTGGTGTTGCCCACCCATGGAGTCCTGCAGTAGAAACAACAATGCACAAGCAAATTAGCTTATTGAACCTGTACCAGGTTAAATCCTAAATCAGGAATACCATTTAATTTTAATAAAGAGAGAGAAATATGAGGGGACTATGTAAGAATGGGGTAATTTGTATTTTAATCAATTGTATTTACTTTGATGTTTTGTTTATCATTGTTCTTGGATATTTTAAATGTCCTTATGTCTTTTTATTGCTTTGAACATACTTCAAGAGCATGCATTGCCCTTGAAAAATTTGGCTATTGCTAAACCGGGAGTGAGTATTTTTTTGAAGTATTGAGGTGGATGGAGCTTAGTTTGGTCTGATCTGTTCCTCAGGGACCTGACACCATACAGGGCCTTATGACAGGGCTGGCATTTATCACTGATAGGCGCCATGAGAGATATGACCTAGGGCACTTGATGTATGTTCTAGTCCAATTTCCATATGTATATCAAAATGTCCGGCTCTACCTCATGACCACCTCTCTTGACAATTCCATTATCTCTGAATAATGAAACAGGTTGTACCAACATTTAGTAGTGGAGGAGTAGAAATTTGTCCAAATGAATATTGGAAAGACTGTAGCCGCTGTATTCCTTATCTGCTATAAGTCTGTTTCCTACAATTATCTGAGAGTAAACCCCAGACCCTTTGCAGCCTTTGTTATATTTGATAGTGAAGTGAACTTCACATATTTGCATTATTTCTGTTTCTAACGCTACCTCAACACCAGCAATCCAGGTCAATATCCACAGTACACTTTCCCTGTGACTGTGTGTGAGTTTCCTTCAGGTGTTCCAATTTCCTCCTACGTTCCAAAGATGTATGGGTTAGGAAGGTTAATTGGACACATGGGTGTAATTGGGAGGTGCAGGCTTGATGCGCCCGGAGAACCCGTTACTATGCTGTATCTTTAAATGTCATTGTGAGTGGCTAATCAGCATTGACCACCATAAAACTTGTTTACATAAAACATAGAAGACTGCAGTACAGGCTCTTTGACCTACAATGTTGTGTTGACCTTTTAACCTACTCTAAGATCAGTCTAACCCTTCCCTCCTACAGAGCCCTCCATTTTTCTATCATCCATGTGCGTATCCAAGAGTTTTTAAATGTTCCAAATGTATCTGCCTCTAGTGATTGAATTCATTTCTATCTGTTTAATGTGGTGATTCAAAAAAATTGAATTTGTTTCGTTTATAAATTAATTCAGCTAATCTCTCAAATGTTCTTTCAAAGGTAATGTAATCACTAATGGCATGCTGGCCGTTCTATAACTGACACAAAGGAGAGGGACAGACAGAGGAGCTCCTACTGTTCATTTAAGGAGAGAAAAAAGGCTCATTTCTGACACATTGTGAACGGACAATGTGACTATTCAAGAGTAATAAGAATGGAATATTTACTTTTATCCAGCACGTACTGTCCTTTTACAGAATTTATAATTGAACTAATTGAGTTGACAACTTAGGTGTAAGGCAGGTTTTGTAGCAGTCATTTAGTACAAAAGTAAACATACAATGGTGCTGGAACGTTTGTGAACCCTTTGCAATTTTCTCTATTTCTGCATGAATATGACCTAAAGTGTGATCAGATCTTCATGCAAGTCCTAAAACTAGATAAAGAAAACCCAATTAAATAAATAACACAAACAAGATTACACTTGTTCATTTACTTGTTGAGAAAAATGATCCACTATTACATGTATTTGTTGGAAAAAGTATGTGAACCTTTGCTTTCAGTAACTGGTGTGACCCCTTTGTGCAGCAATAACTTAAACCAAATTTTTCTGGTAATTGTTGATCAGTCCTGCACGTCGGCTTGGAGGAATTTTAGACCATTCCTCCATACAAGACTGTTTCAGTTCATCAATATTTCTGGGATACCTTGCAGGAAAAGCCCTCTTCAGGTCATGCCACAGCATCTCAATTGGGTTAAGGACTAGACTCTGATTTGTCCATTCCAAAACATGAATTTTCTTATTTTTTAAACCATTCTGTTGTTGATTTACTCTTGTGTTTTGGATCATTGTCTTGTGTCATCCAACTTCTATTAAGCTTCAAGTGACGGACTGCTATCCTGACATTCTCCTGTAAAATTCATTGTTCCCTCAATGATTGCAAGCTGTCCATGCCTTGAGGCAGCAAAGCAGCCCCAAACCAAGATGCTCATTCCACCATGCTTCGCAGTTGTTATGAGATTTTGGTGTTGGTGTGCAGTGCCTTTTTTCCTCCAAACATAGCAATGTGCATTTCTTTTTTTAAAAAACTTTTTTTTATTGCATTTTCAGATAATTACAGAATGAAAGAATGTGAAAAAGTATATTACCCTTCCCCCCTCCCCCCTAACATCCCTATAGAAAAAAAAGAAGAAAGAAAGAAAGAAAAAAAGAGAGAGAGTGCCTGGATATTGGAAGATCCCCACATGCTCCACGGAGTTCATAATAACTTTAATATATATAATTATTTCTTTCCCCAAGTAACCAATTATTTCATCTTCAGAGCAGCTATATATTTAATCCTGTCTTTTGTAAATAAGGGCGCCAAATTTTCAAAAATGTTTCATATTTATCTCTTAAATTATAAGAGATGTGCATTTCTGACAGAAAGTTCAACCTTTGTCTCATCTGTCCACAGAATATTGTCCCAGAAGTTTTGTGGAACGTCCAGGTGGTCTTTGCAAACTTGAGAACATCCAGCATTGTTTTTTTTTTCGGTGAGGCTTCCATGAACACCGTTCTTGTTCAGTGTTTTTCTCATAATGGGCACATGGACAGAGACTTCAGTAAGTTCTAGAGATCTCTGCAGGTCTTTTGCTGATACCTTTGGGTTCTTTTTTTTACCTCCTTCAGCATTGCATGTTGGTGTGATCTTTGCACGATTCCCACTCCTAGGTAGAGTAATAACAATACTGAATTTCCTCCATTTGGAGACAAGTTCTCTTACTGTGGACTGATGAACACTCAGGTCTTTAGAAATGCTTTTGTAGCCTTTTCCAGCTTCATTCATCTCTACAGTTCTTCTAAGGTCCTCTGAAAGATGTTTTGATTGAGACATAGTGCACATAAAGAGATTTTTCTTAAGAAGAGCAGGCTCTGTCAGTAACTTGACTTTGTGTGTCTTTTTTATAGGGCAGGGCACCTCCACAACCCACACCTCTAATCTCATCTCATTGATTGGAACACTTGACTCCAAATAGCTTTTGTAGAAGGTGCACATACTTTTTTGAACACAGACTGTGATTAAATGGTATACTCAGTATTGAGGAGAAGTACAGTTGTTTGTGTGTTATTTGTATAGGCAGATTGTGTTTGTCTATTATTTTGTGCTTGTCTATTATTTTGTCTTCAAATAAGATCAGACCATATTTTATGAGTAATTAATGCAGAAAGCCAGGTAACTGCAAAGGGTTCAGGAATTTTTCTTGCAACTGTATCTATGCAATCTGTTAACTTATATAATTATTTTTTATAGGTTATGTTACCTGTTAGGTTACTTTACATAGAATTGGTTGAAATTGTGTTTTTTTAAAGTTATTTTAAATGGGTGCATTTTAATTGGCTGCATGCTTGTTTAGTTTAACAAGAGGACCTTGTAGAAGGTGGAACAGTTGTGTCAGAATCATAGCTGTCAGCCAACATAATCCATCATTTTAAAGTGCTATATAATGTCCTCTTGGAATATTTTACAAGGACATAATAATGCAATTTGAGAATTTTATACCTATTAGAATGTCATTTAATCGAAATGTTAAATGCCATTCTAAAAATTCTAGCTGTACCCACTCAAGGGGAAGGAATGGCTATACCTACTCATGGGAAAGGCTTTGGGAGTAAATTCTGAGGAAAATTCTGGAGCTGGAGTCCCTAATGCAGTTCCCCATTGAGTTCAATGCTGACTGGCAATTCCTGCAATGCCACTGGTGCCAAGCTGTATTGGTGTCTGCCGTTCCTTTGGATTCATCAGCTGCACGGGGAACAGCTTTCTCTCCACATTGCAATGTCCTGGTTTGCATACTGGTTTGCTCATCACATAGGCAGCTGGGCTGCAACATCAATAGCCGACCCCAACCAATGGAAGGCCTCAAGTAATCAAAATGTTAAAACAATTGGAATTCAGTTCAATGCAGTATGGAGAAGCAATAGTGTTTATAATCAAGCTTGTTGACAAAGAATAATGCACATTTTCAATTGAAAAAGTGAACCACAATAAGAATACAGTAGTGTAAATATGATCTTTAATCACATAATTCTTTTAATATAAATGGGCAGAAAACAATATGTGTTTTTATACATATGCAAGTTCCAACTTGCTTGATTTTCCTATAAGTGTACCATCAACTAGATCATTGAGGAAAATCTCTGTGAATATTCTGTTAGTCAAATGTCAAGAGTATTTTTAACTTGAAATGTAAAGAGACATTGTTCTGACCAAAATAACATGCTCACAATGCTCAGCAGAACAAAACGAAACAACAAAACAGAACACAACAAGTGACAAAACAATAACAGCAGAACAAGCCCCATTCCTCCTCCCAACTTGCCCAATAGTATTATACGCAGAAATAGATATTGTCCTCTTTTGCATAGTTAGTGCTATAGTCATGCTAGTTCACACAATGGGTGAGCTCAAATTGTTCATCTGAACAATGAAGTGGAGCCTTTTTTCAGCTTCTCTTTTCTAAAGAAACATTCTCTCAATGCAACTCTGAAATGTTAGCCTAGTCTAGCTCAATTACTTAATTATGGTTTGAATCCAGAAGGAGCAGAGCATGCATGCGTGTACTAAGGTCTAGATAACTTTCAGGTATGGGCTGGTAGGTGGTCTAGAGCATGTGAGTCATACTTTGCTAATCTCCAATTAAACAGAGTCACATCATCTACCCTTGATATACAATAAATAGCATGACCATAAACAAAACTCCCATTAGCAATTTCCTGATGAGAAGAGTGGGCAGAGATGGGAGATTACAATGACCAGAAGCTAAACCTGTCACAACAACAGGTTAAAGGCTGGGTATTCTGTAATAAGTGACTCACTTTCTGACATCCCAAAGCTTTCCACCATTTCCTTGGCAATTCAGGAGTGTGATGTACTCCCCGCTTGCCTGGATGAGTGAAACTCTAACACCACTCAGAGTCTGACACCACCCAGGGCAAATCAAACTTTTTGATTGGCCCCATCTAGCACCCGAAACCTTAATTACCCCTGCTGTTGTCACCTCGTGGCTTCAGCACATGTCACCAACAAAATACTATGTAGTTAAATCCCTCAGCTTCTCCTACAATATATAATGTTTACCAGCTAGAAGGATAAAGGCAATAGGTATATTGGCAGACATTTACCTGCAGTTTTTTTCCAAGTAATACACCTGAACTGGACTTGTGCTTGTAATGGATCTCAATCCTGGAACTCCCTGCCTAGCTGAATTGTGGGAGTACCTTTACCTGCCATCTGACCACCAGGTTATCATGTGATTTAATAGGCATTCATTAGAATGCCTTTAGATAACCTCTTGGAAACTGTTTGGTGGGGATTCCTTCCGATGAATGCTTTTCATTAAAATAAACTTGAGTAGAATCTGCATTAGCATGCCCCTGGAAACAAAATGGGACACCATGTTTGATTTCATATACTGTTCAAATGCCAGTTGCTCTGTTAGATTATGAAGTTTAACCTTACAAGTTGTTGACAGCTTGATGAGCCGTGCACTACATTCTATCCTAAATATAATGAGCCGGAAGAAGTGTCTCATTCATGATCATAGAGCCATTGTTCAATTTGTGTCTATCTGATGACTGAGCCATGGGGAGTAAGAAAATGTTAGTCCTACTATAAAGACCAATAATTTAGTTGTAATGTGTAGCCATTAAAACATATCATTTTCACACCTTATACATTCATATGGATAAAGCAATAATTTCTTACTTCTCAACTATTAATAGTTAATTTAATGTGCTACTCTAAATCAGTTGTTGCTCTTACATACTATTCATATGATAAACCATATATCATTGATTTTTTAATACTGTACTTCCAACATTCAATATTCCTTTACAGATGACAGATGTGTTCTGATAACACATGTGCAAGCCATGATATTGAATATCAGCAGGTTATTCAACAACTGCTGAAATGCTTGCACAATAAGGAACTTGTCAGAAATCAACACAAATTCTGATGTCAAACTGGGAACTTCCCTGGTGTGAATAATTCAGGGATCCACTAGATGAACTGCTGAGCCTTTAGGACAATCTGTTTAACTCAATATTACCAATTGAAGTCATCAGATGGGTCATTTGGATTTTCTGCAAGGTTTTTACTTTGAGTTGAAGACATGACACATTCCATTGTCAAATTTTGTACAGTGGGGAGGTGAAATGTTGAATTTTTATAAAACGCCAGTATACTCTTGTATCATTTGAAGTCTTGTTTGTCTGACTTGTTTGTACAGAATCTGCAGGAAATGTTCTGCTTATCACAAAGCTGTATAAGAGAGCTATCTATAATACTGGTTTTGATATCTGTGGAGCTGAAATCAGGAGAGTGGACACAGTCATAAACATTTGCTGAATGTCAATAGCTATGGAAAATTGCAAGTTAATCTTCTACAAGATCTTGTGCTGGTGTGAAATTGGATGGAGTTTGTAATAAACTATTACAAGTAACTGAAATGCACAGACAAATTGAATTACCCACTTGAAGAGTATTGTAGACGATTACAAAGTTTCTTTTACATTTTATTATATATATTTTTTTGAATTTGGGGTTTCTTATACTATTTGCTTGGAAATAAAATTATTAGATATTTTGCAAATCATTTCAGCGTGTGTATTTCATTTTGAAGAAAATCATCAAACCAAATTTGGCCCAATAGTCCTATACACTGTAAAAAGTAATTTTCCCTCCTTGTAGATATGTTCATTTAAGTTAAAGTTTTCAGACAGTACAAAGCATGTAAGCTTCTAGGAATTATAATTTTGATTATCGAAAGAGAAGAGAGAATTACAAAACTGAAATATTTAATTGTCTGATCTAGTTATCTGACCATTGCAAAATGACACTAAGTTAATCCAAAAGTGATTGAGCTACACTGGCAAAAAAATGATCAGGGAAGAATTGATCAAACTGTGCTCTGCTGTGGTTATACCACACTTCTGAACGCTCAGAAGTAAAGAAGACATTGAAGGACACGAGACAGTTCAAAGAAGAATCCCATATTTAAGTCCTATCTAATTAGTTGTAATTCTAAAGAACATTGTATTTGACTCTGGGCTTGAGACCATCCATAATGAGTAATGTAAACTGTGACTTTTCTGTCTACATCAGAATGCTTTGGGTTTAACTAACATTCCAGCACAAAAAGTTAAATTTGCACATCAGGGCAGTATTAATGAGTGCTACATTGTAAGTGGTGTTATTTCCTGGTTGAGATATTAAATGAAGTTCCTGTTTGCCTATTATGGTGTTTGTAAAATATCCTGTGGTTCTTTATCAAAGTACAGTTATCCAAGGTGTCCTGGGACTAATGTTTATTTCTCAATAATTTTATTTCTAAAAACCAGATTATTTGATGATTATGATGTTGCCCTTTATGGGAGCACTCCATGCTCAAGTGACCATGAAATTACTCAAAATGATCTCATTGGCTTTAATGCACTTGCTGTATTAGTAGAGAAGCATGTAAGGTGAAGAAATGCATGCCCTTATTTTGCTACAGGAACAACTATACAATTATGTTGGAGTGCTGTAAATCAAGACTGGGAGGGCCACAGTAGCGTAGTGGTTGGGACAATGCTTTACAATAGAGGTAACCAGGGTTCAAATCCTGCTGCTGTCCTTAAGGAGTTTGTATGTTCTCCCCAGGACCGCGTGGGTTTCCTCAGGGTGCTCCAGTTTCCTCCCGCAGTGCAAAGACATACCGGTTGGTAGGTTAATTATTCATTGTAAATTGTCCCATGATTAGGCTAGGATTAAATTGGGGGATTGGTGAGTGGTATGGCTCGAAGGGCCTACTTTGCGCTGTATCTCAATAAATGCACAGATTTACTATGATTTCTTCGTATATTTGTGTTATGTTGTTCGTGACTCTTTAAAAAAAGTAAGGCCACTTTATAATTCAAATTTCGTTTGCTAACATCTGTGTCATCAAAATTGGCAAAGCAGAAGAGTGTAAGCAAAGGTCAAAGCATAGATTAACTTGCACAGTTCATCACATTGTGCAACAGCTGGCTATGGAAAGATGCTGATCTTTTGACACCAGAGTCATTGAATTTTGTAGTGTAGAGATTGGCTCTATGCCCTCCTACACCCACACTTTGTGGGAGCAGGCCAAAAACTAATCTTATTGTCAAAATATCAGTTTGGCCACTGTTCCTTGGTCAAGTAACTCACTGTGGTCACTTCCACACTCCAAACCAACCCCCCCCCCCCCCCCCCCAGATCTAAAGATGAATGTTAATCTCCAAAAAGCTGGTGGGTTGGAGTCAGAAGGAAAATGGCTAAAATTGTAAACACACCTTGCCTCTACAGTGTGGCAACCAATTGTATACCACTGTACCCCAATTTGTAAATATTACATTGGGGCCAGACAGACATTCTCTTTTATGTTTAACTGGCTGCAGTTCACTTAGAAAATCTGGCAGCTCAGTTGCACTAACGCCTGATTTGGATGTGTCCCAACACTACTAATGTGTAAGTAGTCCTTCATCACAGTGCTCCTTTCAGAAATCTCCTATGCCTCCATCGTTAAAGCTTACTTCCTTGAAAAATACTTATCAGGCACTTACCCTACCTCCCTCAAAATAACAATTCCCTCCATCTATTGTCCCTCTTGTGCTGAGACCTCCACCATTCCATCACTCAAGAATGAAGACTCCTTACTCACAATTGTATTGTACACCAGAATGCTCCCGCCAGGCTGGCGGCTGAGCTTATTCTGCTCAGGGACCTTGTTTTAAAAAATTGTGTCCTGTGGGATTAAAACGTAACCTTGGAAATCAGAATCTGCCCCTTCCTGTGTCCAGGTTCTCCATGATTCCCCTTATTGACAATTAATTAATGAACTCTTGCCATCATGTTCCCAGCAAGAAGACAGAAACCTTTTTAATCTTCTACAATGACGTAAAAAAATTCCCAATATCCAATGTCTCACTTTATAGCCTTGGGATTCTGTCCTAGCATTATTTTTTTTATGACCATCATGTTATTCTGGTAATGAAGGGAGATAATGCAGACCAAGGGAACCAGAAACACAATATTATCTTGCAAACTGAGATACCTCTACAGAATGCAGTTCAGTTGGAGAATAAATCAGCCATGATGGAATGGCAGAGTGGGCTTGATGGACCAAACAGCTTACGCTCTTATGCCAGAATATTTAAGTGCCTCTCAATGGACAGGCATAGAATGAGGAGGGAGGGAGAGGGAGAGAGAGAGAGAGAGAGATATGCTACCCCAGCTTGGTATATAAATGATACCTAAACTATTGTACATTGATGAAGTTGTAATGAGTTTACCTCTAGCATGTGTAACAATGCTAAACTCTAACCATTGCGGAGCATGTAAGGACAGTATCATAAGAAGACCAGGTTCTCTCCCTTGGATGTGAAATATTGATCAAATAAATGCAATTCTGTTTTAGCTGAGAATATATCTCTGCAAGTAAATCTTTGCTTCAGCATTGGTAATGGACAATAGTTTCACATCCTTGATATTTCATCAAAAAAAACTCAATGCTAAATCAATGATGACTGGGAAGAAGTTGTTTTAACACTTTATCTCTTGGCTTCTATTGCTCCTGATAAAATTATATTTCTGTTTAGCATTTACTTTGTTTTTATACACCCATGCTAGTGTGAAAAGGGTTAAAGTTCTGCAACTGAAAAATATAAAATAATGCGAACTTTGGATATAACTGTTTCGTCATCAATGGAAGCATTAATTAATTTCCTACTTTGGTCCTTGCTATTGATAGAGAATGAACAGAGAGGGATTATTATATCTAAGGGCAAAGTTGAGAGGAAAATTGCTAAATGAAAATTGAGACTTCATTTTTCCCGAGTCCCTGTAAAACATGTATTATCAATAATTCTTTCTGTGCTAATCAGGCTGAAGATTTTCAATTTTATGAAACTGGTTAGAATTTTCATTTTCACCTTCTTCAAAGGCAGTTCCTTGGGGTTGAGGAAGATTTGATTCATTCCAGTTCTATGGATCCTGAGGTGGCTGATGGGTTAATGTAGGACCGGCAGACTCTTGTCATAGGTGGTTCAGGAGGTGCTTTGACAGACCAGTGTATGGGTAGTTCAGGAGGTGATGTGTTTCTTCTGCCATTTATGAAGCGGATTTGTGTGTGTTCCTGACTAATCCTCAGCAGAGTCAATATTAGACACTCTTTGGGTTGTTAGCTTAGGTTAGGTGAAGATTGCCTAGGATGTAGTCCATCTGGTCCAGGTGACTTATCCACCTTAAGACCTTTGAGTTTGCCTAGCACTTTTCCCTTTGTAATAGCAATGGCACTCTCTCCTGCTCCCTGGCACCCACGAAACTCTGGCATACAGCTAATGTCTTCTACAGTAAAGACTGAAGCAAAGTACTTAGTAAGTTCATCTGCTATTTCTTTGTCCCCCATTACTATCTCACCAGCATCATTTTCCAGTGGTTAAATCTCAGCTCTCACCTTTTTACTCTTTATATAACTGAAAGACATTTGGTATTGTGCTTTATATAATCGGCTGGATTTCCTTCATATTTCATCTTTCCCTTTCTTTTTGCTTTTTAGTTGCCTTTTGTTGGATTTTAAAAGCTCCCCAATCATCCCACTCAACTTCCCACTCACTTTTGCTACCTTATATGCCCTTTCCTTGGCTTTTATGCAGTCCTTAACTTCTCTTGTCAGCCAGTTGCCTCGCCCTGCCATTTGAGAACTTGTTCTTCAGAGGGACATATCTATCCTGCGCCTTGTGAACTATTCCTAGAAACTTCAGCCACCTCTGCTCTGCCGTCATCCCCACCAGTAATCCATCTGGGCAAGCTCCTCTCTCATGCCTCTGTAATTTCCTTTATTCCATTGTGATACTGATACATGTGATTCATGTTACTCCCTCTCAAATTGCAGTATGAATTCAATCATATTATGATATCTGCCTCTTAAGGGTTCCTTTACATAAAGCTTCCCAATAAAATCTGGGTTATTACACAACACTCAATCTAAGGTAGCCTTTCCCTGAGTAGGCTCAAGCACAAGCTGCTCTAAAAAACTATCTCATAGGCATTCAACAAATTCCCTCTCTTACAATCTGACACCAACCTGATTTTCCCATTGCCCTTGCATATTGAAGTCCTCCATTACAATTGTGACATTACCCTTATTACATGCCCTTTCCTGCTCCCTTTCTAATCTCAACCCTACATCTTGGCTAATATTTGGAGGCCTATATATGATTCCCATAATGTTTTTTTTTACCCTTACAGTTTCTTAACTCCACCGACAAAGATTTGGCATTCTCTGACCCTACGTCACCTCTTTCTAAAGATGTAATTCCATCTCTTACCAGTAAAGTCACACCACCACCTTTTCTCGGCTTTTATGCAGCCCTTAACTTACCTTGTCAGCCACAGTTGCCTAGCCCTGCCATCCTGCCTGTCTTTTTGATACGAAGTATATCCTTTGATGTTAAAAGCTCAACTACGACCTTTTTTTCAACCATGACTCAGTGATGCCCACAATGCAGATATCCCATCCTGCAAAAACTCATTTCAGGGAGGTAGCACCACCATTTCAGGGAGGTAGCACCCCCGCCCTCCACAACCCCATATTTTGCCACCCCCCAGTCAACCTCCCAAGGGTGTATATAATCGTTTGTTTATAGATTTTCTCTAATCTGTAAACCAAGTTGGGTATATGCAGAAAATGTAACATTAAAATTTGTACTTATATTATCATGGAGTCTTTTTTTTATTCTATTACAACTTTAAGCAAGTCTACAGGGAGTTTGGCCTCATCACGTAGGACATCAATAGAGTAGCTCCTTAGCAGCTAGCCAGCTAGTTTAAATAACGTCAGCTATGCTAATGAACGAATAACACCTGTTAAACTCACCTCAATACGTCTTTTACAGTCATATAACCCATCATGGGCAATAGAAAAGTCACTGTTGCAAACAGTGCAGCGAGCAACACTGTCATTATTTTCAACCCCTATTAGGCAGGGGTACACTTTAGTGTAGTCCGGGGTGAAGTACATTTTATATTTTCTTTTTTTGGAACACTCTGCCATGGCGCAGCAGGACTCTAAACTGAACTAATGGACAATGAAAGAGAGAGAGAGGTCGACTGTGAAGCCTGCCCACAGAGAAAACTGATAGGTCTACCTAGCATGAAGAGAGACCAATCAGGGTGCTCCCTCTCACTCTTGCTCACCCTCTCAAAAAAATTGATTTCCTGGATATTGTATATAATTTGTGGACATCAGGGAGCCGCTATCAATATGAGACTCCCGGAACTTCTGGGAAAGGTGGGATGTCTGACAATGTCATACTGACCAATCTCTAATTGCACTATGAGTTTGTCCATCTTATTCCAGATACAATGTGTATTTAAATAAAACACCCTCAATTTGCATTCTTCACCCTTTTGAATTTTGCCTCTGTGCTACTACTTACATCTTTGTTCTGCAGCAGTTGTACCCAATCATTGGCTGGTTCTTCTTTATATTCATGTCACATATTACATCCCCCCCCCCCCGCCCCCAGGTCACTGAGTCCTGGGGTTGGAGGTCTGTATTTGCCTGGAGTTTGAAGCCTTGAGTTCAAAGTCTGGGGTTGGCGAGTCCTGGGGTCAATGCTGGAGACTGAAGACCGAAGTTGGTGAGTCTGGAAACCGAGGCCCAAAGATTGAAGTCTTAAGTCAATCAGTCTGGAAGACAAGGTTTTATATCTGCAAGTCTAGGCCATCATCTACGAGTATGAGAATCTGCAGTCGAGGACTTGTGGTGGTCTGTCTCTAAGTGTGCGTGGGTGGGATGGAGGAAAGGAGCTTGTTTTGGTGCTGTTTTGCCAAACACCAGCATTCAGTCCTCCAGCAGTGGCGGGATCTCCCTGTGGCCACACACTTCAATTCCACAGACCACTCCCACTCCGATATGTCTGTCCATGGCCTCCTCTACCGTCAAGATGAGGCCACACGCAGGTTGATGGAGCAATACCTTATCTCCCGCCTAGGTAGCCTCCTACCTGCCGGCATGAACATCCAACTCACAGACCTCCGCTGATACCCCTGCCCCCCCCCCCGCCCTTACCCCATCCCTACCTATAATTTTAGTCTGGTTCTCTTTCTCTCCCCTCAGTATAATCTCCCCCCAGCCCTACCTTTCTTTCTCTTTTATTTCCCATAATTCTCCACCTTCTCCCTAGCCCATTTCCTTTCAGCTTATCACTTCCCAGCTCTCTACTTCATCCCTCCCCCCACTTCCTATCCCCCCTCGACCATCCCATGTTACTTCACTCCTGATGAAGGGTTTCAGCCCGAAACATCATCACTACCTCCTTCCATAGATGCTGTCTGGCTTGCTGAGTTCTGCCAGCATTTTGTGTTTTTATTTATTTCCAGCATCTGCAGATTCACTCGTGTTGCCGTTGTTTTGGTGTTGTTGCTTTTGTTGTTCTGTTGAACATAATGGGCATGCTTTGTTGGCGCTCGAATCTGTGGTGACACTTGTGGGTTGCCCCAGCACCTTCATAGGTTGTTTTGGTCATTAACACAAATGACACATTTCACTGTACGTTTTGATATACATGTGATAAATACATGAATCTGAATCTGAACTGTCAGCTTTCTAAAGCAGCCAAGCACATTCCTATGTAAAGTAATTATTGGAAGACTGTTGTACAAATCAGATCGCACTAGGCAAAGTAAGTTTTCTTTTGCAGTTGAGAAAAAAAGTATCAGGAAAAAATAGTAGTGGAACTATTACATAGGCATTGCTGACCTAAAGCAATGTTTCAGTGTATTACTCATTTCATCAATGAGAATGATTTACAGCTGCACAAGCAAGTGCCTAGAGGGTTCTATTTGAATGTCATAAATATTATTCCTTGAAGATCACATTTTAGAATTGAGACCTTCTAGCTGAAGAAATACCAATTAAAGACAGCAAATTGCTACTTGAGTAAGCCACGACCAATTTAAAACAGTGCTTCAGGGTTTAGTTTAATTCCTTCAGAGGCTAAAGTAGAGCTAATTCCTGTACTGTCTCGGTTTCTGTTACTTGGATTGTAGACTTAGTTAAATAAGTGAAACTGGCCACTTTTTAAAAACAGCTGACTTTGACCTTAACAACGTGGCGCCGGCGGCGGAGGGGCCACTTGACCTTTCCGGTATGGCGACGCTGTGATGGCTTGTGGGTGTCGTCGGTACCGCAGTGCTGTGGGACATAGAAGATGGCGGAACTTCTAGCAGTCGGAGTTTTCAGGTAAGTGACAAGTCGATCTTCTTGTCGAGTCCGGGCTGAGTTTGTGTGCGAGCGTCTGCCGTGGGGCAAGGGGGAGCGAGGGAGTCGATGTGTCCCCAGCGGCCGGCTCCATGACAACCGCTCGCCGGCTCATCTCGGCTCTGAAAAATGGTTGTGCATTTTCCGCCGGCTGTTAACTTGGCGCTTCTTCCCCGGGACCAGGTTTTTGGAAGGACGCGATGTTTGCAGACAGCTCTCTTATGGTGATTGTGCTGAGTCAGTGTCCAATTCTTAAGGCTGTACGAGTCATGAGAGTGTGTACAGAGGCAGTGGGGGCATTCACTGCAGCCCAGACCTCATTAATTTGCAATTGATTTATTGTTTTGTAGGAAGGAGGGAGAAAAACTATATTCCTCCCTTTACTGACTGACGTGGCAAGAGCCCCTGTGTTCTCTCATACTATTTATACTCTGATGCCAACGGTCAATTCAGTTATAGGACGTAGTTAATTCGTATCAGTGCTCTCAGTAGGAAAATGCATGCGTAAGTCTCTTGCATCAGTGTGACCAATTGCATAATTAGTGCTTTAACATCCGGTTCGTTTGATCATGGTTGAAGCAGTGTCCCTAAAATAAAGTTATCATCAATTAAAGCCTGCTGCAGTCAGTTACTCAGAATGCTGCATTTCAGACTTTAGAGACCGTTCACCTGGTAGTAAAGCTGCCAGTTATTATAATCTACTTCTGCAATTTAAATTATAAGTATATAATTCTCACACCTTTGGAATCATTTAAGTTTTATTACTGATACAAGCTCCAAGGTGCCTGAAGCATCTTATCAGACCTTGAGAGGAAAGGGGAAGGTGGCTTGAAGAAGATGCTTTGCAGATATATTTCTGCTGTCTGGTATGATTTTTAAAAAAACAAAAATAAAATTTGAACTTTGCTGTTTGTATTGAAACAGAATATCAGAGAATCTATCAAAAATACTTCTGAATGAATCTAAATTATTATTTTAAAAGTAACTTATACAAGAGACCCTCATGCAAGATGTGGGAGATCTGGGAGACCTCTAGTCATCCTGATTGCTACATCTGTGAGAAGTCAATCTGGGTGCAGCACCTTACAGACTCTGTTAGGGAACTGGAGCTTCAGCTCATTTGGGAAAACGAGATGATAGATCAGAGCTATGGCGAGGTAGTCGTATCATATTGCAGGAGGTAGGTAGTTTTATGACTGTCTGGAGAGGGAAAGAGTAAGTGGATAGTGCACTGTACCCATCTGGCTGTTCCCTTCCATGATAGTTACAGCTCTTTGAATACTGTTGGGAGGGGAGGGGTTGTGGAATTACCTTCCATGGGAAAGCCACGGTGTTCAGGTCTCTGGTACTGAGTCTGGCTCCGTGGCTTTGAAGAAAAGGCATGAGAAGAGGGGGGAGCAGTGGTAATAGAGGATTTAATAGTTGAGGAACAGACAGGAGATTCTCTGGATGTGAAAGAGATTACTGGAAGGCATGTTGCCTCCCAGGTGCCAGGGTAAGGGATGTTTCAGACTGGGTTCCCAGCATTCCTAAGGAGGAGAGGAAGCAGGCTGGAGTTGTGGTACTTATTGGTACCAGCGACATGGGTAGGAAAAGGCATGAAGTCCTGAAGAGTGAATATAAAGGGGGGCTAGGTAAGCTGAAAAGCAGGATCTCAAGGGTAGTAATTTGTGGATCTCTAGATTCCCACACACCAGTGAGGGTAAGAGTAGGATAATTTATCAGGTGAATGTGTGTCCGAGGAATTGGTGTAGACACCAAGTTTCAGATTTGTCTATCACTGGGAGCTCTACCGGGGCAGGTTTGACCTATACAAAAGGGATGGGTTACACTTGAACTCGAGGAGGACTAATCAAATTTCACAATACATTTGTTATCAAAAGTACATACAGTCCTGATCAAATGTCTTGGGCACATATGGAAAAATTCTGTAAAGGGAAGATGCTTTCAAAAATAATGAAATGAAAGCTTTGTAAATATCAAAAATACTATAAAGAGCAATAAACAGTAAAAAAAAAACTAAATAGATCAATATTTGGTGTGACCACCCTCTGCCTTTTAAATCGTCAATTTTCTTAAGTTCTCTGTTGTGCAGTTTTGTAAGAAAATCAGCTGGTAGGTTGTTCCAAGCTTCTTCTGCAGACTTGGCTGTCTCTCTTGTTTCTGTCTCCAGGTAATCCCAGACAGCATCTAATGTTGAGATTAGGGCATCTGAAACCATATAAAAAACCTGTACCCAAGACCTTTGCACAGTACTGTCTGTCACCATATACAGCCCTAAGATTCATTTTATTGTGGGCATACACAGTAAAATGAGCACAATTGAATTAATGAAAGGCCACACCTAACAAGATGAACAAACAACAAATGTGCAAAAGATAACATTGTGTAAATATGAGAAGTTGAGATGAAGAGTCCTTGAAAGTGAAGTAGAATGAGTGAAGTTATCCCCTTTGGTTCAAGAGCTAATGGTTGAGGGGTAATAACTGTTCCAGAGCCTGGTGGCGTGGCTCCTGAGTCTCCTGTACCTTTTTTTTCCTGATAGCAGCCATGATAAGAGAGCATGACCTGCATGTCCTTGATGATGGATACGTCTTTCCTGTGACAGTGCTCTGAGTAGATGTGCTCAATGGTGTCTCTTTGAGGCAGGGAAAGGATGGTAGGTTGAATGAACCATGGTGGGCAACAGATGTGGAACATCTTGTCAAGAGGAAGTTAGAAGTAAGGATTAAACAGGGCCCTTGAGAGTTTCAAGGTAGGAGTTTAAGATGGGATTTAGGAGAGAGCTAGAAGCTCGCATGAGAAGGCCTTGGTATATGTGAAGAACAGGAGGGATGATTAGAGTGAGAGTAGGACAGATTAGGGATAGATAGATCAGAAGAGAAAATGTGTTCATGGTGTCAGAGGAGGTTGTTGGGGGGGGGGGGTCTTAATTAATACTTCAGTATTTGCCAGAGTGGGACATTAACGAATATAAGGAGTATCTGGCCTCCAAGTCCAAAGGGAAGTTACATACTTACTTGCAATGATCATTTGCCAGAAAAAGTGTAATTAAAGTATTTAGTTGCTATCCTTGTTTTATTATTCACCTGCCGGAAGTCACTTACACTGGAAATTTGCAGATGACATGAAGGTTGATGGTGTTGTGGTTGTTTAGAAGGTTGTCATAGGTTATAACAGGACATTGATGGGATGTAGAGCTGTGCTGAGAAGTGGTAGATGATATTCACTTGAAAAAGTGTGCAATTATAAATTTTGGATGGTCGAATTTGAAGACAGAATACAGGGTTAGTGGCAAGATTCTTAGCAGTGTTGAGAACAGAGGGTTCTTCCTTTCCATATCCATAGATCACTCAAGTGTGCTGTGCAAGTTGATAGGTTGGTTAAAAAGGTATATGATGTGTTGAACTTCATTAGTCAGGAGATTGAGTTCAAGTTCAAGAGTAATGTTGCAGCTCTATAAGTCTCTGGTTAGGCCATACTTGGAATATTGTGTTCATTTCTGGTCATCTCATTATAAGAAGAATGTGGAAGCTTTAGCGAGGGCACAGAGGAGATTTACCAGGATTAAAGAGCATGTCTTATGAGAATAAGTTGAGTGAGCTAGGGCTTTTCTCTTTGGAGTGAAGGATGGAGGTAACTTGATAGAAGTCTAGAAGGTGATAAAAGGCATAAATGGAGTGGACAGCCGGAGATTTTTCCCTAGAGTGGAAATGGCTAATACAAGGATGATTGAAGGAAAGTATAGGGGAGATATCAGAGGGAGAGATGGGTGGATGCGTGAAAGGTTCTGCCAGGGGTAGAGGCAGATACATTAGGGGCATTACAGAGACTTTTTAGATAAGCACATGGATGAAAGAAAGATGAAGTACTATGTGGGAGTGAAGGGTTAGGTTGATCTTCAAATAGATCATAGTCCTCCTTATCCATGGGTTCTGCATGCGCGGATTCAACCAACCGCGGATCGGGAAAACCCGGAAGTTCTCTCTCCAGCATTCGTTGTTTGAGTATATACAGACTATTTTTTTTCTTGTCATTATTCCCTAAACAATACAGTATAACAACTATTTACATAGCATTTACATTGTATTAGGTATTATAAGTAATCTAGAGATGACTTAAAAGTACAGGCAGTCCCCGGCTTATGAATGAGTTCCATTCCTGAGTCCGTCTTTAAGTTGGATTTGAAGTCGGAACAGGTACATCTGGTATTATTTAGCGTCAGTTAGTCAAATGTCTTTCTTAGTATGTATACATATTTTACCTTTCTATGCATATAAAACACTTAAGAAACATGCGTATTTCAATAATTAAACCACTGCGTTGCTCAATAATAATTGTAGCTTTCATTGGGGCAGGGCCTTTCACATGCTCCATTAAAATTGTCCCGATCATTGACCGACTGTAGCCTAATGCTTTTTCAATGACCGATGGCGTTTCACCTCTTTCCGATCGCTTTATTACTTCCACCTTATTTTCAATCATGATAGTGATTATTTTCATGAACAGAAACACTGCGGATTCAGAGCTATGTCGCCGGGTCCTAATGTCCACTGCACTGAACCACGTTAAATAAAGTCTGGGATTCCGTTGGGTCCTAAAGACCACTGCAATAAGACAGATTAAATAAGGGACTTGAGCAAACGAGATTTTTTGGTATCCACGGGGGGTCTCGGAACCAATCCCCGACTGTACAGTAAATGGTCAGTATAATGTGGTGGGCTGAAGTGTCTGTACTGTACTGTTCTATGTTCTAATGATGTTAAAGGGAGATAAAATTTCTTGCATAAAAATCCATGCAAGGGCACAGAACTAGGGAAGGCTTAATACAGTTTGGTGTTAGGCTGGGTTTTATAGGACTACAAAATGGATTACTATTTATCCAGTTTCAACCAGTCAATACTACATCGGCATGCACTCTTTCACTGTATCTGACACCATTTAATTGCCCAGAACAGTCTGAGGCTTGACATCTGATCTGAATTTTGATTGTTCATGATGCAAATTACTTTATACTGATATGAAACTCCAACTAGTTGAGAGATTAGCTTCAAAGAATCAAATTTAATTTCCTTTGGTTTTATGATTTCTATTGTTTTGGAACTTGTTGTTCAGTGTGTATAAATCTGTATTTATCATTGCTGTTTAGTAATTTAAAGAAGTTGTTATTTGTGACAGGATTATGCAAGATATGTCAAATGTAAAAAGAAAGGTGCAGAACAATGTTGAAAGTATCCTTTGTTGGATTAAAAAGTACTTAGAATTATTTTTGGTTTCCATTATTTATTGCCCAGTTCAATGCTTACAAGATTGGGTCTTTGGAATTGTGAATTTGTGAATTTACAGTATTTAAATCTTACATCTGTCCCACAACGTGAGGAAGTAAAAATCTTTGCATTATGACTTTGTTGCAATGCACAGACATGTGAATTTATAAGTCTAATGGGCTTCCAGAAAGAAGCTGTTCCGTATCCAGTTGGTCCTGGCTTTAATGCTGCAGTACCGTTTGACAGACGGAAGCAGCTGAAACAGTTTATGGTTGGGGTGATCGTCCAGGACTACTTTACAAACCTGCTGCTGAAAATATCCTCAATGGAGGGAAATTCACATCCACTGATGTGCTGGGCTGTCTGTAGCCACTCTCTGCAGTGCCCAGCGGTCAAGGTTGGTGCAGTTCCTGTACGAGGCGGTGATACAGCTAGTCAGGATGCTCTCGATGGTGCCCCTGTAGAAGGTCTTGAGGATTTGGGGGCTCATTCCGAACTTCTTCAGTCGCCTAAGGTGGAAAAGATGCTGTTGTGCTGTTTTTGCCACACAGCCAGTGTGTACAGTCCAGGTGAGATCTTCAGTGATGTGTATACTGAGGAACTTGAAACTGTCTCAGCTGCAGTCCCATTGATATTGCTTGGGTGAGCCTGTCTCCATTCCTCCTGTAATCTACGATCAGCTGTTTTGTTTTTTTTGGACATTGAGGGAGGGGTTGTTATCTTGGCACCACTGTGTCAAGGTATCAACCTCTCCTCTGCAGGCTGTCTTGTCACCGCTAAAACTAAGCGATCAATGTCATGTCATCTGCAAATTTGATCAGCAGATTGGAGCTGTGTATGGCACACAGTAGTGGGTGTAAAGGGAGTAGAGGAGAGGACTCAGGACACAACCCTGTGAGCAATACTTGAGATTTTCTGCTGGAAAATAGGGTGTTCCAGTTAGACTTGGCTTCCTTCGATGGTTGACAATCATGGGAACTGTTCAATTTGCATGAAATTTAATTGTGCTAGAATGACCTGTATTTGTATGAGCTTTAAATTACTATTTCACTGCAAATCTTCAGTTTGTCACTGATTTGAGGAATATACTGGACAAATACCTATTGACAGATTTATCTTCTTCTTAGGAAGTCCCTTGGGATCAAGGATGGTCTGGTTCTAAGATGGCTGATGATGCCACACTGGGAACCTTAATATTTTTTTTTCCCCACAGATGGGAGGGAGTAGCTAATGGGGTAGATAGATGGATAGTTTGGGAGATTGTGTGCTTCTTCTACACTTCTGCCATATTTTTGGGTATTCCCATCCAATGTTGCCAGTATCATCCCAAATGAAACTTCACCTCTTTTTTGAATGATTAAGGGTTACAAGTTCTCTGGAGTACATGGGAATGTTGTACTACTTCAAGGAAACTTTGAACATGCTTGAATCTTTCACTCTGTCCACCTGATAATTTTTTTTCATGACAGATCTCGCAATAAAATGTCTATTTTAGGAGCCTAGTGTTAAGCATGCGAATGACGCAGCCACTGCAACCACCAGCTGAGGCTAGCTAGAGTCTCTATGCTGGGATTGTCAGCCTGGGAGAGGATGCACGTGATGTTTCATTCATAACACCTGTGAATGTTGGAGGATTTTAGAGACAGTGTTAGTGGTATTTTTCCACAGTCTTAACATGCCTGCACTAGATAGTGCAGGTCTCAGAAGCAAGTATAAGGACATATTAATTTATCATGTGATTTTATTCTGAAAGCAGTTTTGATTGTTCTTTGCTGGTATGTTGTAACAGGAGGTCTAGAGCTGAAGAAAAGAGGCTGAAAACCAAGCAGGGATATAAATTGGCTGGCAAAAGTATAATACTGTCTGAACAATAGATTTGGTGTGTCTGAGTCAGAATATTTGACTGGCTTTCTCAGTATACGTTTATATAATTGTATTGTGGCCATCCTGGGAGCAGTCATTGTGTGAGTAGGCCAGTGTTAGTCCTTAGGCTTTGGCTCAGCAGTCTTCGCTGAGAGCAAATGAGGTGAATGTGAAACTCTTATTTCAGAGAGAAGGCACAAGTAAGATCAGATAAACTTTTTTTTTTACAGTCTGTAAATCCTTAGTCAGTATAGGCCGGATGGTTAAGGAGATGGAATGATCCACTCCTCAGATGTGGGATTTCAGGGTACCTGAATACATCTATAGGTATTGCACCCAACTTTAGCTCCTGACTGACAAGGTTAAGGAGCTGGAGCTGGATATATTCAGGACCACGTGGGAGGTGGAAAACCTCTTGGATGAAACATTTACTGAGGTGGTCATACACAGTGCAGTCTTCAGATAGTAGATGGGTGACCACCAAGGGGATTAAGGGAATAGGCAATTAGTGCAGGGTTCCCCTGGAGCCATTCCCCTCAGCAACAAGTATACCTCTTTGAGTACTGGTAGGGGAATGTCCTATCAGGGCATAGTAGCATCAGTCAGGCCAGTGGCACTGTGGCCAGCTCTGGGGCTAAGCAGGGAAGGGTAAAGTCAGGAAGTGCGATAATGATAGGAGACACAATAGTTAGGGGGAATGAACAGAAGATACTGTGGCCAAGAAAGAGACACCAGAATGGTGTGCGGCCTCCCAGGTGTAGGGGTCCAGAATGTCTCAGAGTGGCTGCAGAGTATTCCCAAGGCAGAGGGTGGGCAGCCGGATGTTGTGGTGCACATTGGTACTAATGACATGGGTAGAAAGTGAAAGTGGGGAAGAAATCCTGTGCAGAGAGTACAGGCAGTCTCTGGGTTACTTACGAGTTCCGTTCCTGAATCCGTCTTTAAGTCAGATTTGTACGTAAGTCGGAACAAGTACATCAAGTATTATTTAGCGTCAGTTAGTCAAACGTTTGTCTTGGTATGTAGTATATATTTTACCTTTCTATGCATATAAGACACTTAAGAAACGTATGTATTCCAATAATTAAACCATTGCATTGCTTAGTAATAATTGTAGCTTTCATCGGGGCAAGGCTTTTCACATGCTCCATTATTCTCACTTTATCCGTTATCCTTTAAAATTGTTCCCATCGTTGACCGACTGTAGCCTAACGCTTTTCCAATGACCGATGGCATTTCACCTCTTTCCCAACGCTTTATTATTTCCACTTTATTTTCAATCGTGATTGCTTCCCGTCAATGGAGCAGAAACATTGCAGGTGGCAGATCCGGACCTGCCCCGGCTCCCGAGGTCCGCTGGGTCCTAAGGACCACAGCACTGATTCCCCGTGAGACAGGTTAAATGAGACAAGTGGGGGATGTGCTGTGTTTGGGTAATTGATCCTGCACAATATTCTGCATCGGAATTTGAACTGGAGGTGGCAGTGTTTTTTTATGAGGTTGAGTTGCGAGCTCGACATCAACCCGGCATGGATGGTACAGGAGTCACTGGATCGATAATCAACCCGGCACGGGACCGGTCTGTCACTAAATCGAACTCGGGGAACCTCCGTTCTCTAGCCCGGTGTTGATCTGACTGCGCCACCAACCGACCGGAACGGGGGTGGGGCGGTGGGGGGTCAGGGTGAATCTTACTAAGAAAAATTTAAGCCAAATACAAAGTTAAACACTCAACACAGTGACAACGGCAATGACTTAAAATGGCGGACGGCATGGCGATCCGGCTTAAAATGGTGGACGGCGTTCTCCTTCCTCGGTTCGTAAGTACGAGTTGTCTGTAAGTCGGACATTCGTAACTCGGGGACTGCCTGAATAGTGTGTTGGGGAAGAGGCTGAAGAGCAGGATCTCCAAGGTAATAATCTCTGGATTACTCCCAGTACCATGTGCTAGTCAGGGGCAGAAATAGGATGAAAGTACGGATTAGTGAGTGGCTGAGGAACTGGTGCAGGACAAAAGGCTTCAGATCATTGGAACCTCTTCTAGGGCAGGGTTGACCTGTACACGAGGGACAGGTTGCACCTAAACTGGAGGGGGACCAATATCTTGGCTGAGACGTTCGCTAGTGTTACTCAGGAGGGTTTAAACCAGTTTAGCAGGGGACAGGAAGCAGACAGGATCAGGTCAGAAACTGGAGGGATGCAGGGGAAGATAGATGTCGGGACCAGTAGAAATGGGAAGGAGTAAAGTAATAGGTACAATGGGACAGATATTTTGAAGTGTGTATATTTTAATGATAGGAATATTATAAGTAAATGTGATGAACTTAGAACATGGCTCAGTTTATGGAATTTTGATGTTGTGTCCATTACAAAGGCTTGGCTGAGAGTGGGACAGGAATGGGTGCTTAATGTTCCAGGGTTTTCATGTTTTAGAAAAGATAGAGAGGGGAGGTAAAAAGGTAGTGGGGGGGCGGAGAAGAGGAAGAATTGCTTTACTAATCAGAGAAAATATAGCATCTGCACTCATAATGGAGGGCTTGTCCACTGAGTTTATATGGGTAGAAATCATAAATAGGAAGGATACAATCACGCTGATGGCTTTGTACTACAGCCCCTCCCAATAACCCTCCAGAATGCAGAACATTGAGAAGCAGATAAACAGGTAGATTAAAGAAGGGTGTTTAAAAAAAAAAATTAGGGTTGTTGTCATGGGGGAATTCAACTTCCCTAATATAACCTGGGACCTTCTTAGTGCAAATGGCTTAGATAGGGCAGAATTTGTCAGGTGCATTCTGGAGGGTCTCTTAAATCAATATGTGGGTAGTCCCAACAAGTGGAGAGGCTATACTGGATCTGGTGTTGGGTAATGATCCTGGCCAGGTGATGGACCTTTAGTGGGTGAACAGTTAGGGAGCAGTGATTGCAACTCCTTGCTTTTTAAGATAGCTATAGATTAAGTTAAGTGTGGACCTTGTGCGAGAGTATTAAACTGGAGCAGGGCAAATTGTGAGATCAAAGGGAGAGTTAACTGGGAACAGCTGTTTTTGAGCAAGTCCACATCCAATATGCGGAGGGTACTTGAAGACCGACTGCACAGGGTATAGGATGAGTATGTTTCAGTCAGAAGGGAGGACAAGGATGGCAAAAGTAAGAGAACTGTGGATGTTGAGGGAGGTGATGAATTTAGTCAAAAAGGAAAAGTATGTAAAGCTAGGGAGCTGGAATCAAACAGAGCCATGGAGGGTTATAAAGAAGCCAGAAAAGAACTCAAAGAGAAGTAGGAAAGCCAGGAGGGGGCTATGAAAAGTCCTTGGCAAGTAGGATTAAAGAGAATCCTAAAGTATTATATACATACATAAGGAACAAGAGGATATCTAGGGAGTGTGTGGGAACACTCAGGCTTAGATGGGTGGTGGGGCGGTGAAATATTTACTTGATGTAAGGGATGTGGCAAGGTCTTTACTGAGTACTTTACATCAGTACTTACTAAGTAGAAGATGTGGAGGACAGGGAGATCAGCGTTGCGAGTATTAACATACAAGAGCATTTTGAAGTAAAGGAAGAGGTTGTGTAGGGTTTCTTTAGAGCATTAAGGTAGATAAGTTCCCAGGGGATGATGGGATATACCCCAGGTTATTGAGAGAAGCAAATGAAGAGATTACTGGGCCCTTGACCAATATCTTTGTGTCCTCCCTAGCCACAGGTGAAGTCCCAGAGGACTGGCAAAGAAGGCTGTTTGAGAAGGGATAATCTTTTGACTTATGAGTCTTGTGTCAATGGCAGGGAAGTTACTGGAGAGAATTCTTAGAGATAGGATTTATGAGCATTTGGAAAACCATGGCCTAATTAGGAAGAGCCTGCATGGTTTTGTGTGGGGCAAGAATTGTCTTACTAACTTGATTGAGTGTTTTGATGAAGGTGATTGATTAAAATAGAGCTGTGGATGTTGTCCAAATGGATTTTATTGAAGTGTTTGACTAGGTCCCTCATGGAAGGCTCATCTAGAAGATTAAGCTCCATGGGATCCATGGCAAATTGGTTGTTTGAATTTAGAACTAGTTTGCCTATAGAAGTCAGAGGGTGCTGGTCGATGGGACCTTTTCCAGCAGGAGGTCTGTGATTAGTGGTGTTCCACAGGGATCTGTACTGGAGCCTCTACTGTTTGTGATGTATCTAATTGACTTGGGTTAAAATGCACATGGTAGGTTAGCAGGTTTGCAGATGATATGAAGATTGGTGTTGTGAATAGTGTAGAAGACTGACAAAGAGTACAGTGGGATATAGATCAGGTTCAGATATGGGTAGAGAAATGGCAGATGGACGTTAACCCGGCCAAATGTGAAGTGTTGCACCCTAGGAGGTTAAATCTAAACAGACAGTATGCTGGCTCCTTAAGTGTTGATGTGCAGGGGGATCTTGGGTCCCCAAGTCAAGAATGCCATACGCCTTCTTAACCACCCTATCAACCTGTTTAAAACTCTAGTTAGCCCGCATTGCACACAGTTCTGGTCACCCTATTATAGGAAGGATGTCGAGCCTTTGAAAAGGGTGCAGAAGAGCTTTACCAGGATGCTGCCTATATTAGAGGGCGTGTGCTATACTGAGAGTTTGAACTGACTTGAGGTGTTTTCTCTGAAGTGGCTGAAGGGAGATCTGAGGTTTACAATATTATGAGAGGCATAGATAGAGTAGATAGACAGTATCATTTTTTTTCCAGGGTTGAAATGTCTAATACCTGAGGGAGGAATTTGAAGTGAAAGGGGGTAATTTTAAAGGAGCTGTGCAAGGCAATTTTTTTTTACACAGAGAGTGGTGGGTACCTGGAATCTGCTGCCTGGGGATGGTGGTAAAGCAGATATGTTAGGGATTTTAAAGAAATGTTTAGATAAGCACATGAATGCGAGAGAAATGGATATTGTGTAGGCACAAGAGATTAGTTGGCCATTTGATTACTAATTTATTTGATTCGATACAACATTGTGGGCTGAAGAGCCTGTTCCTGGGCTGTACTGTTCTACATGAATGTTCTATATTGCATGTATCCCACTATTAGCTATATAATGTATCACTACTGATGTATTGCAGCAGTACTGCTGAGATGCGTTTCTTGTAAAATATGTTTTGCTCTGAATATTGAGTCTTGCAACAACAATGTTATAATTTTGCACAGTCAGTGCAGAGGAAATTAAAACGTGGATAAATCTTATTAACCTGGTTCTGTGTTCAAGCTTGCCTGGAATATATTATTTTTCAGATATATTGGCAGTTCATTTGACAGTGGGATGCCACAATTGAATCATACACTGCCTTGCTTGATGGGGCAGGTCTTTATTGGACACTGACCATGAAAGAGAATACTGACTATTTACTTATCTCCTCTCCCCTGTGATATTTTAGCTAACTCAGTGTATACATGCATCACGTAAATGCGTTCAACTAATGCTTTTTAATCCTTAAGCTCCTGTTTAGAGGAGCTGAGGAAACATTTCTGTAAATGAATGTTCCTGAGGGACAATATTGTATGAGGGTATATTATTTTTTTTTTGAATTGTTTGTAATTTTCAGTAAAATTAATTATAGATGTGCTTGAGTCATTTTCACTATAGTGATGGTGCAGTATGTACCTGACTGGATGGGTGAGTAGTTTGTGGAGATGTGCACTCCTTCCACCACTTGGGCAGGACTTTCTTTGTGTTCCCAACATATAATTTTGAGGTTGTCATTATCAACTTGAAAGCTCCTTCTCCACTTTAAGTGCAGGCAAATCAGAAGTTCCCAAGGACAATTGCACTTCAAGGAAACTTAGATCATTGTTTTGTAACTTTCTCTATTTGCTTGATTATCTCTTCCCATGATAGAGCTTGGAATAGTGTCCATTTTGGGAGTCTGGAGTCTGTTTTGTGAACATTGTGGCCTGTCTAATGTAGCCAACCAAGAGTAAATAGGTTAGAGATGTTAGTCCATGAAGGGTCAGAGCCGTCTCTATTTCCTGAGGAGACTGAGGTCCTTTAACATCTGCCGGACGATGCTGAGGATATTCTACGAGTCTGTGGTGGCCTGTGCTATCATGTTTGCTGTTGTGTGCTGGGGCAGCAGGCTGAGGGTAGCAGACACCAACAGAATCAACAAACTCATTTGTAAGGCCAGTGATGTTGTGGGGGTGGAACTGGACTCTCTGATGGTGGTGTCTGAAAAGAGGATGCTGTCCAAGTTGCATGTCATCTTGGACAATGACTCCCATCCACTCCATAATGTACTGGTTAGGCACAGGAGTACATTCAGCCGGAGACTCATTCCACCGAGATGTAACACTGAGCGTCATAGGAAGTCATTCCTACCTGTGGCCATCAAACTTTACAACTCCTCCCTCGGAGTGTCAGACACCCTGAGCCAATAGGCTGGTCCTGGACTTATTTCCACTGCATGATTAACTTATTATTTAATTATTTATGGTTTTATATTGCTATATTTCTTCACTATTCTTGGTTGGTGCGGCTGTAACAAAACCCAATTTCCCTCGGGATCAATAAAGTATGTCTGTCTGTCTGAATGCTGATATTGGTTTCATTAACCTTCAAGAGAATTTGGAAGATTTCTTTTCAGACAGCAGTGATATTTTTATACTGCCTTGAGATGCTTGTTCTTTGTAGATCAGCTCTGAGTAGCATATAGATAGATAGATAGATAGATACTTTATTCATCCCCATGGGGAAATTCAACTTTTTTTTCCAATGTCCCATACACTTGTTGTAGCAAAACTAATTACATACAATACTTAACTCAGTAAAAAATATGATATGCATCTAAATCACTATCTCAAAAAGCATTAATAATAGCTTTTAAAAAGTTCTTAAGTCCTGGCGGTAGAATTGTAAAGCCTAATGGCATTGGGGAGTATTGACCTCTTCATCCTGTCTGAGGAGCATTGCATCGATAGAAGGGTAGAGATCACTGCTGCCTGGTCTACCGTGAGCTTGAGCCATGTCTGAGACCTTGATCTTAAACTGGCCTCTTCCTGAATCTGATCAAGAATCATAAAGTTCTAAAACTTGTGATTTATCCTATTTGTATATATTTGCAGAGGAAATTGCATCATTTTGATATTGCAGAAAAAGCTGGAAATAAGATAGTTGCCCTTAGTGCAGGATATATTAAGTATTCTCTGTGATTATGCAATATGAAAGGAAAAACTAGTGAGAAACATGGAGAAATAATTGTTTGATGCATGTACAATGCTGAATTCCTAATCAAGTATGAATATTCACCTATTGGATAATGAAAATTGCTCTTGCCAATCATAGAGAGTACCTGGCTATTTGAAAGTTAATGTAGGTGATCTATGGTTCTGTTGCTTTTTTATGGCTCAGGCAATTATGACAGAGACTTGAAGCCATTAGTTGTCATGGTGGCTCAAGATCAATATCAATAAGATTGAATGTTTCATGTAAGCTTGCTTTGAAAATTATTATTTTTAACAATGCTTCATAACTTTTTTTAGGGAACCAACTTGTTTTTAGCTAAAAAAAATTACTATATAACTTTCAAAGGCAAATTGTACTAGAAAAGTACATGAAATCTAAATGTCCGATCAATGGGGGAAAAACACAGATACAATCTTATTGTGATTAAATCTACCTTTTTAAAATTAAATTGTGGTGACCCACTTTACAGCGCACTCGAACCGGGTGCTCACAAAATGGTGCGCGCCAGCAGAGAGGCCGGTCCCAAAAAGGGCGCCAAGCCTTCTTCACCAGCAAGGGGAAAAGCCCGCGCGCGGGAAGGTACTGTGAATACAGCATTCCCGCCCGGGGAGGGCGGAAACGGGAAGGCTTAAAAGCAAGGCCGCGAAGTTTGAATAAATCTTTTACGCAACTGCAACTCACCATCTGCATGTCGTTATTCCAGCGCTGTGTGTAGCACACCGCTACAAAATCTACTTTTTTTAAAAAAAGACATCAATTTTATTGTTACCTTTTGGTTCTCTTAATATTATTTCTGCTTGGAGAAAGTTCATTTTTGAAAAGAAAATTAGTGTAAATTCAAGTAAACCTGAAAGATTTCATAAATGGAATTAGTAATTAAAAATAATAATCAGCTGAATTCATTGTGTTTCCTGTAATACAGGCAGTCTTTGGGTTACGTACGAGTTCCGTTCCTGAGTCCATCTTTAAGTCGGATTTGTACGGAAGTCGGAACAAGTACATCCGGTATTATTTAATGTCAGTTAGTGAAACATTTGTCTTGGTATATAGTATATATTTTACCTTTCTATACATATAAAATACTTAAGAAATGTATGTATTCCAATAATTAAACCATTGAGTTGCTTAGTAATAATTGTAGCTTTCATTGGGGCAGCACCTTTCAAATGCTCCATTATTCTCACTTTATCCGTTATCCTTTAAAATTGTTCCGATCGCTGACAGACTGTAGCTTAACGCTTTTCCAATGACCGATGGCGTTTCACCTCTTTCCCAACGCTTTATTATTTCCACTTTATTTTCAATCGCGATCGCTTCCTGGCAATGGAACAAACAGAAACACTGTGGGCGGCGGCTCCCGAGCTTTGCTGGTTCCCGAGGTCTGCTGGGTCTTGAGGACCACTGCATTGAGACAGGCTAAATGGGACAAGTGGGGGCTGTGCTGGGTTTGGGTATTTGATCATCCACAATATTCCCCGTGGGGAATTTAAACTGGGGGTGGCAGTGTTTTTTTTTACGAGGTCGAGTTGCGAGTTTGACATCAACCCAGCAGGGATGGTACGGAGTCACTGGATCGACATCAACCAAGCACAGGAACAGTCTATCACTGGATTGAACTCGGGGGGAAACTCCGTTCTCCAGCCCGGCGCTGATCTCACTGCGCCACCAGCTGACCGGAATGGTTGGGGGGGGGGGGGGGGGGGGTCAGGGTGAATCTTACTAAGAAAAATTTAAACCAAATACAAAGTTAAACACTCAACACAGTGTCAATGGCAATGATTTAAAATGGCGGACGGCGTCGCGATCCAACTTAAAATGATGGACGGCATTCTCCTTCCTCGGTTCGTAAGTACGAGTTGTTCGTAACTCAAGGACTACCTGTTTCTGTTCTGTAATGGATTTATATAGTAGGAGTTCAGTGAAACTCTCTCACTACTCTCCCACTGTGATCCCTGCTGTGATCCACTCCAACTCGTCAACTACATCTTATCCAGACCCATTACTACAGCCATGTATCCTGAGTCCTGCTGAAGGGTTTCTGTCTGAAATGTCGATTGTACTTTTTTCCATAGATGCTGCCTGCCCTGCAGAGTTCCTCCAGCATTTTACTTGTGTTGCTCAGATTTCTAGTATCTGCAGATTTTCTCTTGTTTGTCTTTTGATTACATGACATTGTCACTTCTGTAAACTAACCTTTGTAAAATAGAACTGGTTAGTAAACAGGAATTATACATGCGGATTGGTATCAACTGATATTGTCTTATTTGTCCCAAAAATAGATATACAGTGCTGTACTTGAGCAGGTTAGATCAATAGTTCTCAGTCTTTTTCTACTCGTGGTCTACTTGTGACTTCCATTTATCTCTGTGGCCCCCATCCCCATAGTCTCCATTAATTGCTAAAGTTTTTATTTGGTTAACTGTACTAATTATTCTAGTATAATCAATATTTATGTTTTAACAGATTATAGATGTATGTTAAATATAATGTTACAGGTATGTAAAAAAAAGTTTAACTATTTCAAAACTCTGAATATGTTGCTTTATTAATAATATATACAGTGGCACGCAAAAGTTTGGGCACCCCAAGAGATTTGAGCTCTCATAACTTTTACCAAGGTCTCAGACTTTAATTAGCTTGTTTGGGCTATGGCTTGTTCACACTCATTGTTGGGAAAGGCCAGGTGATGCAAATGTCAAAGCTTTGTAAATACCCTGACTCCTCAAACCTTGTCCCAACAATCAGCAGCCATGGGCTCCTCTAAGCAGCTGCCTAGCACTCTGAAAATTAAAATAAATGATGCCCACAAAGCAGGAGAAGGCTATAAGAAGATAGCAAAGCGTTTTCAGGTAGCCGTTTCCTCAGTTCGTAATGTAATTAAGAAATGGTAGTTAACATGAACGGTGGAAGTCTAAGTTGAGGTCTGGAAGACCAAGAAAACTTTCTGAGAGAACTGCTCATAGGATTGCTAGAAAGGCAAATCAAAACCCCTGTTTGACTGCAAAAGACCTTCAAGAAGATTTAGCAGACTCTGAAGTGGTGGTGCACTGTTCTACTGTGCAGCGACACCTGCACAAATCTGACCTTCATGGAAGAGTCATCAGAAGAAAACCTTTCCTGCATCCTCACCACAAAATTCAGCGTCAGAAGTTTTCAAAGGAACATCTAAACAAGCCTGATGCATTTTGGAAACAAGTCCTGTGGACTGATGAAGTTAAAATAGAACTTTTTGGCTGCAATGAGCAAAGGTATGTTTGGAGGAAAAAGGGTGCAGAATTTCATGAAAAGAACACCTCTCCAACTGTTAAGCACAGGGGTGGATTGATCATGCTTTGGGCTTGTGTTGCAGCCAGTGGCATAGGGAACATTTCACTGCTAGAGGGAAGAATGAATTCAATTAAATACCAGCAAATTCTGGAAGCAAACATCACACCGTCTGTAAAGAAAGCTGAAGATGAAAAGAGGATGGCTTCTACAACAGGATAATGATCCTAAACACACCTCAAAATCCAGAATGGACTACCTTAAGAGGCGCAAGCTGAAGGTTTTGCCATGGCTTTCACAGTCCCCTGACCTAAGCATCTTCGAAAATCTGTGAATAGACCTCAAAAGAGCAATGCATTCAAGACGGCCCAAGAATCTCACAAAACTGGAAACCTTTTGCAAGGAAGAATGGGCAAAAATTCCCCAAACAAGAATTGAAAGACTCTTAGCTGGCTACAGAAAGCTTTTACAAGCTGTAATACTTGCCAAAGGGGTTGTTACTAAGTACTGATCATGCAGGCTGCCCAAACTTTTGCTTTGGGCCCTTTTCCTTTTTTGTTATTTTGGAACTGTAAAAGATGGGAATGAAAAAAAGTCATCTTGCTTAAAATATTAAAGAAATGTCTCATCTTTAACTTTATGCCTGTTGGAAATCAGGTCATCTTTTATTCAGCTATTCATGGTAACAGAAATTTTGACCGGGGTGCCCAAACTTTTGCATGCCACTGTATAATCTTCCAACTAGCAACAAAAAGCACAATATTATTGCTATGGCTTTGCAGCAGTCTTCACTGTGGAAGACACTAGCTGTGTGCCAGAGGTCCATGAGTGTTGGGGAGCAGCAGTGAGTGCCATTGCTATTCCAAAGTAGAAAGTTCTAGGCAGACTGAAAGGTCTTAAGGTGGCTAAGTCACCTGGACCAGATGGACTACATCCCAGAGTTCTGAGAGAGGTTGCTGAAGAGATAACATATGTATTGTCATGATCTTTCAAGAATCATTTGATTCTGGCATTGTCCTTGAGGACTGGAAGATTGCAAATGTCACTTCGCTCTTTAAGAAGGGAGGAAGGCAAAGAAGGTAAATTATAAGCCAGTTAGCTTAACTTCAGTTGTTGGGAGAGTGTTGGAGTCTATTATTAAGGATGAGGTTTCAGGGTACAGTCGACCCTCCTTATCCGCGGGGGATTGTTTCCGGGACCCCTCGCAGATACCAAAATTCGCGGATGCTCAAGTCCCTTATTTAACCTGTCTCAATGCAGATGACCTTAGGACCCAGCAGAACCCCAGACCTTATTTAACCTGTTTCAGTGCGGTGGATATTAGGGCCCAGCGGCAGAGATCTGAATGCACAGTGTTTCTGTTCACGAAAATAAACACAATCACAATTGAAAATAAAGTGGAAATAATAAAGCGATTGGAAAGAGGTGAAACACCATCGGTCATTGGAAAAGCGTTAGGCTACAGTCGGTCAACGATCGGACCAATTTTAAAGGATAAAGTGAGAAAGGCTCTGCCCCGATGAAAGCTACAATTATTACTAAGCAACGTAGTGGTTTAATTATTGGGTTTTGGGTTTTTGATCCTCCACATCAGCCCGGCACGGTGGAGAGCGCACTCGAAACCGGTCTGTCACTAGATCGCACTCCGGAACGGTTCCTGAACCCGGTGCTGAAAATGCGTTAATAAGTGTTTTATATGCATAGAAAGGTAAAATATATACTACATACTGAGACAAACGTTTGACTAGCTGACGCTAAATAATACTGGATATACCTGTTCCGACTTATAGTAAGAGAACTTATGATTTTTTTCAATCCCGATGCACGATATCCCACGCACATCCTCCCATATACTTTAAGTCATCTCTAGATTACTTATAATGCCTAATACAATGTAAATGCTATGTAAAATGGTTGTTATTCTGCATTGTTTAGGGAATAATGACAAGAAAAAAGTGTACATGCTCGAACAATAAGTGCTGGAAGAGCACTTCCGGGTTTTCGCGATTCGGGGTTGGTTGAATTCGCGCATGCGGAATCTGCGGATAAGGAGGGCTGATTGTACTTGGAGACTAATGAGAAAATTAGCCAAAGTCAGCATGGTTTCTGTGAAGGGAAGTCTTGCCTGACAATACTGTTAGAGTTGTTCAAGGAAGTAACAAGCAGGGTAGACAAAGGAGAGGCAGTGGAAGTCATTTACTTGGATTTTCAGAAGGCATTTGATAAGGTGCCACACTTGAGGCTGTTTAATAAGATAAAACCCTATAGTGTTACAGGAAAGATCTTGGCATAGGTAGAGCAATGGCTGACGGGCAGGAGGCAGCAACTGGGAATAAAGGGAGCCTTTTCTGATTGGCTGCCAGTGACTAGTGGTGTTCCTCAGGGGTCAGTATGGGGGCTGCTACTTTTCACATTGTTTGACAATGATTGGGATAATAGTCCTGATGTCTTTGTGGCAAAGTTTGCGGATAAAATGAAGATAGGTGGCGAGGTAGGTAGTGCTGAGGAAACCATGCGATTGTAGCAGGACTTAGACAAATTTGAAGAATGGGCAAAAAGTGCCAAATGGAATAGTGTTGAGAAATGTACGATTATGCATTTTGGTAAAAGGAACAGTAGTGTGGACTATTATCTAAATGGAAAGATGGTTCAACCATCAGAGGTTCAGAGGGACTTAGGAGTCCTTTTGCAAGACCCCCAGGAGGTTAATTTACAGGTCGAGTCTGTGGTAAAGAAGGCAAATGTGATGTTGGCATTTATTTCAAGAGGAATAGAATATAAAAGCAAGGAGATAATGCTGAGGCTCTATAAGACACCAATCAGGGTGCATTTGGAGTACTGTCAACAGTTTTGGGCCCAATGTCTCAGAAGGGAAGTGTTGCCATTGGAGAGTGTCTGGAGGAGGTTCACAAGGATGATTCTGGGAATGAAGGTGTTAACAAATGAGTAGAATTTAAAAGAATGTGTGAGGATCTCATTGAAACCTACTGAATGTTGAAAGGACCAGATAGGGTAGATGTGGAGAGGAGAAGATGTTTCCTATGAAGGGTGTATCCTGAACTAGAGGGCACAGCCTCAGAACTGAGAGGCGACCGTTTAGAAGAGGTAAGGAGGAATTTTTTTTTAGTCAGAGTGTAGTGAATCTGTGAAATGATCTGTCACAGACTGTGGTGGAGGCCAAGTCTGTGGGTATGTTTAAGGTGGATGTTGATAGTTTCCTGATTGGTCAGGGCATCAAACATATGGTGGGAAAGCAGGCATATGGGATTGAATGGGATCTAGAATCAGCGATGATAGAATGGCAGAGCATACTTGATAGGCTGATTGGCCTAATTCAGCTGCTATATCTTGCGGTTTTATGGATATCTTTCCTGTAGGTATGTGACCAAAGCTGCACACAATTTTGTTAGATCCTTGTGACTAATGCAAGCTAGTTAGTGAGTTTTTGAATGTTTGGTTTCAACTGGGTTAAAGATAATCAAAGATCACCTCTTTTCACAATGCCAAGACAGTTAAGAGCTTTTGTTAGCAGGTGAATGAGCATAACTAAAACCACATTCAACTAGATAAGAGGTGGGAAGTCCATTTAAAAAAAAACAACTTTGTTTTTGCCCAGAGCTGTGGAGAGAGCTAAGCTGTTTTGCTGCCTCAGTTGCATCATCCACCATATTTTCCCATTGATTTCATTCAGGGTTCCAATTAACTTACATACATTCATTTATTTTTTATTTATATATTTTAGTAATATTCATTAAAACTGTAAATTATCATGGCCCATTCAGAAACTCCTGTGGTCCCCAGTTATGTCTTTTCACTTGGAGCCCTCCAAAATCTAGCATGGCCCCCTGGGTGGGGGGGGGGGTGGTATATGGTTCATATTGAGAACCACTGGATCAGATCACAAAGTGAATAAAAAAACAGAAAATGCTGGAAATACTCAGCAAGTCAGGCAATATCTGTGGAAAGAGAAACAGTAAATGCGTGATCACGAGGAAGGGTCCTGAACACGAAGTGTTAGATCTGGGTGCTACAGCAGCATAGCAGTTGGTGGGATGTTATTACAGCTCGGGGCATTGGAATTTGGAGTTCAGTTCTGGTGTCCTCTGAACGTCCTCCCCGTGGAATGTGTGGGTTTTTTCTGTGCCCTCCAGTTTCATCCCACAGGCCAAAGATGTATCGGGTAGGTTAATTGGTAACTGTATATTGTCCCATGATTAGGCTAAGGTTCAATCAGGGTTGTTGGGGGTTGCTGGGTGGTGCAGCTCACAGGGTTGGAAGGGCCTGTGATCTGTATCTGTTTTTTAAAAAAAAGTTTCTCTTTTCACGGATTCCACCTGACTTGCTGAATATTTCCATCAATTTCTGTTTTTATTTCAGACTCCCTGCATCTGCAATTTTTGAATTTTTCACATTGTCTTGACTTAGTTATTAGAAAATATCCAAACTGAAGATCTGTAAATTAATAATAATGTAACAACATTTATTAATAAAACAACATAAAAGCTTTTCCTTCTTGCAACTCAACTGTCATTTGCTTCATTTCCATAATGCGATTAGCAATGAAAGTAGTAAAGGGTTAAGTATTTGGGAAGACTGGTTGAAATTTTATATCCTGTCTATTGCTGAATAATTTAATGAATCCATGTATCTTTTTTTAAAGAAAAACCTTTGTGTTTAATATTGTTTGAAACTGACTTAATAAGAGTTATTACATTTTATTGTTCCTAAATTAGGTTTGGCTATGTTGACCTTAAACCCTATTCTTAAATTGTTTCTTCTACCCATGTGATAATAAAGCTTTATGAATTTTGGGAAACATCTAATTAACTTGGTTATGATAGTTGTGTCATCAAGTAATCCTCTGTGTAAGTTCCCACATGAAGTTACAGTGCCTTGAAATCTTGATTGCAGCATGTGTTGAAGCACTTGTGCAAGGGGAACAAGAAAAGGAGTAAGTATAGCAGGATACTGCAACATTAAAATTAAAATAGTTTGCTCTTAAATTTACCAATTGATACCAATATTCATATCGTATGGAGGGAGGCTTAAGTTTTCATTCCTGTTCAAATCTATAGTATTTAAATCCATTGGAATTACATGTGAAGATATGGCTGGGCTTAGTACAAATTAAGCTATTAAAAATGTGGCAAAGCCCAGTGAGTGTTTGCAGTGAACAGGAAGCTTTCCACTTGCTGAACTCCATTCTGGACCATTGTGTTCTGAACATTGTGTCAAGTTGCCTGTTAATGAGCGTATTTATTCCTACAACATTATTGATGCCACTTTTTGGTGGAAGGGAAGTTATAGTATAACGCATGGGAATGTTGGAACACTAGACCCAAACGTACAAAATGAAAGAGCAAGAGATTTTGCCAGATCCTCAGTAACAACATTCTTTATTTTGCTTAAAAAGCGGATAAAAAAGCGACCACAGAAAAACCAATTCAACACACTATGGGAGTGTAGTAGTGCTGGAGTAGTAGATTACCTGACTATTGGGTATTACTGCTAATACTCAAACAGATGTCTTTTTCACTTTTCTATATGTTTCACAGAAGCAGGGTCTGAGGGTATTTTAATTCATCCTTGAATAGAGACCAAATTTGTTCCTTTCCTACACCACTTTCCTTCACCATCGTTGACCTCTATCTTTGGTCTCTCTGTTCCAAGTAAGCCTTCAAAGAGCACCACCTTCTTACTGGACATGTTACAATCACGTTGAGTTCCAACAATTTCAGATAATCTATTTCCAGTTTATATACAAGGCATTTTAATGAAAGGTCATTATTCTTGCAATGTTTTTTCTTCTTGGATGCTACCTGACCTATTGGTTGTTTCTAGTACTTTCTTTTGTGTTTTCCAGCAACAGTAGTTTTTTTTATCTCTTAGTCCAGGATGGACTCTTATCTCTTTGTTTTTGAAACAAATCACCTTTTATCACCTTTAGCCAACACCAGTGGCAATATTAATGTATTTCAATGTATACCTATCACAGACTTTGCCTCCCCTTTATCATTTAAGTCATATTAATAGAAACATAGAAAACTTACAGCACAATACAGGCCTTTAGGCCCACAAAGGTGTGCCGAACATGTCCCCAGCTTAGAACTACCTAGTCTTTACCCATAGCCCCTCTATTTTTCTAAGCTCCATGTCGCCATCCAGGAGTCTCTTAAAAGACGCTATCACTTTCGCCTCCACCACCATTCCATGCACTCGCCACTCTCTGTGTTTTTAAAAAGAACAACTTACCCCAGACATCTCCTCTGTACCTACTTCCAAGCACCTTAAAACTATGCCCTCTCGTTCTAGCCATTTCAGCCCCGGGCTGGGGAAAAGCCTCTGGCTATCCAGACGATCAGTGCCTCTCATTATCTTGTACATCTCTATCAGGTCACCTCTCATCCTCCGTCGCTCCAAGGAGAAAAGGCCCAGTTCACTCAACCTATTCTCCCCAATCCAGGCAACATCCTTGTAAGTCTCCTCTGCACCCTTTCTATGGTTGCCACGTAGAAATATTAAATTTCTATCTATGTTTCTGATGAAAAAGTCGTTGATCTAAAATGTTAACATCCTTGATAGGAGTTGCTTGACCTACTGAATGTTTCCGTCATCTTTTTCTTTCGTGAGATGATTCCCGGAAAGAGGGATTGCCTGATCAAGAGAAAATTAGCAAAATAAGTTTTTCACTGGAATTTGAAGATGAGAGGTGATTGGAATAAGACATTCAGAATGCTGAGATGAATTGGCAGGTTAGGTTGTTTTCTCATGCTGTAAAATCTGGAAGTAATCTTATGTTAAAGCATTGGTTGTTTAAAGATGAGGTATTTGTTTTCACAGATGGCTATAAATTGTTGAAATTCTGATTATCATAAGTCTCAGGCTGAGCATTCTGAGCCTCATAAGAGTATAATTGAGGTTGATGTTGACAGAAATCCAGGTACAAAAGGACTGGGTAGCAAGAAGTACCTAAGAAACAGGATCAGTTACTGAAATAAATGATGAGCACCTTCAGTGGTGATATATTTTCAATTTTTACTTTCTTGTGTTGTTATAACACAATGATGTAGTAGTATTTTATGTTTAAGTAATTGATGGCTACTTTGTTTCAGAGTTCACAATCTATCCTGACCCCTGTAAATGATTTGAAGAACAGCAGATGCTCTAATCATCAGACAACCAACTGTCCTGATGTAATGATCCAGAATTGTCAGAAAAGATCAGGTATCCAAAATATAAGTTACTTATTTTCTCATTTGATAGCACTTTTTACAATTGAACTGAAAAAAAGTGTGGCACATGCTGGAAATTAGAAGTAACATCGAAACCTTCTGGAAGCATTCGTTGGGTCACGTAGCATCCATGGAAAGGATGGAGTTAATTTTAATTTTCTGTTGCAAGATGCACGTAGAAGCAGGTGTGCAGGATTAAATCTGACAGCATTATGAGAAAACAGCCTGTAATTATGTTTCTCGCAGATAAATGGGTAGGCAGCAGGAGGCTGATGTTTTATGTCTTAATAAGTCATTGTTATTTGTACAGCATGGATACAAGATGCTTAACCTATCATGTCTGTACCTGACCAATTCTTCTCACATCATCCTCCATGCTAAGGGCAGTTTTTACAGTGATCTGTTGATCAACCTATCTGCAAATCTTTGGGATCTGGGAAGAAACTGGAGCAGCGGGGAAAACTCAGGCGATCACAGGGAGAAAAAACTCCATATAAACAGCACTGGAAGTCAGGATTGAACTTAGATTGTGGGTGCTGTTAGATGGCAGCTCTTCCACCAATGTCTCTGTACCATCCCATAAGGAAGCTAATATTATGTTGAAGATGCTGTGGGCAGCCACTTTTCCCAGGCTTTGGAAAATACAGTGGTTACAGCAAAAAGAAAGTACATACCTTTGGAACACACCTGTCCAAGCTCCCCTATCATCTGTTCCCTTCATCCCTTTCTCCTGAATGAAGTTTTTTGTATATATTTGAGGTGACAATAAACACCTAAGTTTAATGTATTATCTGAAAGATTGTTTTAATGAAGCTGTTACTCAATACTGCAGTGAAATGTGTCATGGGATTTTTCTACCATTTGGGTTATTATGCCTCCAAACTGCCACCTCACTGCCAAGGTCTTGTAAGTGCTATGAACTCTAGTTCTGAACTGTGTTCCCAATATTTTTTCCCCACCATCTGATTTGCATCCTTGCCTCATCCTCTGTTGGTCCATCCTTCAATGATGCTCCACCCTGTATTTGATCCCCTAATATTTTGCCTGTCCTTGCATTGAACCTTGCTTGTCTCTTTTAAGAAGGCATACGCACCATATTTATTGTCTGTTTACAAATACTTTTCTGTATTTTGGTTTGTGATAGAAATGATGTCAAGCCAACCAGTCAATATTGTTGATAGTGGCAAACGTAACAAGAAAAAGAAAAAAGCCAGAGCACTGGACAGCTTTACTGGGAAGTTTGAAGGTTAGTGACTTTGATGGCTTATTTTTTTTCAACAGAGAATGTATCACATGCCTCGACATTTGAGCACGCAAAAATTTGGTTGAAAATTTTGATATTTATGAGGATGAGACATCATTTCTATGCAGTTATTGACATCTGTGCATCATTCTTTTGGATGCTGCTGGAGAAACTGGCTCGTGTTACATTGTGTGCCATTCATTCTGCATATTCCTAACAGCAAGATTTAACCATGGCATAAGTTAAAAATCTCCACAAATAGTTCCCTGCCCCAGGAAGCAGGAGCTTATTTATTTATCTATCTACTGCAAGAAGTATTCACAACACTGCCCACCATCCTACCGCCATGCCTCAATCCATGCCCCTCCTCTGTTTTCTAATGAGGTCCTGACTCAATGACCTTATGCCTCACCTCCCCTAGACCCAGACCCACTCATTGTGTACCCATAATAATGCAAGATTGAAAATGTCCAAGGTCTATTCAGTGGGTCCAAATTTTTGACCTCAGATGCTACTGAATCTGTAACTAACAGGTCTGTTATGGTTATTTTGTACTATGTAATGGTTGATTATCTAATTTTTGGGCCAGTATTTCTTTTTATAATTCTAGGCAGTTGACTGGTTTTATACTGGTTCACTGCACATCCCTCAGCAGTGCTCAATATTATGTTAAAGTCTGCCATCTGGAAATGTCTGGATGTTTGAAGAGTGTTCTAATGTCATGGTACTGTAATGAAAATTGCTATTTTAACTTGGATATGCTGTCAGCTCGAAGAAAGTAGGATTTGTTGTTAAATTCCAATGTTTACTCTCCAACAGCTGACTTGATAGGTCAGGGTTTCATTTTGAAGCTATTCTTACCATGCACATAGTTTAGTGATGTCCTTGATGCATTGGATATTCTGTGTTGTAAATGATTTTTAAAGGTTATAGATAAATACCCTTTTTTACCTTGTGTGGCAATACACTGGCCATTCAGTTTCAACTTGGTATGCTTTACTTCTGTACCACTTCTGGTCTGTACTGAGAACCCAAGAGCATTTTTAACAGGATGTGAAATAGTATAAAGATCTTGAAATCTCAATAGATAACTCACATTATCTCAATCTCATTCATCAGATATCTAACTTAAAGAAAACTTGGTAAATTGGCTGAACATTGATAATCCATTGTTGTAATCACCTTGTTACTCAGTTAATTTTTTTTTACAATGATTGACCCCTAGAAGGAAAACATTGGATGAAGCCCTTTGTCCATGAAATGTTACCTTTTAAATTTTCCAGAAGTCATTTACTTTTACCTAAGTACATAATTATTTGCCGATGTCTACATCGCAAAAGTAACATTATAATAGAGACATTTGAATATCCTTGATATAAATTCTTCCTGATTTCTAATTTTGAATATTGTTTAATTTTCTTGCAAGCAACTACCTGCTGCCATATGTCATTGATTTTCTTGTAGGTATTATTCCATGGTTCCAATCCAGATCAATTACATATTCCAAAAAGTTTTCAAATTTCATTCAACTTTATTTTCAGAGATTTCCACCTCATTTAATTTTAAGTAAACAATTCTGAGTCATAAGGCATATAAGGAATATTGGATCTGGTTTTCTGTTATCTCTGTCACTTTTCCAAAATTTTACTATAATTTTATTAAATACTGGTAATTTAAAAAAATTGAAACGAAGTCAAAATAAAATTACTTAAATCCCATGCAATTGTTATGAGAGTTTTGCTTAATTACATTCTTCTCACTCATTTCTCTTTGCAGCTGCCACGCTGTAGCAATGTAAAACCACAAAACCATGGCATTTCAGACTGTTGTAGATTTCAGATGTCGTGTGAGTGTCTCTGAAAGATTATAGGGTTAACAAAGTTAATGAATAAGGTAATTTTGCTGTTAGTTTCTAACATGTTTACTTAGAAAGAGCAGTCTTCCATCATCCTTTCATTGCATTACTAAAGCTGATGGTATAATTGCATGCACGAAAAAGCCAAGGATTAGTAAATGTAAATTTTTTCTTTTTTTGAGAAGTCCAGACTGGTAGTGAATGCATTATATCACTGTTTGATCTAAGCTATGCCTTAATTTCCAATTGCTTGTGTATATTCAAATTAATTATTTTTGTCCATCAAGCATTCTGAGAAACACATCGTTTATGTTAACAACCAGGACAACCCAAGGATGTGCTGAAGGCAGCCAGAAGTGTCACCACACATTTGGGTGCTAACATAGCATGTCCACAATGTTCAGCAGAGCAACACAGAAAAACAAAGCAAAACACAACAAGCAGCTAAACAAGCCCTTTCCTCCCTCCCACCTATCCATACGCTCCAACCCCAGTAAATATATGTAAATACTTCTGACATTATTTGCATTGTTTCAGCATGATTTCCTTGCTGATGAACTGAAAATATTATAACCGTTCTGAAATAATTGTTTACTTTATCTTCCAAATGTATTGGAAGACTTGTACAGGCTGACTGATGAACTATTAGGAGAAGGAACTTATGCAAAAGTCCAAGGCTGTGTTAACCTGCATAGCGGAAGAGAATGTGCTGTTAAGGTAAGTTGAATTGTTTAATGTGGTGGTGTCAATGAGGTGTTGCTTTTGAAGTATGTCATATGTTGGAATTGGACTGTACTGAGTGGTTAGTTGATTATTTTAAACACATTATTTATGAATCAATGGAAGATTTATAACCTTACATTATTGTTTGTTGGTCTTATCCTGGAGTTTTATTGTGACATTAGGCCTGATTCAAAAGGGCCATGCTGAATTAATTTCTGAGGAAATTAAGAGCAAGAAAAAAAAAATGGGAACAGAACAAAGTGGCTAATAGTGTTGAGTTCAAGGATGCAGATACTGCTTGTTTGATGAGTTATATGAAGAGAATAAGGATAAACATTTAAAGCATGTAATTGGAAAGTTGGTTTAAGTTATTTTACTGTTTACTTTTGGGAAAATAACATTATTTCTTCTCTACAATGTGCCTACTATATTTTATCTGGGATACATGTCAGACTTAGATGTGGTAGTATAGTGATTAAATTACTGCAAGATGCCATGACTTGTAATTCCGAAATTTGAATTCAAAAGCCACCATGGGAGCTGAGGGATTTACATTTTGTTAATTGTATGAATCCAAATTAAAAAAAAAGCAGTCTAAGTAATGGTGCTTAAAGATTTATTAAGGTACTTAAAGGAAGAAAATTTGCCAGGCTCACTCAGTCTGGCTTTCCGATGACATAAGTTCTTAAGTGTCCACTGAAATTCTGTTTAAATGCTAACTATCAGTGATCCCCACCACATCTAAATAAAGGTGCTTTCAAAGTTGCCAAACCCATGAGCATACTAAGAAGCTTCTTGGAATAGTGATCTCGCAAAAAAAATCTTAGGATTTTATGTGGTTTTTGGCCTTCTCTGTATGGCTTTCTCCCACAGTATTGTACTGTAGAAATTTAGAATCCTCTGTGTAAAAGATCAATTTGTCCTTTCTGATCGGCCCTGTGCAGTATGTTAATCCTCTGTCCCTCTAGCTTGTCTATATCATTTTTGCATTTGATTTTATTATTCGATTGCCATGTTGATGTAATGAGTATAGTCATTACAGACAAAATTCCATTCAGGTGAAACATGTTAACAGTTAATAACTCACAGGTTAATAATACTAACTTTATTGATCCCCAGTGGGAAGTTATTTTGTTACATCAGCAACATTTAAAAATATACTTAGGAATAATAAATATAATCATGAATAAAGTACAGAATAATAATATACACAATAATTTGCAATGTGCACTACTGTGCAATAATGTACAAAATAATAAAACAGTCTGATGGGTGCTGTCCTGTCGCACAGATGAACTGTTGTATATGCTTACTGCATTTTGTAGGTAAGATTTTCTTTCTTTTTTCTTTTTAAATCTTTTTATTAATTTTAAGAAAAACATAGATGAAATATGAATACAAAGCGTTTGAGAGTACATAATTAATAGTTTAAATAGACAATCAGATATATAATAATCAATATACAAGGCCTCCCAAACTCATAGTATTTATGTAAAAGAAACCTAAAAAGAGAAAAAAAAACTAACCAACATGGGCCATTATATAATGTTAAATACATACAGTAGTGCCAATAACTCCGAACCTCCATCCAAATAATTAAGGATAATAAAAGTAAGGTTTAGGATAAGACCATCGTATGAAAATGTTGAATAAATGGTCTCCAAGTTTCTTCAAATTTAACTGAAGAATCAAAAACCACGCTTCTAATTTTTTCTAAACTCAAACAAGAGATAGTTTGAGAAAACCACTGAAATACAGTTGGAGGGTTAATTTCTTTCCAATTCAGTAAAATAGATCTTCTAGCCATTAATGTAACAAATGCAATCATTCGTTGAGATGAAGCGGATAGACGATTATTATCTATCATTGATAAACCGAAAATTGCAGTAAAAGGATGCGGTTGGAAATTGATATTTAAAACTCTTGAAATAATATTAAAAATATCTTTCCAATAATTTTGTAAACAAGGACAAGACCAGAACATATGAGTCAATGAAGCAACATCAGAATGACATCTGTCACAGGTTGAATTAACATGAGAATAAAATCGAGCAAGTTTATCTTTATCATGTGAGCTCTATGTACAACCTTAAATTGTATTAGGGCATGTTTAGCACAAATAGAGGACGAATTTACCAATGATAAAAAATTTTCCCATTGCTCAGTGGATATAGGACAATGCAATTCTTCTTGCCATTCCTTCTTAATTTTTTCTGATACATCTGGCTGTACACTCATAATCATATTAAAGATTTTCTGTAACGATCCTTGTGACAGCGGAGCTGAATGAGTCTGTTCGAAAGGGGGCTCCACTGCTTATTCAGTCAGTCATGGAGAGGATATGCCTGATTGTCCATAAGGGATAACAGTTTGTTTAGTGATCTCCTCCCTGCCACTAACTCAAAAGAGTCCAGGTTGTAGCCAAGGGTGGATCGAAGTTTTTTGATGAGTTTATTTAGTCTTTTTTTTAGTTGGGCATCTGTTAGTACCTAGGTTTATTTGGAAGTTTAGATCTCTCACTAGTGGAACACAAAGAGTTTAGTAGCCTAAGTTACACCAGTAGCTATTGTCTATTTAGCTATTGTGATTTCTCTAAGCTTGTGTTACGAACCCCGTAACTGGGTGACTTACCAGCAAAGATAGAGACGTCTGTTGAAGTCTGATGATACTATTTTTAACAGTATTTATTAGTAAAAATACACAAAAATAATATCAATGCAAATATACAGATAATATACGTCGTCAATACTAAACCCAAAAGTGCGGGTATAATAATAATCAATAAGAAATAAGCTCTATCGTTGTCTAGGGGATAATGTATTGTCCGATGGAAATATAAAGTTCACTGCAGTTCACACAAGCTGCCGTCTTTTGGTTGTCGCTGTGTTGCAATTATTGGAGAGAGAAGGAGAATGGGAACATTTACCGCTATGGGTTTTGCCAACCTTCCTTTATGATTTCGATCCGTCAGGTGTCTCGTTGTTGTGGCCTTTCAATTGTGACCTCTTCCGTGGCTAAACCGTTCTTCCGTGGTGAGCCCGCCACCCAGGCAAGGGAGGACACACACGAGTTCCCACCGGCTTTCGCTATAAAACGCTGTCACGGGATTTCTAGCATTTCTCCTGGTGCGTCTAAAAGGGTGTTCCCCAGACCCCTCTTTTATCCTTACTCACGGGGTCTCAGATGTCAATCAGGTTGGGATGATGCAATCCCTCAACCAGACCACTCTGGTTGTTCCCTGAGGGGTTTCAATGAATAGTACAGTACTCAATACACAATTCCTTCTCCAAGAGACAATGGCAGTAATCAGTGGTTCCGTTCCGCTTATGTCAGGAGACATTCCAAACCTTGTGTATTCTGCGTCTCTCTCCCTCATGAGTGTATCTCTTGCATTTCCTAGGTCTCAGACCCGAAATAATAGCGATCTTGCGATTCTCAAAAAGGAGGGGGCGACTTTGTACCCTCCACCTTAGCTGGAGTTGCTCCACCTTCGTAACACTTGTATCTCCCGATGTCATCTAGGCATGGGAATTATGACTTTTGATGAATTCATAATATCTTAATGTAATGGGGATATTCAATATCTAGGAGGATTAATCCTGTTCCAACATGAAGCAGTCCAAAGCAGTATATTTGTTTCTTTTACAATGCTTGGAACAGTTCAAAGTACACTGTGTCTTCCTTGCAGGTCATTGAGAAGAAGTCCGATTTGAGCCGAAGCAGGGTGTTCCGTGAAGTTGAGACTTTATATCAATGTCAGGGAAACCAGTAAGTTTCAAATCCGTCTACAGGAGAACTACAAAGGGCCTGATTTACAACCTTGACAATCGTAATGACAATCTTATGAAATGTTAGCAGATAGTTTGGTTTTACATAATATTGTTAAAAGTTAAGAAAACAAATTGGGAATTAAGAACCATTTTAAATATGTGGCCTGTTAATAATGGTTTGCCATGGGAATGGATGATGGGCCTCTGCTATTTTGGTAGTGCAGGTGAGTTTGCTGATTAACGAAAGCAAGAAAATTAACATGTTGCTACAGATTGAAAAATGATTCAAGCTCACAGGTTGAAAGATGAATAACTATTAGCAAGCTGAAAACAAAGAAGAGTGTCAATAGTATTTAGAAACAAATGACAAGAAATATCATCAAAGTAAGTTTCTGAAAATGATTGGCTTATGAGCCTCTGACAGCCTGAGGCTGGAGAGTGTAGAACTCAGCAGGTGGCAGCTTTAGTTCCAGAATAAGCAGTTTTGGCTCCAGTATAAACAATTTAGGAGAAATTTCTTCACTTACTTTTGAATCTTTGTAATCTTCTACCCCTGGAGTTTCTGATTGCTTAGTCAGCGAAAGTGTATTCAAGGCTGAACTTGATGCTTTTTTGTATACTAAAGGAATATGGGTATAATAGTTATATGAACAACAGATTTAGGTTGAATACAGTACAAAGAACCATACTTAACAGCAACAGTCTGTTCCTCAAATCCTCAGAGTCTTCTGAGTAACATTGGCATATGTCTCTTTTCCTCCTGCTGTGTCCTGTTGGCAGCAATTTTTTTCCCTTGTTTTTCAATTATATTCCCATCTATCTCCCTGGTTCAGTCTTGCTCTTTGATACATGATTTATCTTTGATCTGGCAATTTATCCATAATAATCAATTTTCTGCACAATATTACCCTGGTCCATGTGGGGGGGGGGGGGGAATGTTTTATTTATTACTAAAGTTGATCCTGAAGATTGAACCATGTCTTATTATCTCTGTTCTATCTCACAGACTGTTATTCCTTCAATGCTCATGTCTCTTGCTTTAAGAACAGTGGTCCTTTGGCTATTTCAACCCATCCTTAGTTCCAACATGATCAATATTTTGGCCTTAATTTTTTCACATCCTGTCCATTGTAGGCAGGCCAGTTGACATTTTCTACAGTAATATATGTTCTGTCCCAGCATATCTGTTCTAGCTGACAACAGTCAGAAGTTAGTGGCCTGATTCTGTAAATAGCAAGTTCTAGAAAATCATTTTGTAGGACATTCTGTGTAGTGAATACTAATTTTGATTTATTTGATTATGTATAATCAAATGTGGCTGTTGACTTTATACCATTTTAATATTAGTTCATACTGTATGGTAAAAGTCCAGTAATCTAACACCATCAGGACTTTAGTGCCAAAATGGCAGATTTTCAGGATTATTAGATAATACTCAGAATCAGATTTATTATCACTGGCATGTGACGTGAAATTTGTTAACTTAGAAGCAGCAGTTCAATGCAATACATAATCTAGCAGAGATTAAAAAATTTAAAAAAAAGTAAATCAATTGTATGTTGAATAAATTTTTTAAATGTGCAAAATCAGAAATATTGTATATATTTTTTAAAAGTGAGGTAGTGTCCAAAGATTCAATGAACATTTATGAATCGGATAGCAGAGGGGAAGAAGCTGTTCCTGAATCGCTGAGTGTGTGCCTTCAGGCTTCTGTACCTCCTACCTAATGGTAACAGTGAGAAAAGGGCATGCCCTGGGTGCTGGAGGGTGCCTATTAATACACATATGATTTACTTTTTTAAAATGGACCCTATAGCATAATATGTTTTGCAGTACCAGGTGAGTTTAAACAAAATGCTAAAACCTAATCCTGGTGAACTTAAAGGACCAGGTCTCTAAGTATACAAAGCATCTGGGAGTGTGGTGGCACTGCGCTAGCTGCCAAACCATTGGGATTTCTGATCTATGGGATAGTGGATTACTGGAGTTTTACTTATTCATTACTTTAATGTTAACAATCTTTACAGCATCTTTCATTACTGCAACAGTATCACAACATTTAGATACACTGGCAACCGTAGGTGTTTAGGGTTAAATGTATTTATTTAACCTACCTTTTATAAACATACAGTTGCACTAAAGAGATGCTGAGGTGATTTGCATGAACATTGGAAAGTTTGTGGTAAATTGAGAGGCTGAGGGAAACTATGGCAGTGTATAAAGTTACTATATGTGGAGCCTAGATAGAATAAATAATAAAGGTGCATTTCTTTAAGCAAAGGGGCAAAAACCCTTTTGTACGTGAATTTAAAATTAAAGCATCAGCTGCTCAGTACTGTAACTTCAGCAACACTTTTCTGTCTCCGATAATGTTATTTTGATTTAACAATTATTGGAATGATATAATGACATTTCCCTTTTTAATTATTAGTGCACTATACTACCCTTGCAACTTGATACAGTATTGTAAAATTTATATCATTTTAAATTTTAAGTATACTATAATATGAAGTGTGGCTGTGCAACCCTTACACAGTGATAACATGACTACCTATGCCTTTCCATGTGGCCTTGCAGACCACTATCGCCAATTAGCGAATGGGTCACAGGATCAGTCTTTAGTTTGTCCTGTCTTAAGACCTTCAACTTTCCAAGTCACTCTGATATTTGAAAGCTGATATTTGAAATAGTTAAAAATGACTTCAAAATAGTTTTTAGTTGAAAGCACATGAAGCTACATGATTATTTAAAACCATAAATGGAAATGAAGGGATTAAAAAAAAGAAAATCTGACCTAAGCTGCATTTTTTTAAAAACTGAATGAGGCCTTGCTAGATTCACCTGCTGTGGCAGAGTGAAACTAGGGGCTGGGGACATGGGAGTGAATTTTTTTTCTTCTATACTAAGGTCTTTTGGAATTTAAATTTATTTCCCACTTTTTATAGGAATATTTTAGAGCTGTTCGAATTTTTTGAGGATGAAGCACATTTTTACCTGGTGTTTGAAAAAATGCGTGGAGGTAGGTCAGTTACTTTTCCAGGAAAATAGTGTACAGTGAAATGTTATTGATGGATAAATTAATAGATCTCACAGCAGGGCAAAAGCTAATGTGTACCATTTGCTCAACTTTATGTTTGTGGACCTCCTTGGAAGGAAAAGTTAAACACAAAGTAGTGTTTGATGATTTTTTCTAGAGGAATAGAGAGGGCCATTCTTTTTTGCCCTTATTTCATTTATTTGTTTGATGGATATCGAGGTTGCAAGGCAATATTGAAAAAACAGTAAGAAATGTTCTTATTGACCAATGCCTTTCCTTGGGGGGGAAAAACTATAAAACTTTTTTGTATTCTTTCCACACTGTACTTTAAAATAATTGTATTTGTAGACTTTCATAATACTTCTGTCACAACAGGGAATAGCTCACAGTGTGGAAGATGTGGTCTGACCAGCTTTTTGTATGTCTGCTGCATAACTTGTAACTTTTTGTGTTACAGTCCTTCAGATCAGAATTTCATTAGCCATTTTGATGATTTTTTTGGATCTGTCTATTTCACTTTAATAAAGGTACATTATCTTTTTAGGCTCCACCTCTATTTTTATCATTTGGAGAATATTCTGGTCTATCATTGGACTCCATTTTGCATAGTTTCGCTCTTTTTCTTAATCACTTTGTAATTTACTGTTTCTGTATTCACATTATGCTGCTGGTCTTTAATAAATCTGGTTGAATATTTTTAGCTGTGACGCTGATTCCTATAGGACACCACTAACATGATCTATTTTTTTCTAACTTGACCAGCTGAACATTTTCTGTCATTTCGTCCTCAATTAACTCTGATACTGATTTAATAATTTTTATAATAATTTTCAGGTCCACACATGAGCATGTTGCCATGAACAGTAGCAGACAGCAGATAGACAAACAGCTTACAAGAGAAGAGGGAGCTGCAAGAACTTATTCAGCTGTAGTAGTTCTAGTATGTGAGTGCTAAGGACAAGGCTGAAGTAGTTCCAACCATGCTCAGCTAGAAAGGCTGCTCCTTCTTTGCTTCAGGCTAAGATCTCCAACAATACAAAAGCCGTCTTAGCTAATTTAGTTGTCTCATTGAGACATCTGGAAATGAATGAATACAGTAAGTCTATGGGACCTGACACTTGTATAAAATCAGAATTGACTTTATCATCATATGCACAAATGCTTATATGTGCAAGTGAAACCTACAGCAATGTCATTGACACAGGGCATATAAGCAGCATTCACAAGAAAAACATAAATTAATATTTTTTGTACAAGAAAGATCACAATTGGATCTGACAAAAATTCCATAGTGCAGTCATTCAACTGGTCATAGTATTGCTGAACTCTCATGATAGGATTGTGCTGGCTGATTAAAGAACCAGATGATTCTAAGTACTAAAAATCTCCATTCAGAACCAGGCCTAGGCCAAAGAATTCCAGTACAGTTGAAACAGTAGCATCTATAATTAATTGCCCACTTGTGTTTGTGGGTGAGAAGAAAGGACAAATCCTTCCAATTTAGTTAATTATTGCCAGATCAATCTAGATTAAATATCAAAAAAGTGATGGGCGTTGCCAAGAAATATTTATTGAATCAATAATCTAGCCACCAATACCTCACTATTTAAGAGAGAAGGGAGAAAGGAAAGTGAGGACTCAGAGCAGATGGCTTAATGCCAGTAGGATAGAAAATGGCAAGCTTTATAATAAAGCATATGATAACAGGAGAGTGGGAAATCAACAGAATTTGGCAAAGTCAGCATAAATTTATGGAAGCAAAGTAGTAATTGACAAATTGACTAGAATTTTTTTGAGGATTTAACTATTAGAACAGACAAGGGAAAGCCAGAAGATCTGACAAAGTTGCATCTTTTGAAAAGGCCTTTAAAAGGTCATTCTGCAAGATTGAAGTACATGGGATTGAGGGTGGTATTTTAGCCTGTAATGAAAATTTGGTTGAAAGACTGGTATAAATAGTTCTTCATTGTGTTGCTAGACAGTAACGGGGGAATGGCAGGGATTAATGCTTTGGCTTCAGCTAGACACAATATTAGTAACTTGAAGGAACCAAATATACTTTCAAGTTCACTAATTATGCAGAACTAGTTGGGATTGTGTGTAATGAACAAGGCACAACGAGACTTTAAAGTGATACAGATGAGTTGAATGATTGGGCAAATATGTAACAGTGCGGTATAAGATAGATAAATGTTATGTGAAAAGAGAAGTGCAGAGAATATTATTTAAGTGATATTTTAGGAAATGTTGACGCACAAAGAGACAGGTACCATTATACACCTCTCATGGTAAGTAAACTTCCAGGTTATAGAAGCATTTAATAAAGCAATTGGTATGTTGGCATTTATTACAATAACATTTGAGTACAGGAAGATATTTCCCCTGGCTTGGGTATTTGAAATGGGGTCTTGTAGGGTAAGACATTGAGGAACAAATTGAAGAGAAAATTCTTCATGAAGAGAATGGTGAGTCCATAGTATTCTTTACCGTAGAGAGATGTAGAGATCAAGTTGCTTAATAAATGTAAGAAAAGGATAGATAATTAGAAATGAAAAGTATTAAGTGGTGTGGGGGAAGGGTGCAGATACTGTATGAAGATGAGAGAAACAGCTATGACCCAGTTGAATGAGAGAGCAGCATTGAATAGCCTAATCTCTCATTCAAATTCAACGAGAGAGCAGTACTACTTGGCCTACTACCACTGAATGTTCTGTTCACTGATGCCTACTTTGGGCTGTGCTAGGACTTTTAGAGAATTCCAGAAGTGAAATAAAAGTGACTTCCTTTGATAATCAAGGTAGAATTTCAGTCTGTGATATCATGAAACCCTAGTAAAATTGTAGGCAACAGGCATCATGGGGGGAAAACTGTCCAATGCTTGGGATTATACTTTGCACAAAATGAGGATAATTTAGGTTGTTGGAAGTCTGTCATCCCCGGCCTTGGACTCTTCTTCAATCACCTTTGGGAAGTCTCAGAAATGGGGTTCTTTGTTGAATGAATATTGTCCAATTTTAATTGTAAATTCTCAGCAAATGAGAAAAGCCACACTTGCAGGGAGCAAGACCAAGAGTGCATTGAGGCATGGGCATATAAGCAAAGTTAATGGCACAAAAGTGTCAGTAACCATTTCCAACAAGAACGAGTCCTTGAAATTTAGTGCTATTACCAGCACTGAGTCCTCTACCTTCAGCTTCCATGGAGAAATACTGTGGCTATAGTGAGATTCATCTTCTGACAACCCAAGGCACTTGCACTGTTATTTAAAACAACAGTTAAGATCATGATTAAATAATCTACACATACCTGGATGACTAATACTGAAAACACTGAAGAAACTCAAAATTTTCCAGGTTAAGAACAGCTCACTGAAATGGTATTTTTAAAGTTTGTTTCTTCCACCACTGACTTGCAGTGGTTGTAGTACGTATCACCTACAAGTTGACCTTGTGCTACTTCCATAAGATGATCTTGAGAGAACCAACCAACCCTGTAACCAAGAGAAAATGAAAGGAACCCAAGATGAAGGCTTCAGACAAAAGGGAATACCGCCATCTGCTGGTTCCATTCCCAGGTTGCACACAGTCCTAAGTTACAAATGTGTCCTGGTGGAAATACCTTCACCAAAAAGAGTGCAGAGGTTAAGATGGTAGCTCTTCACTGTAACCTTGGCAATAAGAGATGTACAATAAAGGCTGGTCTTGTTTTTCCACCTGTCACCCTGAAGCCTCTTTTGAAATCTCTTTAAATCTGGGCTCTCTAGTACTTGACCACTCTATTAGACCATAAGGTATAGGAGCAGATTTAGGCCATTTGATCCATGGAGTCTTCTCTGCCATTTCATCATGGCTGATCCAATTTTCCTCTCAACCTTAATCTTCTGCCTTCTCTCCATATCCCTTCATACCCTGACCAATCAAGAATCTATCAACCTGTGCCTTAAATATACATTAAGACTTGGTCTCCATAGCTGCCTGTGACAACGAATTCCACAGATTCACCACACTCTGGCTAAGGAAATTCCTCCTCATCTCTATTCTAAAAGAATGCCCCTCTATTCTGTGGCTGTGTTGTCTGGTCTTAGACTCTCCCATCATAGGAAATATCCTCTTCACACATGCTTTCTCAAGGCCTTTCACCATTCGATTGGTTTCAATGAAGTTACCCCTCATTTTTCTGAATTTTAATGAATACAGGTCCAGAGCCTTCAGGCACTCTTCATATGACAAGTCATTCAACCCTGGAATCATTTTTGTGAACCTCCTTTGAACCGTCCCCAGTTTCAGCCAATCCTTTCAAAGATAAGGGGGTCAAAACTGCTCACAGTACTCCAAGTGATGCCCTATCAGTGCTTTATAAAGTTTCAACATTATATCTTCGCTTTTAGATTTTAGTCTTCTTGAAATGAATGCTAACATTGCATTTGCCGCTTTCCCCACAGACTTAAGTTGCAAATTAACCTTCAGGGAATCCTGCACAAGGACTCCCAAGTCACTTTGCAGCTCAGTTTTTTGTATTTTCTCTCTGTTTCTTCTACCAGATGTTCATGACCATACACTTCCCAGCACTGTATTCCATCTGCCATTTCTTTGCCAGTTCTTCTAATCTGTCCAAGTCCTTCTGTAGCCTCTCTACTTCCTCAATCTTCACCAATCCACAAATCTTCATATCACCTTTAAACTTTGCAATAAAACCATCAATTCCATCATCCAAATCATTGACATGTAGTGTAAAAAGAAATGATCCCAACCCAGACCCCTGTGGGACACACTAGTCACCAGCAGCCTACTAGAAAAGGCTCAATTTATTCTCACTCTTTGCCATCAGCGACTGCTTTATCCATGCTAGAATCTTTCTTGTGATAGCATGGCTTATACTTGTTAACAGCATCATGTGTGGCACCTTGTCAAAGGCCTTCTGAAAATCCAAGTACTCAACCTCAACTGACTCTCCGTTATTTATCCTTGTTATTTATGAAAAGAATTCCAACAGATTTGTCAGGCAGGATTTTTCTAAGACCTCATTCTTAATAATTGACTCCAATATCTTACCCACCACTGAGGTCAGACTAACTGGCCTATAGTTTCCTTTCTTCTGCCACTTCCTTCTTGAAGAGTGGACTGACATTTTCAATTTTCTAGTCCTCTGGAACCATTCCAGAATCTATTAATTCTTGAAAGATCATTACTAGTGCCTCCACGATCTCTTCAGCCAGTTCTTTCAGAATGCTGGGGTGTACACAGTCTGGTCCAGGTGACTTATCTACCTTCAGACTTTTCAGTTTCTCAAGAGCTTTCTGTCTAGTTGTGGTAACTTCACACACTTCATGACCCCTGACACCTGGAATGTCCGCCATACTGCTAGTGTGTTCCACAGTAAAGACTGATGCAAAATACTCATTCAATTATCTGCCATTTCGTCGTCCCCATTATTACCCCTCTAGCATCGTTTTCCAGCTGTCCAATATCCACTCTCATCTCTCTTTTACACTTTATTTATCTGAAGAAACATTTAGTATCCTCTTTAATATTATTGGCTAGCTTACTACCGTCTTCCATCTTTACTTTTTGTAGTTGCCTTCTGTTAGTTTTTAAAAGCTTCCTGATCCTCTAACTTCCCACTAATTTTTACTCTATTATACGCCCTCTGTTTGGCTTTTATGTTGGCAGCGGTGGTGTGCTGAATAAAAAAAATGTTATTTTATAATTCAAGGACTTTTCATTAGAAAGTAATGCCTTGGGAGTTGAAATTAATTTTTCCAGCCACTTGAACTCATTTTACAATATATTTACAACATAATTAGTCAAAAGTTACATTAGGTTTAACAAAATCACTTGAAGATGGTGAATGATTTTCAGTTATGTCAATCATTCTTTCAAACTCTGGTTTAGACAGTGAGCAGTGCATCAAACCTTACATTCTATCTGGAACAAATTACTGTCTATATATGGATGATTATCAAGCAAATATTCTAATAGCAGAAATATTTGCTTAGGAACAGGTTTGACTCTTATTAATTGGCACACTTTCTTTACTCATCTAAGCACATAAATAGTAGGTACATCTCTCCTTAATATTTGTTCAACATTATGTACAACTTCAGATTCTCTAGACCAATGTTAGTCATTTGTAAAGTTTGTGGAGTATGGCTCCCAATTGTCATGCCATGGGCAGGTGTACTGATGGAGCATGACTGGAATAGAGTCAAGTGGGTGGATGAAGCATTACCTTCAACAGGGCCAGGGAGGATCTATATTGATGCAATTATTAAAAAGGCATGGCATCAGTTATACTTCATTAGGAGTTTGAGGCGCTTTGGAATGTGGAAGGAAATCAGAGCACCTGGAGGAAACACATGCAATGTGGGGACAGTGTACAGACTCCTTAAAGATGGTGCTGGTATTGAACTCCGAATTCCAATGCTCTGAGCTGTAATAGCACTGTGTTAACCACTAAGCTACTGTGGCATCCTGACGTAATGTTATAAATTAGCTTTCGCATAGTTCTCTTGTTTACATAAAATCAGATGCTTTTTTTTTGCTTATGGGCACTTATCTCCTTAGAAAATTGTACTCATTGCTTTCTCCCTCCTAATTTTATAGAAGGTTTCAGGAGATGCATAGAAAGCTCTGGTATTAAATTAGCCAACATCTACAACTTAACCACATCAAATTTAGGTTACACGTGTGTGGAGAAAAGTAATCATATAATTTCTGGGTAATTTTGGGCTTTAGGTGATGTTGCTGCAATTTGGTATTGTTGCCCATGTCATCAAGCAGATGCTTCATTACAGGAATGTTTGGTATTATTGAACATATTCAGTAGTCCTCTCATCAGATTTGTATTTTTCGTAATTACTGTAATTTATCATTTCTTCCAGTAATAGCTTGTGACAGTAACAGACCTGTTCCTAAGCAAGTATTTCTGCTATTGTATTAAAATATTTGCTTGATAAACATCTATATATAATAAATCATTTGTTCCAGGTAGAATGTAAGGTTTGATGCATGGCTCTGTCTAAACCAGAGCTTGAAAAATAATAGACATAACTGAAAGTCGTTCACCATCTTCTCGAGTGATTTTGCTAAATCTAATGTAACTTTTGACTAATCCTGTTGTAAATATATTGTGAAATGAATATACTGTGGTGCTAGAAAGTTTGTGAAGCTTGTAGAATTTTCTCTATTTCTGCGGATGTATGATCTAAAATGTGATCAGATCTTCATGCAAGTCCAAAAACTAGATAGAGAACCCAATTAAATAAATAATACAAAAACATTCTTGTTTATTTATTTATTGAGAAAAATGATCCAATATTACATGTATTTGTTAGAAAAAGTATGTGAACCTCTGGGGTAATGTCTCCTACAAAGCGATTTGGAGTTGGGTATTCAAATCAATGAAATGAGATTGGAGGTGTGGGATGTAGACACACAAAGTCAGGTTACTGACAGAACCTGCTCTTCTCAAGAAAGATCTGTTTCAGATTCAGATTATTGTCATTTAGAAACCACAAATGCAATGCAGTTTTAAAAAATGAGACAACGTTCCTCCAGAATGATATCACAAAAGCATATGACAAAATGGACTACACTAGAAAATCCACGTAACGTTTGGCAATGTCCAATCCAGAGTCCGGAGAGGCTGCTGCATATTAATATCGCGCTACCCTCTTAGCGCGTTCCCCGGAAAGGAGCTCCAAATCCACCAGCCAAACGACCAAAAACTAAAGCTACAAGACCTGCGCAAAACCACATAGTTACAACATATAGTTACAACAGTGCAAATAATAGCATAATTGATTAAAAAAAACAAACCATGGGCACAGTAAAAATAGTCCAAAGATGTTAAAAGACTATCGGTTCAAAAGAAATCACCACACAGTTTCCACAAGTCCCCAGGGTCCCGACAGACTCGCCATCCCACGCCGGCAGCAGAAGGGAATACCCCCGCTATGGACTTCCACGGCGCCGCTCGACTCAGCCTCGCAGACGCAGCACACGACGAAAGCTCCGTCGAAACCAGCCTCGCAGATGCAGCACACACCGAAAGCGACCTGACCGCAGTGGACTCCGAGTCCGTCAACCATCCCCTCTGGCACAGCTTCTCTGAGCACCATCCTCTGCCAAGCGTATTAAGATGGCCCCGCCAACAGCCATCGGCAACGCGACCCCGAGGACTGGGGGCCTGTTCTTCCCAGCAGAGTCCCGGACCTCACAGCAGCAGCAGCAACGAAGAAGGTCTTCCTGGAGATTTCCCGATGTTCCTCTGTGCTCCCACATCTGTTTTCAATCAATTATGATTGCGCACGGCACCCCACTTCACAAATAACAGATAATCAGCTCCGACCCTTGTGCACCATTCCTTGATCAAAACAGAAGAATAAGAATTGTAGAAATGCATGAAGCTGGAAAAAGCTACAAAGGCATTTCTAAAGGCCTGAGTGTTTATTAGTCCATTGTAGGAGAAATTGTGTACAAATGGGGGAAACCTGGTACTATTGCTATCTCCCTAGGAGTGGGCAGCCTACAAAGATCATACCAAGAGCACAGCATGCAATGCTGAAGGAAGTGGAAAAAGAGCGCAAGGGTAAAAGCAAAAGACTTGCAGAAATCTCTAGAACTTGCTAAATTCTCTGTTCATGTGTCCATTATAAGAAAAACACTGAACAAGAAGGGTGTTCATGAAAGGACACCATGGAAGAACCCACTGCTCTCCAAAAATAAAAACATTGCTGCACGTCTCAAATTTGCAAAAGACTACCTGGATGTTCTACAACACTTTGGAAACAATGTTCTGTAGACAGTGGAGACAAAATTTGGACTTTTTGTCAGAAATCCACACTGCTATGATTGGAGGATAAAGGGCACTGCACACCAACACCTAAGCCTCACCCCAACTGTGAAGCATGGTGGAAGGAGCATCATGGTTTGGGGCTGCTTTGCTGCCTCAGGGCCTGACAGCAATTGTTGAGGGAACAATGAATTCAGAGTTGTATTGAGACACTTTTCAGGAGAATGTCTGGGTAGCGGTCCGTCACCTGAAGCTTAATAGAAGTTGAATAATGCAACAAGACAATGATCTGAAAGACTAGAGTAGATCACGAATCAATGTTCTGATCTTAATCCTACAGAAATGTTGTGGAAGGACTTGAAGCAAGCAGTTCATGCAAGGAAGCCCACCAACATCCTGGAGTTGAAGCAGTTTTGTAAGGAGGAATGATGTAAAATTCCTCCAAGTCATTGTGCAGGACTGATCAGCAGTTACTGGAAATATTTGGTGTAAGTTATTGCTGTACAAGGGCGTCACACCAGTTACTGAAAGCAAAGGTTCACATACTTTTTCCAACAAATAATGTAACAATGAATTACTTTTCTCAATAAATAAATGAACGAGTATAATGTTTTTGTGTTATTAATTGGGTTCTCTTTATCTAGTTTTAGGACATGTGAAGATCTGATTACATTTTAGGCCATATTTCTGCAGAAATAGAGAAAATTCTAGAGAGTTCACAGACTTCCAAGCACCACTGAAAAGGAGTTCAAGTGCTGTAAAAATTTAATTTTAACTCCTAAGGCATTATTTTCTAATGAATAGCCCTTGCGTTATAAAATACATTTTTCATTCAGCACACCACCATTGCAAAGCATTTGAATGAAATCAGTTAAGTTCAGAAGCAAGAGGTGTGGTGGTAAAGTGAGAGTTGTGTAGGTGGTTTAATTATTACTGACAATCAGTAAGTGATTGACTGCCAAGAATTGGTAGTGAGTTTGGCTCTGGCAGTTGGTAAGCAATGGGTTAGTAGTGTTTGGTTGCTAGGGATCAGTGTGGAAGGATAGTGCGAATATAACGTGAGTAGGTTCTGCTCCTTGGAATTGGGGGCTGAAATTTGGACTTGAGAAGTTAGTATTCCACACAATTAAAACTAAAGTGTATCTTAGAGTAATGTAAACAAAATGCTGGGGGAACTCAGCAGGTCAGGCAACATCTATGGAGAGGAATAAAGAGCTGATGTTTTGGGCCAAGTCCCTTCATCATTTGAAAGTTCGGTTGATTGCCCGAGCTTGGCAAAACGTTTGGAGACATTTTGGCTCCAATCGAGAAGCCATCGTCAGTGCGCAGTTGAGGGTCCTGTCTGCTCAGAATGATGGTTTATATACTCCCCCCGTGGTCCAAATGGATATTGATTAGATGTTGCAATCTGCTTGGTTGGCTGGTTCGAAACACTGAACGGTTTAGCAGTAAAAGATTCTGATTAGCTAGCTTCAAGGGAAGTCAGTTGGAAGCATTTGCTTTGCTGTCCATATCCCAAGATTACTGGTGATTTGTTGATTGTTGACGTCGTCGTTTCTCTTTTTTCATTGATGAATCCTTATACAGTAAACCACGTTTCGAGAAATTCTCATTCTTTTTTGTTCTTGCTTGAGACAGGACTCTGGCTGTTGTCCAGTCGAAATGGTGTTCTCCTTCATTTTCATGTGCTGATACTAGTGAGAGTAGGTCGTGCCTTTTGCACAGACCTCCCTTGAAGCTAGCCAATCAGAATCTTTTACTGCTAAACTTCAGTGTTTTGAACCAGCCAACCAAATCAGTGTGTCTAATCAATATCCACTCGGAACCTGGAGGAGTATGTAAGCTGGCATTCTGAGGAGACAGGACCCTCAGCTGCACACTGATGATGGCTTCTCAATTGGAGCTGAAACATCTGCAAGCATCTTGCCAAGCTCGGCGATCAACCAAACTTCCAAATACCCAACCTGATCTACTAATATTCCATGATATTTCAAGCCCTCCATCATCTCAGCCCGAAACAACATCGGCTCTTTATTCCTTTCCATAAATGCTACCTGACTTGCTGAGTTCCTCCAGAACTTTGTGTGTGTTGCTCTGGATTTCCAGCATCTGTATGATCTCTTGTATTTATAAAGCGTATCCTATTTAGTTTTTTTTTGAAAAGTGGCATTCATCAAAATTAACCTTTAAAAATAATCTTTGGCTTCTAGGCTCCATCCTAACACACATTCAAAGAAGAAAGCACTTTAATGAAAGAGAAGCAAGTATTGTTGTGAAAGAGATCGCAGCTGCCTTGGATTTTCTGCATAACAAAGGTAAAGAACTGCCATTTTGTTAGGGAGATGCCAGTATTAAACTAGAGATGCACTAATTTTTGGAATCCAAGCCTTCAGAACTATAGCCATGACATTTGCTAGCCCCCAGGTCTTTACTATGTTCAGTGCTCTTTCCTGTTTCTGGATATCACAAGGATAGAATCAAATTGGCTGAAGATTAGCTTCCATGATGGCTTGACCTCATTATGAAGCTGAACCGAATGATCAGCTTGGTGTCTCTGGTTGATCATTTGTTGCAAATTCATCATCCTTGCCGTTGGCCTTAGCATAGTGTATTCTATCATTTGAGAAGAAGGGAATGTCCTTGGAGCCTCATCCTCCTTTTAGCTGTTTAACTAACCATTACCATTCACAGGTAGTTGCGTTAGGACAACAGAGCTTTGATCTGATCCATTGATTGTGGTATCTCTAGTTGCTGCTTGTCATTTTTGTTGGAGTCAGAACACACACAAGGAAAGATGGTTGTGGTTATAGTAGCTCAGTCAATACAGCCCCAGGATATCACTGCATGAGTTCTTCAGACAACTCTTCATACCTTCAGTGCCTTCATCAATCACTTAAATAAGCTCAAAGGTGTAGCTGTTCATGAATTTGTGCATGATCCAGTTCCAATTGCTCCCTCTGACCAAATGAAGTGGTTCATGGTTGCAGTGTCCCAAGATCCTTAAAGTTTCAAAGTACATTTATTATCAAAGAATGTATAAATTATATAACCTGAGATTACAGGCAGCCACAAAGCGAGAAACCCGAAAGAACCCAATTAATTAAAAAAAAGACCAACACCTGATGTGCAGAGAAATGGGAAAAAAACACAAATCATACAAGCAATAAATCCTGATAACAGTTGAGGAAAGAGAAAATGTTGTATTGAATTAGTAAACTCTCCTTTAAAATTTGATTTTGTAACTGGAATCATTTGTTTGTTAACCATAATGCTTCCATGTAACTTATCATCTTGCCAACACTTGAGTTTGAGTGTTATACCCACTTTCTGTCTGAAACAGAGTCCAATAGCTGAGGTACCATACAGCTTATTACAATCTGTGTGACGTCTGTAACAAGTTAAATTCTTTTGCTTCTGTGTTTTATGGAATATCTAGAGGCACCACATCTCCAGTATTCAATGGACATTAAAAGCTCAACATCTGAAAAGAGTCATAAAGCATTGAAACAGATCCTTCAGATAAACATTCTGGCCATCAGCACGTTTTTACATGAATCTTATGCTAATCCAGTTTTATTCTCCCCTCACCCCCAGTGTGATATTCAGGCTCATTGGTTATAAAAGGAAATCATCAGAGACAAAACAAGGTGAGCTAACTTGGCCTAAGACATGATCATAGATCTCTAAGAGAAGTGAGAGAAACTTAGAATTCTTGCAGCAGAGAAGGAAGCCATTACTTCAAGAACAAGTAACATTCACACAATGGAAGTGCCATGCAATAACTTTATGTTCTAAGAATGTTATCATTACTCAGAATATTGCTTTTGGGGTGACCAGTAAACAAACCTTATAAATACTATAGCTATGAGAGCGTTATCCTTGTAATAGATGGGTATCTGTGTGGCCAGTCGTATCTCTTGATAGCCTTTTCACTGCCTACAAGGTTACAAAGTGTGATAAAACAATCTACATTCCTGGATTAATGCAATTTCAGCAATGGACTAATCAGCCTGCTTGATTGGTACTCCATCCACAACCCTAAACATCATTCCCTCCTTTGCTCATAAGGCAGCTACAGTGTATGCCATCTAAAAGTACTCCGTAGTTACACACCTTTGCTCCTCTCACAACACCTCCTACACTACAGTCTCTAAAATCAAGAAGGAAAAATACACTAATGGTGACAAATATTTTTCCCCTGGAGAGTTATTTAAAATATATAATGCTGCAGTAAAATTCAAAATATTGATGTTTGACTGTAACAATACAGACTGATCGGTTTACTATAGTCTCACGTGCCTAAGGTACAATGAAAAGTTTGTCATGCGCACTGTTCATACAGATCAGTCCATTACAATCGTGTATTGAGTTAGTACAAGGTAAAACAACAACAGAGTGCCAGAACAAAGTGTAACAACTACAGAGAAAGTGCAGTGCAGGTAGACAATATGGTTTAAGATTACAACAAGGTAGATTACGAGGTCAAGAACCCATTTTATTTTGTATCTTCTTTCCCATGCCAGAAGAGAGCATGTCTGGAGTGGGTGGGGACTCCGATTATGCTGGCCGCTTTACTGAAGCAGCGAGAGGTGTAGACCACGTCCATGGAGGGGAGGTTGAGCTGTCTCCATCACTCTCCACAATTTCTTATGATCATGGATAGAGCAGTTACCACACCAAGCTGTGATGTATCTGGATATGATGCTTTTTTGGTGAGGGTCAAAGGGGACATGCTAGATTTCTCATCCTCTCAAGGAAGTTGAAGCACCCATGAGCTGTCTTGGCTGTGGAGTTAATGTTGTGGGACCAGGACAGGCGATTGATTGGTGATGTTCGCTCCAAAGAATTTGTGTGCTGAAGGAGAATACAACATAAGTTTGATCATAATAATGCAGATAGATTGATCATTTAAAATATCCTGCGCAGATTGGAAGGTTATGATCAGATCATTTCAGATTTCACTCTTGCAGCAGTGAAATATGTCATGCAGTGTAAAATCTAGTATTTTTAACGGGGTTCCTTAGACTGGGTTTCTCTTATGTAATTCACTTTTTACTATTCTTGTGAAGGTATAGCACACAGAGATCTGAAGCCAGAGAACATCCTTTGTGAATTTGCAGAAAAGGTAAAATGTCTGTTGTACCCTTTTTTAATCTATATGGCATTGCATTGTTCTGGCTATGTTAATTATTTTTTGCATCACTAAGAGCTTCTGGAAGTCTGAGCCAGCTGCTTACAATCTGAAATGTGTCAATAATCCCCTTGTTGTTCATTTTTACTACTGAGATCTGCTGGAGATATGGTTAGTTTTTTTAAAAATGCAATAAAAGATCAGTATAATGGGGTATATCAAATGAAGCAGATCACCTTAAAGAAAAACGAAACTAATGGCAGGAAAATTGCAGCATTGCCAGATGATGATTGACTTTATGAAAATAATTTCAAAACAAACTAAAACATTGTATCACACCCTCCTAGGGGTATTGGATTAAATGAAATGATAAAATGAACCCATTTTTAAATTATTTTGTAAAACAGTTACATTCAGCAATGGTGGGCATCAGTACAGTATTATGTTGCAATGATTTAAAACAAGCAGACCTTTGCGTGAATGGTTAGGTGAATGTCATGACATTTTGGAGTTGTGTAGCACTTTTAAATGTCATTCAAAATAAATCCAACATGATTTTTCTTATATCATTGTGTAAATAAATCATGTACAGAATTTGATACCTCAAGAGACTTCAGATCGGAATCTGAAACAGTCTTGAAGCAGGATCTCGACTCAAATATCGACCAGTATTTGTCTCCGTAAATGTTGCTTGACATAGATACATAGAAAACATTAAAAAACCTACAGCACAATACAGGCCCTTCAGCCCACAAAGTTGTGTTGAACATGCCCCTGCCTTAGAAATTACTAGGCTTGCCCATAGCCCTCTGTTTTTCTAAGCTACATCCTGAGCCCCTCCAGCAGTTTGTATTCTTATGTATATTCTGTGCCGTCTTCATTTTTGACATCCTTTTTGTTCAGAAGCCAGCGTAAATGCAGGTGGGTAAGAACATGCAAACATGAATCGATTCACAATTTTATGATGTGACTGTGACGCATCTAAAAGCCAGATTTTCTTTTTGTGTTCTAGGAGGAACCAAAATAATAATTTTTCTATTAATCATTTTCCTTAACCATTTAATAGCATCAGTGAAAGGCTAAGCTCTTAATCAAGTTTCTGGCTTAGAGTGGGAAGAGCAGGAGTTTGAGGCAGATTCCTAGCCTGACTAGAGCTCAGGACTTATTTTAGTACTGATTCTTTTAGCACCCTCATTTCTAGGTACACATCCTGAGAAATGTGAGAGATCTCCTGTCATATCTCTTTCTCGTGGGATGTCTTCTTCATCTGGAATTTTCATCTTTCAGTCATTTGGAGTCATATAGTAATACAGCATTGGCCCTTTGGTCCAATGTCCGTGTTGGCCCTGGTACCCCCAAGCTAGCCCATTTGGCTTGTTTGGCTCATATATCTCTCAACACTTCCATCCCTGTACTTAATCAAGTGTCATTAATGTTGCTATTGCACCTACCACAACTGTTTTCTCTGGCAGTTCATTCCATATATACACAACCTTTTGCATAAAGAAGTTGCCCCTCTAGTCCCTTTTAAATCTTTCATCTTTTGCCTTAAACCTACGCTCTCTAGTTTTTAATTCCCCTTCCATGACATTCACCCCTTCTCTACCTCTTACAATCTTGTGCATGTCTAATGTCACCCCTCAATCTCCTGTGTTCCAAGTAGTAACATTCCAGCCTCCTCAACCTCTCTCTGTGTCTATAACTCAGGCCCTTGAGTCCTGCACTCTCTCTAGTTCAATGATGTCTGTCCTTTATTAGTTAACTTCTGGACTGCTGTTTGAACTTAACATATTATTCTCAACTTCTGCTGAGAGCTATGCCATTTTGGGAATGTTAAATAATAAACTGTCATACTATCTCTTTTTCTTTCCACACCTACAGATAAGCCCAGTGAAAATTTGTGATTTTGATCTTGGTAGTGGAGTGAAGCTAAGCAGTGCCTGTACTCCTATAACCACTCCTGAGTTGATGACTCCGGTTCGTAACTATAATTACACTTTCTACTTTTAATCTCTACATTATTTTCCTGTAATTTTGTTTGAATTTCAGCGTAGGTATTTCATTGTTATTTCAACAGTGATAATGACTCATTCTCCGTAATCCATTCAAGGACAAGACGTGCAAGGTTTTTTTTGAATGAGACTATATAATTACACTTTATTTCAAATGCTTCCTTGCTAAAGTTCTCAAGACACAGCTTTGAAATGGTGGAAATCTGTGTTAAGTATGCACTGTTATGTTAAATGGATTGTCCAGTGACTAAGATGGATGAGTCTACCATTAAGCAGAGAATGTAACTAAGCTAGCTGTTAGAAATGAAGTGTGGGCAAAACTTTATGGTGAAAAATAATAGTGTCAGTGGCTTCAAATGAAGAGTAAATCAGACAGTAGCTTTCGGTAGGCCCGTACGTGGAAATCAAATAGTTGTTACCTGACTTCACTTCTCGGAGGGAAAATTTGCTTGCAGTTATAGTATTGAAGGTGGATATGTAGTTAATAAACAGTCTAATGTAGGTGTTTTTACTGTCTAGATGTTCCAGAGATGAATGTTGGGCCAGGGAGCTGGCACCTGTCATAGACCTATTTCGGTGGTAGGCCAATTGCAGTGGGATAAGGTTAACTGGGAAGCTGGAGTGACCAGCTCTTGAAGCACTTTATAATGGTGGATCTCACAACCACTGGGTGGTAGTTATTAAGGCACATTACTTGTTTATCTTAGGTAGCGGAATGTTAGTGGTCTTCTAAAAGCACGTGGGAACCTCAGATTCAAGCAGGGGCAAGTTACAAATGACTACAAATACTCCCGCCAGCTGATCTGCAGGGGAACTAAGGACGTGGCCAGGGACACCATCTTTGTCAGATGCTTTCCACAGATTCTCTCTCCGGAAGACATATCTTGCATCTGTAATGGTGACTGTGGGTTTAACTCTGTTGGAGGCTTGTGGTGTGGGTGGTGGAGAGGCGGGTGAGACCATAAGATATAGGTACAGAATTAGACCATTCAGCCCATTAAGCCTGCTCCACCATTCCATCATGGCTGATTTATTATCCCTCTCAACCCCATTTTTCTGCCTTATCCTTGTAACCTTTGATACCCTGAGTAGTCAGGAACCTATCAACTACTGGTTTAAATATACTCAATGACTTGGCTTCCACAGACATCTGTGGCAAACAGTTCCACAAGTTCATTACCATTTAGTTAAAGAAATTCTTCATTATCTCTATTCTAAATAGAAGTCCCTCCAGTCTGAGGCTCTGCCACCTGGTCCTAGACTCCCCTAATATGGGAGATGCCTGTTCCACATCCAAGTTATCTAGTCCTTCAATACTTACAATATTCTATAGGTTTTAATGAGGTTCTCTCCCCCACCCCATTCTTCCAAACTCCAGCAAATACAGGCTCAGAGCCATTAAATGCTCTTGTATGTTAACCCTTTTATTCCTGGAATCACTCTTGTAAGCTTCCTTTGGACCCTCTCCAATTCCAGTACTTTTTTTTTTAGATAAAAGGCCCAAAATGGCTCACAATACTTAAAGTCCAGTCTGACCCATGCCTTATAATGCATTATAAAAGATAACACAATATTAAAATATTATAAATACCCAAGATAGCTTATATACATTGACTGTATGTCCATAAAGTATTGCTAGTCTCTACATAAGGTAAGTGATGGGAAATAATAAAGTAGTGATGGAGTTAGTGGGTGGAGGTGTTGATCAGCCTTACTGCTTGAGGAAAGTGACTGTTTTTGAGTCTGGTGATCCTGGCATAGATGCTACATATCCTCCTCCCTGATGGGATTGGGACAAACAGTCCATGAGCAGGGGTTGTGGGTTGCTTCATGATGTTACTGGCCCTTTTTTTGGCACCTTTCTGAATATACAGTGCCTATAAAAAGTATTCACCCACCTCCCCCCCCCCCCCCCCCCCCACTCCCCGGACGCTCTCAAGTTTAATTGTTTTACAGCATTGAAACACAGTAGATTTATTTGACTTGTATTGATTCTGATCAACAGGAAAAAAACTATTTCATGTCAAAGAGAAAACAGATCTCTACAAAGTGATCTAAATTAATTACAAATATAAAACACAAAATAATTGATTGCATAAATGCTTCACCCCCTCCCCTTTAATATGATACACCAAATTATCACTGGTACAGCCAATTAGTTACAGAAGTCACATAATTAAATGGCGATCACCTGTGTGCAGTCATGATGTTTCAATTGATTGTAGTAAAAATACACCTGTATCTGGAAGGTCCAACTGCTGGTGAGTCAGTATCCTGGCAAAAACTACACTATGAAGACAAAAGAACACTCCAAGCAACTCCACAAAAAGGTTATTGAAAAGCACGTCAGGAGATGGTTACAAGAAAATTTCCAAGTCACTGAATATCCCTTGGAGTACAGTTAGATTAATAATCAAGAAATGGAAAGAATATGGCACAGCTGTAAATCTGCCTAGAGCAGGCCATCCTGAAAAACTGAGTGACCGTGTAAGAAGAGGACTAGTGAGGGAGGCCACCAAGAGACCTATGACAACTCTGGTGGAGTCACAAGCTTCAGTGGCTGAGGTGGGAGGGACTGCACATACAACTGTTGCCAGGGTGCTTCACCAGTTGCAGCTTTATGAGAGAGTGGCAAACAGAAAACCACTGTTAGAAAAAAAAACTCATCTGAAGTCTCAGCTAGGGTTTGCCAGAAGGCATGTGGGAGACTCTGACATCAGCTGGTAGAAGATTCCATGGTCTGATAAAACCAAAATTGAGCTTTTTAGCCATCAGACTAAACGCTGTGTTTGGTGTAAGCCAAACATCACACATCATCAAAACCATACCATCCCTACCCTGAAGCAAGGTGGTGGCTGCATTATACTGTGGGGATGCTTCACTGCAGCAGACCCTGGAAGATTTGTGAAGGTCGAGGGTAAATTGAATGCAGCAAAAAGCAGGGAAATCCTGGAGGAAAACCTGATACAATCTGCAAGAGAACCACAATTTGGGATACTATGTTTTCCAGCAAGACTTGAGCATAAAGCCAAAGCTACACAGGAATGGCTTTAAAAAAAACAAAGTTAATGTCCTGTCATGGCCAAGTCAGAGTCCAGACCTCAATCCAATTGAGAATTTGTGGCTGGACTTGAAAAGGGCTGTTCATTCACAATCCCCATGCAATCTGATAGAGCTTGCACACATTCCATTTGTAAAGAAGAACTGGGAAAAATCGGAGTGTCGAGATGTGCAAAGCTGATAGAGAGATATCCACTCAGATTCAAGGCTGTAATTGCTGCCAAAGGTGCATCTACTAAATGCTGACTTGAAGGGGGTGGATAATTAATTATGTAATCAAATATTTTGTGTTTAATGATTGTAATAAATTTAGACCAATTTGTAGAAATTTCTTTTCACTTTGACATGAAGAAGTCTTTTCTGTTGATCAGTGTCAAAAAAGCCAAATTAAATCCATTGTGATTCAATGTTGTAAACCAATAAAACATGAAAACCTCCAAGCGGGTGTCGGGGGGGGGGGGGGGGATGAATACTTTGTCCTTGATGGTGAGTAGGCTGGTGCCAGCGATGCATTGGGCAGTTGAGCCTTCCTGTCCACTGCTGTGGCTTTTCCACAGCTTGTTGTGATGCTCCCTAATTTGCATCTGTAGAATGATGGGAATCTGGATGTGCAAAATCCAGCTCTCTTCAACCTCCTCACAAAGTAGAGCCATTGGTGAGCTCTCTTGACTGTGTAGGATGTGTTCTAGGCCCATGGTATTACGAGAAAGATACTAACATGAATAGAAAATTGGCAGAATGGCAGGAGGCAAAGAGTGGGAATAAAGGGGGTCTTTCCTGATAGGCTGCCGATGATTAGTGGTGTTCTGCAGGGGTCAGTGTTGGGACTGCCACTTTTCATGTTATATGATATGAATATACTGTAGGTGGAGGGGCAGGTAGTGTTAAGGAAGTTGGGAGTCTGCAGAGGGACTTGCAGATTGGGAGTATGGGCAAAGTAGCAACAGGTGGAAAATAGTAGGGAAGTGTATAGTCAAGCACTTTGGTATAAGGAATACAAGTGTAGACCATTCTCCAAATAGGGAGAAAATTCAAAACTCAAGAGGTGTAAGGGGACTTGAGAGTCCTTGTGCATAATTCTATAAAGGATACCTTGCAGGTCGAGTCAGTGGCAAGGAAGGGCAATGGAATGTTAGCATTTATTTTGAGAAGACTAGAATGTAATGACTGCACAGCCAAACACCCAAGCAATCACATCAAGTTCACCAATGACATGCCGATGAACTCACTCCCCTGTATCCCTCCCCCGACACATCCTACACAGCTTCAAGCAGCTTCATGCACAGCAGATTGTCAAAGGGCTTCTGAAAATCCAAGTATGAGCTTAGGGCATTGATCAGCATGTGGAAGTATGCCATTATAGCCATTAGTGAGAATTGGTTGCAGGAGGGGCAAGACTGGCAGCTCATTGTTCTGGAGTTCTGTTATTTTAGATGTGATAGAGTGGGAGAGATTAAAGGAGGGCGTGGCATTACTGGTCAGGGAAGGTATCTTGCAGTGCTCTGACAGGACAGATTGGAGAGCTCATCTACTGAGGCTTTATGGGTAGAACTGAGGAATAAGAATGGGATTGCCATGTTAATGGAATTGTATAATAGATCATCAGTCCATTGGACTTAGAGCAAATTTGTAAAGCGTTTGCAGTCTGTTCCAAGAAACTTAGGGTTGTGATAATAATAAGGTTGTGATTTTAACTTTCCACATGTTGATTGAGAATCCCATACTATAAAAGGGCTAGGTGGGATAGAGTTTGTCAAATGTGTTCTAGAAAGTTTCCTTAATCAGTGCACAGAGGTCGCACTAGAGACAGTTTGATGCTACTTCTATTAGGGAATGATACAGGGCAGGTGACAGAAGTTTGTGTAGGGGAACACTTTGTATCTAGTGATCATAATGCCGTTAGTTTCAAGTTTATTATGGAGTAGGATGGATTAATATTCTAAATTGGCAAAAGGTCAATTTTGATAATATCAGAAAGGATCTGGAAAGTGTGAATTGGAACATGTTATTTTCTGGGAAAGGTTTACTTGGTAAGTGGAAAGCCTTCAAAAGTGAAATTTTGAGAGTACAAAGTTTGTATGTTCCTGTTAGAATAAAATACAAGGATAACAGGATTAAGGAACCATGGTTTTCGAGAGATATTGAGGCCCTGGTTAAGAAAAAGGAGGTGCATAAGAAGGTAGGAACAAATGAGGTGCTTGAGGAGTATAAGAAATGCAAGAGAACACTTAAAAGGAAATCAGGAGGACTAAAAGAAAGCATGAGGTTGCTCTAGCACAGAAGGTGAAGGAGAATTCCAAGGGCTTCTACAGATACATTAAGATCAAAAGGATAGCATGGGACAGAATTGGTTCCCTGGAAGATCAGAATGTTCATGGACCATATACAGATTATAGAAGAGGATATAGTGTTTGCTGTCTTGATGCAGGGTCTTTTTCTGTGCTGTGGTATTCTATGACTCTTAAGAGTCAATGTTTGCAATGCAGTGGCATTTGGTAAATAGTTATAAAGTTCATTGAAACAGGGCTGTTTTTTTCTTTCTGTAAAAAAATGCCCTATGGTGCTGAATCATGTGTGATTGAATTATAATCGCCAAACCTGGGAGAAATTATTTTCCTTTGAATTCTATACAACTCTGTTAAAATACTGTTTTTGCAAATACAGTTTACTAGATATTTTGTAAAGTATTGAACAAAATCATCTGCATGATATGTGTTGAATAAAAAAAATCCCATGCGGTCTACAGTTTAAAACACTGAAAACAGTAATATGGTTTAGAGTTAATCAAACCAAGGCTTATTTTGTGTGATAACTTAAAAATAAATGCTTAATTATTTTGGCATTTAATTTCTAATGACTATACTAATATCTCCAGTGTGGTTCTGTGGAATACATGGCTCCTGAAGTGGTAGAGATGTTTACAGAGGAAGCATCATTTTATGATAAGCGTTGTGATCTGTGGAGTCTTGGAGTAATTCTGTACATCCTGCTGAGTGGAAACCCACCCTTTGTGGGGAATTGTGGAACAGACTGTGGCTGGGACAGGGGAGAGGCCTGTAGAGCTTGTAAGGTAAGACGGATATTAAATCTGCAAGTGATAATTTGTCATATTAGTCAGGAGAATGGCATAATTGTTGAAGAGAAAATTATTGATGAATCTGAAGTATGTCATTACAAGAAAATGGGGCAGTGTCTGATATGAGTATTCTTATTTGAATTCAATGGTGCAGATATCACAGGTTTCCAGTAAGCACCTCCCAGTCAGATTGATATCACACTTTAACTGGAGTATTTTGTTTCCCTGGAGCTGACTGAATAGTCTTTCATCCCCCGAATCTCCTTACTCTGTATACACTAAGGGCTTTTCCTCTCCTACATTTTGCGTACAGGATAAGTTGCAACATTGTCTTGCTCTCTGTTTTTTGTTGATTTGCTCACAGCTGCTAAGTCTCCTTTCATCTCATAATGAGTCTTTATTTTAACAAGTTCACAATGACCTGTATCTCCCATCATGTTTTTCACTAATTTGCAACCAGTAATGCTTCCATAGAGTTCATATATAAACACAAAATATTTCTTGGTGTAAGTTCATGAGCTTACCACTTTGATTTTCACAGATTTTCCTCACCGGGATTTTAATTGTTAATTTTTTAATCCATCAGTGTTGGTATTTATTTGGAGTTTTACCATACACTGAAGCAATGAGAAAGCGGAGTATTCTAAAAAGCAGATGAGAAAATATATTAAACTAAATTCTCTAAAAGTTAAGAAAATCTGAACAATAATACCAGAAATCATAACAGTATCGGTAAAGCTAAAATACTAAAATCAATCTGAGATTGAATACTTTGATGGTAAACAGTCCTCTTGGGCATTTAAGTCTTAAGATATGACCAAGTTCTTTCTACGAAACTGGAAACTTAGTACATTTGCAAAGCATTTCTGTAACACCCAAGAGTATCTGGCTGTACATCAATTATATAGTTGTAACTTGAGTCAAAAATGTTTTATCAGGTTAAAATACATTATTAAAAAGTAATTAATAGTTAATAAATTAGTGGTCATAAAGAAATTCACAGTTTATAGTTTATCAGGATTCTGTTTTCCCAGTTACATTTATTCTCTTGCTTGCAATTTATGTGGTAAGTATACTGTAATTTAATAAATGTTATTTGCAGGGTATTACTAATATGTGGTGAAGGAATAATCAATGCAATGATGCCAGCATGATCTGCTACAGTCTGTAAATATATGCAATGAATATAATGGAGTGATGAAAGATGCAATAAAACTATGAATATTTTGCTGACCACGGAACACTGCTAATGTAAACCATGTCCTTAATTAGAAGCGATAGAGATTCTTTTCATTTCTCCATCATTCTTGGTAAAAATTTTGATTGTCGCTCCAGTCACATGTTCAACATACCTTGCTTTCTATAAATGTAACCCTCAGGTTCGGCCAGCATGCGTTTGGCCTGGTCAAACTGAGAAATCTCGTTTGTGTGGATGCTGCGTGATGCGTTGCCCAATTACAAATCCGTACTGCGAAATATCAGACAGTACACCAGATGCAATTAAATGACTTAACTTTATAAATCTTAATCTGACTATAGGGTTAGTAAAGAAAATAAAAAGAAAAAGGGCCCATTTTAATGAAACAGTCTAAGCCACACGTTGGAGCTCACGGTTCCGTCCATTCGTTCCCTGTCGACTTTCTCTGAGCGGTGCCAGCCGTGAAACTTAGTGAAACTTTACAGCACGTTCCATAAGGATGACAAGCGAGCATACTCTTATCACTTCCCTCTCCTTTCTCTTGGATGTGTTATTTAAGCAGAATGCTTATGTAGTTCATCCAATTGATCTTTTTTTTTTTGCTTATATGCTTAAATGTTGGTGGTTTGTGTCCAATTTTTAGTAGATTATGCCTTTGCTTTTACTAATGTTGCTGATGATGAAAGTCCCTGCACGGGTTGCTAGGAATTGAGCAAAGAAGGATCGATTTCCCCCCCCCCCCCCCCCACCAGCTGTTCAACCCACATCCTTTGCCACCCAACTGCAAGCTCTCACCCCACCATTTCCTCCCCCCCAGAATTTCTTCCAGACACTTCTCTAACCTGGTCTTAGAAGGAAGTTATCATAATTTGTAGTAGGAGCTGCTTATTTTCTGAAACTATCACCCAAACATTATTAATTGAGCAATTGGGAGATTGTTTGTTTGGCTGTCAGTATATGTTGCCAATATGTATTATCATGAATGCCTCTTGCCAACAGAACATGCTGTTTGAGAGTATACAGGAAGGTAAATATGACTTCCCAGAAAAGGACTGGGCACACGTTTCCAATGGTGCTAAGGATTTGATTTGTAAGTTGTTGGTACGTGATGCAAAGGACAGACTCAGTGCTGCACAAGTTCTTCAACATTCATGGGTCCAGGGGGTAAGTATGTTTGAATAAAATGGGTTATTTGATATAATTGCATACTGCCCTGAACTGAATATATTTGTTCATAAAAACGTGTCAGAGGATTTTAATTGGTTTAATTGTGAGTTTTGGTAATATCACATTTAAATATCCCAATTAAAGCCTAGTCAGTTAGTAACCATGACCCAACTTTCACATTTACAGTTTCACAATGTGCTATATCCTGCATTATTTCAATATGTAGGCCAAAATTTGCTGTTGGAATATTTCTTGTCATAGAAATTACAGTTTCAAAATTATTCCATAACTGATAACAATTAGTCAAATTGCAATCTTTTTATCCACACTTTTCAGTTTAAGGCACCTCAAATTTTCTGTTATTGATAAGATAATGCTAATAAAGATACCATTATATTATTCCAAAGCTGAGCAAATTCAAGATCCTAGTCTTTGGACGAATAGTCTCCCTCAGTCAACATTATTGGAACAGATAATTTACTATTTCCAAAAGCTTGCAGAATATTTTGGTTGCTATCTGTCCTATATCACTGATAGCTAATGGCTGTATATCACTTTGACGTGTTCTGAGGTTGTGAGAGGCACTATATAAATTCTATTTATCCCAATTTAGCCACTCCTATTGTGAAACAGGAAGGAGTTTTGCCATTTAAAAAGTGTGTGCTTTTTTTCCTTCACAGATCATAAATCATCATTTCATTAACAACTGAAGCACTTGTTGCATCAGGGAACATAAGCATCTTTTGCCTCTTAAATAGATCAGAGATCTTAAAACAATCAAATTGCTGCTCTTGATTGTAGTGATCACCAAGTTAATCACTGCAACTCTGTTTTGCTGGACTTGATCCAAAGTTTAACATAATTTGAGAAACTACTTCAGATGTATATCTCTCATTATTCTGCATAAAAATAAACCAAAACCAATATTTTGTTTTTAAAATATTCCCTTGCATTCAATTTTGCCAAAATTTTGCATTCCTTTTGTTCCAAATGTTATTTCTTCTTAAGTTATTTTAAGGAAATCTTTTTGAAATTAAAATCAATTAATTGTCATGCTGTTAATTTTCTCTTTCATTGTAGAATGCCCCAGAAAGGCGTCTGCCCACACCACAGCTTCTGCAGAGGCAAGTAGTATTCTATTCTTTCATATTAACTCAGATAGGAATTACCTCATGATTCTTTGCACACTTTCCATCACATGAATCCACATCATCTGGCATACACATTGTGAAATGTCTGTCCCAGAATGTGAATGAGACAGACATCCAAGTGTGAAATAACCAGAGCACTCATTTGGTGTAATGTTCTCTAATTTAGTTTATGAATGCCTAACTTATAGACTACATACATACGTTGGAGCATTTAGGAGACCAGCATGATATGTTTGCTGGCCCCTGTGGGGTTGCAAGTGTCTTCTGCTAGGTGGGAATAGAATAGGACATTTATGTGTTTCTTCTCTCCCCTCCACCATTCCAGACCCCAGTCCATACCATCCCCTAACCCGAGTCACACAATCAGGAACTGGGTTGAGCGGAGCTGAGACTGCTAACTCACCGAGCTAGCCAGGTCACTTTGTAACTGTTTTGCTCAGTCTCCTGTCACAGCTGGTTCTCTCCCAGGAACTATTGTTTATTTATGACTCGCAAATAGTCTGATTTATGAACAGTTCTCAGGAATGAAACCTTTTTCTAACCCAAAGTTCTATATTTTATTAAGATATAATAAGGAGTTAATCCTCACTCGTATTATTTCATGGCAAGCATTAAAGCAGCTTTCCGATCTACTTGAATGAGATAGAATTTTGACAAGGGTCGGTAAATTGGTTTATTATTGTCACATAATCCAAGTGACCGTGGAAAAAATTAGTTTTGCATGTTGTCCTTGATCACCTTAACAGTCCATTGAGGTAATACAAGGTAATAATGCAGAATAAAGTGTTTGGGTTGCATAGAAAGTGCAGTGCATGTAGACAATGAAGTTCAAAGCCATAACAACATCAATTGAGGGTTATGTAAGTCACCCAGCAGATGGAGTATCTGGGCATTTTGGGACATTTTGGTGGGCTTCAATCATTGTGAGCACTTGTTTGTGGCAGAGATGGTGAGGATTTTAAAATGAACCCAGGACTTTGTGTGACTTTTCAGTGGGCTACAATCGTAACAATCTATTAAGCACTTGGCTTAGGAGAAGAAGAGTGCAGTAGTGATTGGGATTTCATAGAAGAGCAAGCAGGAGATTATTTGGATGTGAAAGAGACACCCAGATGATATATTGCCTTGCATGTGCCAGGGTCAGGAATGTCTTGGATCAAGTCCACAGCATTATTAAGGGGGAGGGTGGTAGTCATGGCACAAATTGGTACCAAAGACATAGAAGAAAGTGAGGTGTTAGTGGAGCAGCCATTGTGTGAGTGGGTCAGTGGTAGAGTGGTCAGGCTTTGGCTCAACAGACTTGGGCATGAAGAGGCGAAGTTTCAAAGTAAATTTCTAGTAAGTTTTTTCTCTTTCTCTGACTGCTAGTACATAGCTGATGCAGTGAGATAACTTCTTTGTATGAGATGTGGGAACTCTAGGAGACTTCCTCTGGACCCGGAGAAGGCAACTAAAAAATCCATCGATAGAGAAAAGATGAAATACGATGGTAAGGTCACCAATAATATAATAGAGGATAGAAAAAGTTTTTTTAGATATGTAAAGAGTAAAAGAGAGGCGAGAGTGGATATTGGACCACTGCAGAATGATATTGGAGAGGCAGAAAAGGTGGGCGAATTTAGTAAGTATTTTGCTTCAGTCTTCACTATGGAAGACACTAGCAGTATGCTAGAAATTTGAGTGTGTCGGGGGGCATAAGTGAGTATAATTGCTATTACTAAGCAGAAGTTGCTTGGGAGGCCAAAATGTCTGAAGGTAGATAAGTCACTTGGACCAAATGGACTACACCTCATGGTTCTGAAAGGGGTAGCTGAATAGATCGTGGAGGCATTAGTAATGATCTTTAAAGAATCACTAGATTCTGTTATGGTTCCGAACGAATGGAGCATTGCAAATATCATTCCACTCTTTAAGAAGTGGGGGGGGGGGGGCAGAAGAAAATGGAATTGTTAATTAAGGATAAGGTTTCAGGGTACTTGAAGGCACGTGATAAAATAGGCCAAAGTCAATGTGGTTTCCTTAAGGACAAATCTTGCCTGACAAATCTGTGTGAATTCTTTTAAGGAAATAACAGGCAGCATTGACAAAGGAGAGTCAGAGAATGGTGTTTACTTGGATTTTCAGGAAGCCTTTGACAAGGTGTCACACGTGAGGCTGTTTAACAAGATAAGAACCCATGGTATTACAGGAAAGATAATAGCATAGGTAGAAGGTTGGCTGACTGGCGGGAGGCAACAATTGGGAATAAATGGGGCCTGTTCTGGTTGACTACCAGTGACTAATAGTGTCCCATAGGGGTTGATGTTGGGACTGTTTCTTTTCACATTATAGTTAAATGATTTGAATGACAGATTTGATGGCTTTGTGGCCATGATTGTGGATGATACAAAGGTAGATAAAGGGGCATGTAGTGTTGAGGAAGCAGGGAATCTGCAGAAGTATTTCTAATTAGGAGAATGGGCAAAGTGGCAGATGGAATATAATGTAGGGAAGTGTATGGTCATGCACTCTTGATAGAAGGAATAAAGACTCATTTAGAGAGGACTGAAATATAAAAGCAAGGAAATAATACTGAGGCTTTATAAGGCTTTGGTCAGACTGCACATTGGAGTATTGTGAGCAGCTCTCGGCCCCCATCTAAGAAGAGATGTGCTCATATTGAAGAGGGTCCAGAGGAAGTTCACAAGAACTATGAGGAACATTTGGTGGCTCTGGGACTGTACTCACTGGAGCTTAGAAGAATGAAAGGGGTGGGGGGGAAGATTTCATTGTTAATGTATTGAACATTGGAAGACCTAGATAGAGTGAACGTAGAGAGGATGTTTCCTGTCGTGGGGGAGTCTTGGACTCAGAAGAATGGGACATTCATTTAGAATAGAGCTGAGGAGGAATTTCTTTAGCCAGAGTGTGGTGAATCTGTGGATTTCATTGCCACAGATGGCTGGAGAGGCCAAATCATTGAGTATATTTAAAGCGGAGATTGACAGGTTCTTGATTAGTAAGGGTTTCAAAGGTTATGGGGAGATGGCAGGAGAGTGAGACTGAGAGGGATAATAAATCAGCCATAATGAAATGGCGGAGCAGATTCATTGTGCTGACTGGCCTAATTCTGCTTCTGTGTCTTATGGTCTTGATTATCATGTACATCATGTTTCAAGCATTTTCAACTAATTTTTTCACTATACTAATACCATATACACCCTCAGTGGCCACTTTATTAGGTACACCTGTATACCTGTTCGTTAATGCAAATGTCTAATCCTCTAGTCATGTAGTAGCAACTCAGTGCTTAAAAGCATGCAGGCATGGTCAAGAGGTTCAGTTGTTACTCAGATCAAACATCAGAATGAGAAGAAAAGTGATCTTAGTGATTTTGACTGTGGAATTATTTTAGATGTTTAACACAGTGGTTTGATTATCTCAGAAACTGCTGATCTGAGGTCTTTGTAGAGTTTACAGAGAATGGTGTGAAAAACAAAACATCCACTAAATAGCTGTTCTGTGGGTGAAAATGCCTTGCTAATGAGAGATGTCAGAGGAGAATGCCCCGACTGGTTCAAGCTAACAGGAAAGCGATAGCAAGTCAAATAACCATGTGTTACAACAGGGGTGTGTGAAAGAGAATCTCAGAATGCAGAATACGTCGAATCTTAGGCTACATCCACACTACACCGGATAATTTTGAAAACGCTGGTTTCGCATAAAAACGATAGGCGTCCACACTATGCGTTCTTGAAAATATCTCTATCCACATTGAAACGGAGATTTCGGTGAATCTCTTCTTACTGGGCATGCGCAGGACACATCTACCGAAAACAAGCGACATGTTTGGTGTCGAATCTTGCTGTAAAAGTGCGCGATTGTGTAGTTACAGACTAGAAAAACTTAAAACGACGGACAGCTGTTGGCTCTCGCGCAGGAGAACTTAAAAAGTAAAATAAAACAAATACTGGAGCGTACGGAGGCAACCGACAGGGAATTCACGGACAGATTGACCCGGCTGACGGCGAACATTGAAAAACTGACTAACTCTGTTGCATTAATAAAGCACCTTGTTAAATGTATAAAGCATGTCTGCATCAGTGTTATCTTGTATTTCCATACAATGTTACATTAGGCTGTTACACAACTATTGTCAGAAGTATTTGCATAAATAGGTAAACCACCTTCATACAAGCAAGGACAGAAAACAGGGCGAAGTGAGTATACTTATTTATTCAGTAAGTTATGGGTCAAAGTATCTGGTGACTACATTTCAAACTCTTCTGGCTTCAGTCTCATTGCCATCTGTTCTGAAATTGTTAGGTTGCGTTCAAGAAAACAATGAAATAGCACGCTGCTGCCTGACAGCGTTTTCAGAAGTCTCCAGTTACCCCGTCCACCCTGATCTGCCCGAGCAGCATTTTCAAAAATATCCAGCCTGGAAAGCGTTTCTGAAAAGCTCTGGTTTCGGGGGATGAAATGCCGTTTTAGTGTGGGCGGAGGGTAAAAATGAAGAGAAAAAGCTTCGGTTATGTATTTATCCGGTGTAGTGTGGACGTAGCCTTAAAGTGGATGGGCTACAGTTGTAGAAGACCACACTGAGTTTCACTCTTATACCTAATAAAGTGGTCACTGAGTGTATGTACTTTCTATGTTTGTCTCACATTTTCCCCTGTATGCTGTAGTTTGTACTAATTTTAATTAGTTTTGTGTTTTCTGAGCTCCCTTATCTAATTTTACATTCATATTTTGCTTAAAAGTTATATGAAATAAGTTAATAGTTAACTATTTTGTCAGCCTTAGTTAAGATGGTCATCCTGTTAGGAATGTTTTCAGTGCACTGGCATCTCCCTTATGAGAGATGCCAGTGAGTCTGGGGAGACAGATAAGTGGGTAACAGTCAGGAGAGGGAAGGGCAGGAGTCAGAGGCTAGAGAGCACCACTGTGGCTGTACCCCTTGACAATAAGTACTCCTGCTTGAGTACTGTTGGGGGCGGGGGGGGGTGCGGGTGGATGATCTACCTGGGGAAGCAACAGTGGCTGCGCCTCTGGCACAGAGTCTGACCATGTGGCTCAGAAGGGTAGGGAAAAGAAGAGGAAGGCAGTAGTGATAGGGGACTCCATAGTTAGGGGGTTGGACAAGTGATTCTGTGAGTCCTGGAAAGAAGCACAGATGGTAGTTTTCCTCCCAGGTGCCAGGGGCTGGGATGTTTCTGATCACATCCAAGATATCCTGAAATGGGAAAGAGAACAGCCAGAGGTTGTGGTACATATTGGTACCAATGACATAGACAGGAAAAGGGAGGAGGTCCTGAAAGCAAACTACAGGGAGTTAGGAAGGAAGTTGAGAAGCAGGACTGCAAAGGTAGTGATCTCAGGATTCCTGCTTGTGCCATGCGACAGTGAGTATAGAAATAGAGTGAGGTGGAGGCCAAATGCGTGGCTGAGGGATTGGAGTTGGGGGCAGGGATTCAGATTTCTGGATCATTGGGACCTCTTTTGGGGCAGGAGTGACGTACAAAAAAGGACTTGAATCCTAGGGGGACTAATATACTGGCGGGGAGGTTTGCTAAGGTATTGGGGAGAGTTTAAACTAGAATTGCTGGGGGGTGGGAACCAAACTGAAGAGACGGAGGAAGAGGCCGTTGGCTCACAAATAGAGAGAGCTTGGAGACTGAGAGGGAGGATAGACAGATGATCAAAAAGGGACGCGTTTAGACCGATGGTTTGAGATGTGTCTATTTTAATGCAAGGAGTATTAGGAACTAAGCAGATGAGCTTTAAGTGTGGAGCAGTACTTGGAGCTATGATGTTGTGGCAATTACAGAGACTTGGATAGCTCGGGGGCAGGAATGGTTACTTCAAGCGCCAGGCTTTAGATGTTTCAGAAAGGACAGGGAGGGAGCTAAAAGAGATGGGGGCGTGGCACTGCTGATCAGAGATAGTGCCATGGCTGCAGAAAAGGAGGAAGACCTGGAGGGATTGTCTACAGAGTCTCTGTGGGTGGAAGTTAGGAACAGGAAGGGGTCAATAACTCTACTGGTTTTTTTTATATAGACCACCCAATAGTAACAGGGACATTGAGGAGCAGCTAGGGAGACAGATTCTGGAAAGGTGTAATAATAACAGGGTTATCGTGGGAGATTTTAATTTCCCAAAGGTCGACTGGCATGTCCCTAGAGCGAGGGGGTTAGATGGGGTGGAGTTTGTTAGGTGTGTTCAAGAAGATTTCTCGACACAATATGTAGATAAGCCTACAAGAGGAGAGACTATACTTGATTTGGTAATGGGGCATGAACCTGGTCAGGTGTCAGATCTCTCAGTGGGAGACCATTTTGGAGATAGTGATCATAATTCTATCTCCTTTACAATAGCATTGGAGAGAGATAGCAACAGACAAGTTTGGAAAGCATTTAATTGGAGTAAAGGGAAATATGAGGCTATCAGACAGGAACTTGGAAGCATAAATTGGAAACATGTTCTCAGGGAAATGTACAGAAGAAATGTGACATATGTTCTGGGGATATTTGCGTGGAGTTCTGCACAGGTACATTCCAATGAGACTGAAACGATGGTAGGGTACAGGAACCATGGTGTGCAAAGGCTGTTGTAAATCTAGTCAAGAAGAAAAGAAGAGCTTATGAAAGGTTCAAAAAGCTAGGTAATGACAGAGCCAGAAGATTATAAGGCTTGCAGGAAGGAGCTTGGGAAAGAAATTAGGAGAGCCAGAAGAGGCCATGAGAAGGGCTTGATGGACAGGATTAAGGGAAACCCCAAGGCATTCTACAAGTATGTTGAGAGCAAGAGGATAGGATACGAAAGAATAGGGCCAATCAAGTGTGACAGTGGAAAAGTGTGTATGGAACCGGAGGAGATACCAGAGGTACGTAATGAATACCTTGCTTCAGTATTCACTACGGAAAAGGATCTTGACAATTGCAGGGATGGCACAGTGGACTGAAAAGCTTGAGCATGTAGATATTAAGAAAGAGGATGTGCAGGAGCTATTGGAAAGCATCAAGTTGGATAAGTCACTGGGACCAGACGAGATCTACCCCAGGCTACTGTGGGAGGCACGGGAGGAGATTGCTGAGCCTCTGGCGATGATCTTTGCATCATCAATAGGGATGGGAGAGGTTCCGGAGGATTGGAGGGTTGCGGATGTTGTTCCATTATTCAAGAAAGGAAGTAGAGATAGCCCAGGAAATTATAGGCCAGTGAGTCTTACTTCAATGGTTGGTAAGTTGATGGAGAAGATCCTGAAAGGCAGGATTTATGAACATTTGGAGAGGCATAATATGATTAGGAATAGTCAGCATGGCTTTGTCAAGGGCAGGTCGTGCCTTACAAGCCTGATTGAATTTTTTGAGGATGTGACTAAACACATTGATGAAGATAGAGCAGTAGATGTAGTGTATATGGTTTTCAGCAAGGCATTTGACAAGGTACCCCATGCAAGACTTATTGAAAAAATAAGGGGGCATGGGATCCAAGAGGAAATTGCTTTGTGGATCCAGAACTGGCTTGCCCACAGATGGGAAAGAGTTGTTGTAGACAGGTCATATTCTGCATGGAGGTTGGTCATCAGTGGTGTACCTCAGGGATCTGTTCTGGCACCCCTACTCTTCGTAAGTTTTATAAATGATCTGAATGAAGAAGTGGAGGGATGTGTTAGTAAATTTACTGATGACACAAAGGTTGGAGGTGTTGTGGGTAGTGTGGAGGGCTGTCAGAGGTTGCAGTGGGACATTGATAAGATGCAAAAATGGGCTGAGAAGTTGCAGAGGGACCCAAATAAGTATGAGGTGGTTCATTTTGGTAGGTCAAATATGATGACAGAATATAGACTTGGCAGTGTGGAGGATCAGAGGGATCTTGGGGTCCGAATCCATAGGACACTCAAAGCTGTTGCGCAGATTGACTGTGTGTTTAAGAAACCCTGTGGTGTATTGGCCTTCATCAATTGTAGGATTAAGTTTAGGAGCTGAGAGGTAATTTTGCAGCTATTTAGAACCCTGGTCAGACCCCACTTAGAGTATTGTGCTCAGTTCTGGTTGCCTCACTGCAGGAAGGATGTGGAAACCATAGAAAAGGCTGCGGAGGAGATTTACAAGGATGTTGCCTGGATTGGGGAGCATGACTTATGAGAATCATTTTGTATATAAACGATTTATGTATGGTCTCTCAAACATTAAAATGTATATTATTTGCTGATGATACAACTATATTTTGTAGTGGGGAACATCTGAAACAACTTCTGGATACAGTGGAGAAAGAACTAAAAATTATAAAGAAATGGTTTGATACTAACAAGTTATCACTGAATCTAAGTAAAACTAAATTCATAATATTTGGAAACCGTGTACCAAATTCATATAGTAAATTCAGAATAAGTGATGTTGAAATTGATAAGGTATCGGAAACAACATTTTTAGTAGTGGTAATAGATAGTAAATTAAGCTGGAAACCAGAAATAAATTATGTCAAAGCAAAAATGTCAAAATCTATTGCAATACTGTACAAAGCGCAAGATTTCTTAAATCAGGAATCTTTGTATATGTTATACTGTTCACTTGTAGTCCCATACATGACTTACTGTATAGAGGTATGGGGAAATGCATACAAAACAAATACAAATTCAATTTTTCTACTCCAAAAGAAAGTTATACAAATTGTAAATAAAGACAAGTTATTATTAGCCAACCAATCCAGTATTTATTCAACCATACACTTCAAAATTCAGAGATTTCATAGATTTTAAAATGATACAAATTATGTATAAAGTAAAAAATGGACAGCTATCACAAAGTATCCAAAGGTTGTTTAAAATGAGAGAAAGTCAACGTGATTTGAGAGGAACATGTATATTTCAAATATAAAGGATTGGAACAAATGTAAAAAATCATTGTATTTCAGTCAGAGGGGTGAATCTGTGGAACAGTTGTAGTAAGAATTTAAAAATATGCACTACACTTAACAATTTTAAAAATTATTTAATGAACAAATATAAAATACATGATTTAAAATGAATGGGAGTAATGTAAATAATGATATTTGGAATTGGATTTTGTGTTAAAAGATTATGAAATTTTTGTTTTTGCTGTGATGATTGATACCAAATATGTGGTTGTATAAGTAAGAGGGGTAAGCGTAATAAGCTGTAGCTTCAGCCTACACTCTTTCGGTCTGTTTTAAAGAATATCTATGTTTTTTGTTGTGATTTTGTCCCATGAAATCATCGTTGTAAATGATGCTTTTTGTTATATTTGTAGTGACCGAAATAAATTAATTTCATTCATTTATTCATTCATTCTGAATAGGTTGAGTGAACTCGGCCTTTTTTCCTTGCAGTGATGGAGGATGAGAGGTGACCTGATAGAGGTGTATAAGATGATGAGAGGCATTGATCGTGTGGATAGTCAGAAGCTTTTTCCCAGAGCTGAAATGGCTAGCATGAGAGGGCACAGTTTTTTAAGGTGCTGGGAAGTAGGTACAGAGGAGATATCAGGGTTAAGTTCTTTATGCAGAGAGTGGTGAGTGCGTGGAATTGGCTGCCGGTGACGTCGTGGAGGCGGATGCGATAGGGTCTTTTAAGAAATTCCTGGACGGGTACATGGAGCTCAGAAAAATAGAGGGCTATGGGTAACCCTAGGTACTTTCTCAGATAAGGATATGTTCGGCACAGCCTTGTGGGCCGAAGGGCCTGTATTGTTTCTGTACGTTTTCTATGTTGTAAATTAGCACTTCCCTTTTTAATTATCAACAGAGCTGTGCAAATTTTCTTCCAGGAAAATGAGCATTTTGAGATTGGAGATATTTTTGTTTGTGGGCTCTTTTAGCCATTTCTTATTTTTACATGGATTTTCTTTGTGAGGCAAAAGGCTGTTGTTTTTACTTTTCCTTATGTAGGGTTATCCAAGCACAGTGTCTCATTATTTCCAAGGAAATCAGGAATGGATAACAAATGCAGTCTTAATGAATTAATAAATATTTTTTTTAAGTATTAGAAATATAATGATCTTTTCATTTTTGCTTAGTCTTCACTTCAAATTTGTTTTCATCTCTTATGGAACTTGCATCTTTGATGCCGTCATCACTGAAATAGATTTCTGATTTTCTGATTCCACGTGGCTTTAAACAAATGATTGTTGTGATAGAACAATTTTTCTAACTTGTCATTTATATAGTAATACCCTTTATTGAATTAGTAAACCTTTTGAGAAGTGTTTTAAATTCACATTATGCAGTTTTAGCAGTATGGCTCACTAATTTATATATTTAAGTGATTTTTTTTTGTTCCCAGGAACAACAGTACAAAGGACCTGACTCATTTTGCTGCTGAAGCTATCGCCTTCAACAGACAGCTGTCACAGCAGGATGAGGAGATGCAGGGAGAGCAGGAAGCCATCATCAAGACTGTTTGTTCCATGCGACTTACTCCTCCCTCCAGTTCCAGGCTTGCTAAACGAAGGGCCAAGACACAGGCCGCAAAATCTCCCCAACAGCAGTTATCCACTTCGGGAATGAGTGTCAATGATGGTGCTTCATGATTTATGTTTTATCTAAAGTCGAGCTGCCATGGCATCATATCCCTAGTTCAGGAATCAAACCATGCTTACATTACTATGGGATTTGCACAGGGTTTGTTACACTTGAACCATGAAAATATTTATTTACTGAAAACTAAATAATGCTGCTTAGTCTGGGGCACTCTGCAGTTAATTTTAATATTTTTGTACAAGGCACCCTTATTTGATTATTTTTTTAAACTGCATGCAAATTGTTGAGAGGAGTTTATATTTATTTTTTCTTAAGCATTATTTAAAAATATTTTATATCTTAAAATTGCCTAATATATGTAGATATAGATGCCAGTTCAGAAAGGAGGAGATAATTCTTGAAGTTAGTGTGAAGTACATACATCATCAAAAAGAGGAGTAACTCTTCAGGTTAATATGAATTACATATCTGTATAGTTGCAGCTCATCTGATTTGATTAAACAAAACACTGTATAGGTTAAAATGCCTAAAGATGTGATTACAGCCTTAACTGTGAGGAGCTGAAGTATCGCTGAGATAGCACAGAGCTTTACTGAGATCTTATTTTGAGTAATGTGTGCAGTTTCGGTCTCCATTTCCAAAAGAAGGGTATGCAAGCCTTTTTTTCTGCTGTGTGGATTTGTGATGTTGATTTTCAGGACAAAGGGATTGACCTATGAAAAGAGATCTAATAAACTTGCCCTATCTGGGAGGATGTGGAAGAAAGGGAGGTGGTCTAAGTTAAGACATACTAGATTATGAGAGTATACAATGTTGAAGCAGTAGAGGCCAGACAAAGTGTGCAGAATCGCAGACCGATCAGTCGGCCATCAATGATAGAATATTTCTTCAAGTAGATGGTTGGAAATCTTTAAAATTCTCTACCTCTTGAAGCTCTACATGATCAGCCTTTAGTGTATTTTCAAGGCTGAAATCAGTAGAATTTTAGACAAGGGAATCAAGAGGTATTGACAATGGGTAGCAAAGTTTACTTGAAACGTGATCTTATTGAATAGACCAAGATACTTCTACTTGTGTTCTCAGGAATTCCTGATGCCTTTTTTTTTATCCCATTCCTTGTGAATCTCATATCAACATTTGTAGAATATAAGCCAATAACTTCCTATTTTGTGACAACCCTGACACACTTGACTGGTCTGATGAACAAAAAAGGATATTTTTAACAAAATATTTGCAGGGCTTCATACTTTGAACCTCCTGCAACTGGTTATTTATATAATAATATATTGATTTCAAACATGGCAATTAACTATAACTATTTCTACGGCTTGGCTTATGGAGACTTGTTTTAAAATGTAACCAAATGTGCTTTTCTAATGCAATATAACTTTGGGTGAAAATTTTAAACAATAAAGAAATTCATACTGATTTAAAGGGAACAGTTCTCATTCCTGCTTTTAGTTATATTCTCTTTTAAACATTAATCAATGAACTAAGTAGATTTGGAGAATAGATTTTTTTTTAACTATCATATACCTAGAACAAAGTTTTGACAAACATGAAGATCTCCTGTAGATATTCCTGGAAAAATGCATCCTACGCATTAGACATTCTGACCAGAAATGCTTGGACAAATTTCCTGAACTGAATGATTCTGAAAGGAAACCTAGATTTTTGAAATCTGCTCTAAGAAACGTCATTTTTTTAAAAAATGAGTAATGCTGCACAATCCTCTCTCAGCATTTACCCCTTCATAAGCCAGAGTTAATTTCCTATTAAAGCAACATCAAAATTCATATTTGACTCAGCTATGGTTGCACATCTATGTTTCATAATTCTTCATTTCTCTCTCCATGAATTTTCTGTTGAAGCCTCTGGGCCACTGGGATGAATTTGCAGCACATGCTTCACCAACGTGGTGTGAGGCAATGTGCCAGGAATAGAATAAGAGGGAAGCAGGACACTTCATTTACCTCAATAACCAAACCTTTACGTCTAGTTTGCTTTTACTACACAAACCTGATGGCTTGTGTACAACTTTTTTTCGAGTAGTAGATATGAAAACTGCTGAAATATTTTTGGCATATAATCAAATAATAGATCAAAGTAAGTTTATTTTCAATGTACATGTATGACACCATATACAACTTTGAGATTCATTTTCTTGTGGGCGTACTCAATAAATCCATAATAGAATAATAACCATAAAGAATCATTAAAAGACCATACCAACTTGGGCATTTAACCAGTGGGTGAAAGAAAACAAGCCGTGCAAATACAAAAGAAAGAGATGATAATAAATAAACAATAAATATCCACCTGCTTCAAGCAGTCTTCACTTATAACAGTGCCTGAGAAGAACTTGGGTAACCAACCTCCATGATTATCATCCAATAGCACTTACATCCACAGTGATAAAGTGCTTTGAGAGGTTGGTGATGAAACATAGCAACTCCTGGCCGAGAAGTGACTTGGACCTGTTCTAATTTACCCACTGGACCAACTGACCACAGCAGATGCCATCTTATTGGCTCTTCACTCAACCTTGGAACATCTGGACAGCAAAGATGCATACAGCAGGAGGCTCCTTATTGACTACAGCTCAGCATTCAATACCATCAGCCCCTTAAAACCATCAAGAAGCTCCAAGGCCTTGGCCTCAAAACCTCCTTGTGTAATTGGATCCTGAATATTCTAACTTGCAGACCCCAGTCAGTTAGGATTGGCAACCAGATCTCCTCCACAATTTCCTTCAGCACAGGTACACCACAGGGATGAGTGCTTAGACCCCTGCTCTACTTGCTTTACACTTGTGTGTATCTAAGCACATCTCCAATGCCATATTCAAGTTTACCGATGATACTACTGTTGTAGGCCGAATCAAAAGTGGCGACTAATAGAGTTAATTGCATGGTGTAACTGCATTTGAGTATGTTTGAGAAAGGACTCATTGCAATATACACAATTTCATTTCATGTAAATCTTCCCAACCATTGTAATTTCAATTTTCATGGCAAGCCTCACTTGAGAATGTTGAAATAAATAAGTTTTACTGAAGCAGTGCCATTGTGATATGTGTGATTAGGTCTGTGTTGATGTTCAAGGAGTATGATTGTTCCAGCTGAAGCAGTGTAAGATAGGGTTCCATGTGTTAAAGTTTGGATTGGCAAAAGCATCTCCTCCACAATCTCCATCCTCCCAGGTGAATCACAAGGCTGTGTGCTTGGCCCTTGATCTACTTGCTGTATACCATTGACTGTGAGGCTAAGCACAGCTCCAATGCCATACTTAAGTTTGTTGTCGACACCACTGTTGTTGATCGAATTAAGGTGGTGACGAATCACCCATAGGAGGCAGAGTGAAATTCTGTCATGAGTGGCGCCACAACAACAACCATTCACTCAATCTCAGCAAGAAAAGGAGCTGATTATTGACTAGGAAGAGGAAACCAGAGGTCCATGAGCCAGTCCTTACTGAGGCATCAGAGGTGGAGATGGTCAGCAACTTTAAATTCCTCAGTGTTACCATTTCTAAGGATCTGTTCTGGGCCCAGCATGTAAGTGCCATTACAAAGGAAGCATGGCAGCATTTCTACTTCCTTAGAAGTTAGCGAAGATTTGGCATGACATCTAAAAGTTCGACAAACTAGTGTAGATGTGTGGTGGAGAGTATATTGACTGGTTGCATCATGGCCTAGTATGGAAACTCGAATGCCCGTGAATGGAAAGCCCTACAAAAAGCAGTGGTTAAAGCCTAGTCCACAGTGAGTAAAGCCCTCCCCATTGAGCATACCTACATGGATTGCCATAGCAGGAAAGCCGCACCCATTATCTAGGAATCCCACCATCCAGACCATGCTCTCTTCTTGCTGCTGCCATCAGAAGATACAGGAGCCTCAGGATACACCACCAGTTTCAGGAACAGTTATTAACTCTCAAACATCAAGCACTTGAATTGGGTTAACGTCACTGAACTTCACTCGTCCCATCACTGAACTGTTTCACTTTCAAGGACTTTTCATCTCATGTTTTCGATAGATATTGCTTATTTATTATTTTTGTTCTTTTTTTTGTATTTGCACTGTTTGTTGTCTTTTGCACATTGGTTGCTTGTCTGTCCTTTTGGGTGCAGTCTTTCATTGCTTGTATTGTGTCTCTTGTAGTTACTGTATATGTGCAAGAAAACAAATCTCAGGGTTGTATAGAGTGACATGTACTTTGATAATAAATTTACTTTGAACTTTGAACCATGATTAGTTTGTCAGGTCATGGAATTATGACATTCCTTCTGTGTGCAGGGTGACTCACTGAAGAGTTCAGCTGATACCTACTAACTCTCCTTTTGTCTGATCCTGGTGACTTTATGATAATCCCTGGTTTGGGGCACATGCCTTCTCTGCACCTCTGTAGTCTGCAGATTCGCCCACCTTAAACTACTCAGATTTGTTGGATCCTGTACCTTCCATTTGATTAAATTCAGCAAAATTGAAGACAATGTTAGTTACCTAATACTTAGATTTCTCACAGCCAGTGTTCCCTAGGAAAGTGAATAGAGGCATTGATCCTGAAGCAGGTCATACCATGGTTTTTGGGATTTGCTGCAACTTTGGTTATAATAGGCACACTTGCTGCTAGAGTAGGGATTCCCAGCCATTTTTATGCCATGGACCAATACCATTAAGCAAAATGGTCCATGGACCCCAGGATGGGAACCCTTGTGCTAGAGAGAGAAACTTCCTGTAATAGTACAGATAAAAAGAGAATGAGGCTGGAACATTAAAGGGCACAGCACTGTTTTAGTCCTATTCTCATCTCCAAAGCTTGAGAAAGAAAGATCTGAAATTTTGGAAGGATGAAATTTTCTATCACTGTGTCACATCCAAACTCATTTATTGCATATTTTGCTATAAATGCCATCTAGAGAACTGGGACAATTACTAGTGCAGTGTGGTACCTAAAGGCCAGGAAGGAAGCTTATATATCCAGTCAAGCCTTGATGCCTAATATGATTGGTTTGCTAAGATGTAATTGGTTTCACCTTTTCATTTTTATGACCAGTTTGATAGAATGATCGTATTGACCCGACATCCAACGATGAATTATTTTGCTCATGTAAATCACAATTGTCTGCATTTCAGACATTCTGTTTATAAACTTGGAAACAGACCCTTTAGCCCATAATTTAACTACCGTAGATTCCGGATTATAAGCCGCTACTTTTTTCCCACATTTTGAACAGCTTTGAACTCTGCGGCCTATAATCCAGAGTGGCTAATACATGGTTTTTTTTCATGCCGCCTCGTAAACATTTTGCCTCGTAACAGTAGACCAATAAAATTGATGAGTAGTTCACAGAGGTCCAATGAAATTGTACGATAAATCAAGCGCACTTTCACAATTAAATTATTGTAAATCAGTCATTTGTACTCACCCTCATCAACATGGAAAATACTCGAAGAAAAGCAAGACCCGAGCGCGTCAGACCCGATTAGACCCGATCGCGTTACGCAAGCGCGTCAGACCCGATTAGACCCGATCGCGTTACGCAAGCGCGTCAGACCCGAGCGAAAACGCTGCTTTTAAGTTAAAGTCGATCAATAACTTTTCCTGGTAGGCTGCAGTATATATATTTTTACCAGTCGCTAGGAGATATTGGAATGTTGTTCGTGCTGTTCAGTAAAAAAGTATATGCAACGTAATTTGTGTTACCGATACGTATGTATATTTAAAAGTAGCGGTGCGGCCTAAAATCCGGTGCGGCCTTTACAATTAAAAAATTGATTTTATTTCTAAAATTAGAGCCTGCGGCTTTTAATCAGGTGCGCTCTGTAGTCCGGAATCTACGGTAATCCATTTAACTGCACTTGATTCAGATGAGTGCAGATACTTTGTGTCCTCCCTGTAGCTGTTTAAAGTGCTTTAAACTGCTGGGAAAAGATTGATGAGAATGGATAGCAACTTGAGATAGGAAGGTGAGTATTGTAAGGTTGAGGTAATAGATTTAGAATTTAGGCCAATGAGTTAATAGCCCCTTTCAGTTTGTGCCATTTAGCATTCTCCATTTATCCCTTCCATAATTCTGATTAAACTTTAGAAAATGCTTTCTAATTTAGTACAGCTTTGAGGGATGTGTGCCCTGCCACTTTATAGCTAACGTAAGCAACATTATCAGCTGACTTCTACATACTAATATAAAGCTTTGAGAGCTCATGAATCTTTTGAAACTGCCTTAAATCCGTAGCACTTAGAATCAGCAGATCAAAGACAGTATTAGTCAAAGCCAAATGAGAAAACCTGCATCTCGTTTTTATAGTGTCCAATTTTTAAGGTTAGATGCAGAACTCTTCTAGGCAAAAATAGCATTACAATGCACCAGTGACTTTACTTCATGAGGAGCTCGAGGAAATGTGGTATGCATAACAAAGAATAATGCAACACAGGAAATGACCCACTAGCCCACAATGTTGTGCTGACCTAATATAAATAGTAATCAAATGCCAAACTAATCTAATCCCTTTTGCCTACAGAATGTCCATATCTTTCCATTTCATGTACATTCATGCGCCTCTCTAAGGGCTTCTTGAAGCCACTATCATATTTGCTGCCACTTTCACCCCTGGCAGTGTAATCTAGGCATACACCACTCCGTGCTTAAAGTACTTTCTCCACACATCTCCTTTGAACCTTAAATGCCTGCCCTCTGGTATGAGACATTTCAACCCCAGGAGAAAGACACCGGCTGTCTACTCTGTCTATGTATGGATGAAAGAGAAATGCAGGGCTATGTGAGAGGGAAGGGTTAGATTGATCTTGGAGCAGGTTAAAGGCTGATCACATCGTGGGGCAAAGGGCTTGTACTGTTTTATATGTCTCAACATCTTATAAACTTTTAATAGATTTCCACCATTCAAGAGAAAACAGTCTAAGATTTGCCCAACTTCTACTTATCATACCTGTCTGCTGATCCAGGCAGAATCCTGGCAAACCTCTTCTGCACATTTTTCAAAGCCTCGACGTCCCTCCTGGGTGACCAGAACTGAATGCAATACTCCAGAAGTGGCCTGAAGAAAGTTTTATAAAGCTACATCATAATCTCCAACTCTTGAATTTAATTCCTCAAGCAATAAAGCCAAGTGTGTTATATGCCGCCTTAACCAACTCTCAAACATCAGGCTCTTGAACCAGTAGAGGAGAACTTAACCTTACTCATCCCAACACTGAATTGTTCCCACAACCTATGGACTCACTTCCAAGAACTCTTTGTCTCGTATTATAGATATTTATTTGTCCTGCACCCAGACACCCTGCTTCCTCAAAACTACCTGTACCTCCACCTATCTTCGTATCATCTGCAAACTTAGCCACAAAGCCATCAAAAATCATTGCAATACTGTTTATAACTTGAAAAAAAGTGGTCCTAACCTGTGGAACATCACTGGTCACTGGCAGCCAACCAGAAAAGACCTGCTTTATTCTCACTCTTTGTCTCCTGCCAGTCAACCAATTTTCTATCCACAATACCATGAGCTCTTAATTTGTTAAGTAGCCTCATGTGGGGCACCTTGTCAAAAGCAAATAAGTAACATCAACTGACACTCCTTTGTCTACCTGGCTTGTTAGTTCATCAACGTATATGAACAGATTTGTCAGACAAGATTTCCCCTTAAGGAAAATGCTGACTTTGGCCTATGTCTTCATGTGCCTCCAATTACCTCAAGCAATGATAGACTCCAACATCTTTGCAACCACTGGAGGTAGCCTCACTGACCTCTAATTTCTTCTGTCTCCCTTCCTTCTTAAAGAATGGAGTAACATTTGCAATTTTCCAGTCCTCTGGAACCATTTCAGAATCCAGTGATTCTTTAAAGATCATTACTAATGACTCCATAATCTCCTCAGCTACCTTTCTGAACCCCGAGATGCAGACCATCCAGTCCAGGTGACTTATCTACCTTTAGGCTTTTCAGCTTCTCAAGGCACCTTCTCCTTAATAATAGCAATTTCACTCACCTCTGCCATTGACACTCACATTTCTGGCCTATTGGTATTGTCTTCCACAGTGAAGACTGATGCAATCTAACTATTAAGTTTGTCTGCCATTCCTTTGTCCTCCATTACTGCCACTCCAGCATCATTTTCCAGTAGTCTGATATCCTCTCTCATCTCCTTATTACTCTTCATATATCTGAAAAAAAATTGATATCCTCTTTAATATTATTGACTAGTTTAAATCCATATTTCTTTTCTTTCTTTATGCCTTTTTAGTTGCCTTAAGTTGGTTTTTAAATGCTTCCTAATCCTCTAACTTCCCATTAATTTTTGCTTTTATGCTGTTTTTGACTTACGTTGTCATCCACAGTTGCCTCATCTTCCCTTTAGAAAACTTCTTCATCTTTCCTGCATCTTCTAAATTGCTCCCAGAAACTCCAGCCATTGCTGTTCTGCCATCATTCCTGCTCGCGTCTCCTTCCAATCGATTTTAGTGGTCTCCTCTCTCATGCCTCAGTAATTCCCTTTACTCCACAGTAGTACTAATACCCAACTTTAGCTTCTCCCTCTCAAACTGCAGGATGAATTCTAATATATTATGATCACTGTCTTCTAAGGGTCCCTTTAACTTAAGCTGCCTAATCAAGTCTGACTCATTGCATAAAACACAATCCAGAGTTGCGGTTCCCTCATGGGTTCAACCACAAACTGCTCTAAAAATCCATCTCATAGGCAATCTACAAATATCCCCTCTTGGCATCCAGCACTAATCTGATTTTCTCCAATCCTCCAGCGTACTGAAATCCCCCATGAATGTTGCAAAATGTCCTTTTCTATCTCCCATTGTAATTTATAGCCCACATTCTGGTTACTGTTCACAGGCCCGAATATAACTCCCAACAGATCTTTTTTACCCTTTTAGTTTCTTAACTCTACTCACAATGATTCTGCATCTTCCAATCCTATGTCACCTTTTTCTAAGGATTTGATTTATTTTTTTCCCAACAGAAACACCCCGTCCCTTTGCCTACCTGCCTGTCCTTTCAATCCAGTGTGTATCTTTGGATGTTAAGCTCCCAACTATGATTTTCATTCAGTCATGACTCAGTGCTGCACACAGTGCCATACCTGACAACCTCCAACTGTGCTATAAGATCATCTACCTTATTCCGTATATTGTGCGCATTCAAGTATAACACCTTCAGTTCTGTATTCATCACCCTTCAATTTTGGTGCCCGTTACTCTTCAACTCATCCCACTGACTGTTATTTTGCCCTGTCACCTACCTGTCCTTCCTCACAGTCTCAATACACACTCCATCTATTTGTGCCATATACCAACTGCCCCATTCTCAGCCTTATCACGCTGGTTCCCATCCCTTTGCCAAATTAATTTAAACCCTTCCCAACAGCTTAAGCAAACCTACCTGCAAAGATACTTGCCCCATCGGGTTCTGGTGTAACCTATCCTTTTTCTACAGGTCTTACCTTCCCCAGAAGAAATCCTAATGATCCAGAAATCTGAAACCTTGCCCTCTACACCAATTCTTCAGCCATACATTCATCTGCCAACTCATCCTATTCTTACCAACACTAGCACATGGCACCGACAGCAATCTAGAGATTACTAATCTGGAAGTCAGTTTCTTCAGGTCCCCCTCCCTTTTCCTACCTATGTTGTTGGTACCAATATCTACCACGACTTCTAGCTGTTCACCCAACCTCTTCTGAATGCTGCAGACCCGACCCGAGATATCCCTGACTCCGATACCTGGGTAGCAATATACCACCCGGGCACCTTTTTCATGTCCACAGAATTAGCTGTCTTTTCCTCTACTTATGGAATTCCCTAACACTACTGTAGTCCTCTTCTCCCCTTTTCCTTCTGAGCCACAGAGACAGACTCTGGCAGAGATCAGGTCTGCGGCTTCCTGCTGGTAGGTTGCTCTCCACCCCTAAGTTCATCCAAAGTGGTATATTATTGAGGGGACTGGCCAATGGCGACTCTGAATGGCTGCCTATTCCATTTCCTCCTCCTGCCTCCAGCATCTTGGTTTAAAGCTCAAATTTCAGAGAGAATGTATTGTCAACGTTCATATATATCACCATATACAACCCTGAGATTAATTTATTGTGGGCATACTTAATAAATAGAATAATAACCATAATAGAATCAATGAAAGACCACACCAACTTGGGCATTCAACCTGTGTGCAAAAGACAACAAACTGTGCAAATACAGAAAGAAAGAAATATTAAATAAATAAGCAATAAATATTGAGAACATGAGATGAAGGGTCCTTGAGAGTGAATCCATAGGTTGTGGGAAAATTTCAATGATGGAGCAAGTGAAACTGAGTAAGATCATTCCCTTTGGTTCAAGAGACTGATGGCTGGAGGGTAATAACTGTTCTTGAACCTGGTGGTGTGAGTCCCGATGCTCCTGACCTTCCTCCTCATGGCAAGAGGAGAGCATGACCTGAGTGGTGGAGGTCCCAGATGATGAGTGTTGGTTTCATGCAACAACACTCCATGTAGATGTGCTCAAAGATGGGAGGGCTGTACCCTTAATGGACAGGCCACTATTTTTATAGGATATTTTATTCAAGGTTGTTGGTATTTCTATACCAGGCTGTGTTGCAACCAGTCAATATACTCTTCACTACACATCTGTAGAAGTTTGTCAACGTTTTAGATGTCATGCTGAATCCTTGCAAACTCCTGAGGAAGTAGAGGTGTTACGGTGCTTTCTTTCTAATTCCTTGGTGTTATTATTTTGGAGGACTTTACTGGGTGGGCCCAGTACAGGTCCTCCAATATAATAACACCAAGGAATTTAAAGTTGCTGACACTCTACCGATGAGGACTGTCTCATGAACCTCTGGTTTCCACCTCCTGGAGACAATTATCAGCTCCTTGATCATGCTGACATTGAGTAAGAAGTTGTTGTTGAGGCACCACTCAGCCAGATTTTCAGTCTCCCTCCTATATGCTAATTCATCACCACCTTAGATTCAGTCAACAGCAGTGGTGTCATCAGCAAACTTAAATATGGCTCTGGAACTGTGCTTAGTCACACAGTCGTAAGTATAAAGTGAGTAAATCAGGGGAATAACCACACAGCCTTGTGGTGCACCGTTGTTGGTAGAGATCATGGAGGAGATGTTATTGCCAATCCAAACTGAATGGGATCTACAATGAGGAAATTAAGGATCCAATTACTCAATGAGTTTTGAGGCCAAGGCCTTGGAACCTCTTGATAGTTTTGAGGGGATGATGGTATTGAATGTTGAGCTGCAGTCAATTAAGAACATCCTGATGTGTTCAGCTTTGCTATCCAGATGTTCCAAGGCTGAGTGGCATCTGCTGTGGACCTGTTGCTCTGGTAGGCAAATTGAAGTGGATCAGTCACTTCTCACTGTGGATAGTTATTGAGGGAGGTAAAAACGTTCTTCTTGGGCACCAGTATAACTTACATTTGGTATCTCAGACAGTCAAAGTGAGAATTTAACAATCTCAGTGACAATCCAGCCAGTTGATCAACACAAGTTTTTAGTAGTTGGCCACTCTGGGCGGGTGATTACCTCCCTGTAGCTCCTATCTTCACCTCCTCCTTTCCCCATACGACTGAAGATCATCCAGCTGCATCTCCAGTTCCTTAACATGGTCTCTCAGCAACTGTAGCTCAGTGGACTTGGTGCAGGTGGAGTTATCATGGAGACTGGACGTCTCATACGAGGAGCATTCCACTAACTCTGGATCTATTCTTAGTGCACTAACTATGTCAAGTCAAGTCAAGTCAATTTTTTTCTCATTTAACTATATACAGTGCCTATAAAAAGTATTCACACCATCTTGAAAGTTTTCATGTTTTATTGTTTTACAACATTGAATCACAATCGATTTAATTTGGTTTTTTGACATTGATCAACAGAAAAAAAAGGCTCTTTCATGTTAAAGTGAAAATAGGTCTCTATAAAGTGATCTAAATTAATTACGAATACAAGGCACAAACTAATTGAGACCGAAGTAATTTCATGTTAAAGTGAAAACAGGTCTCTATAAAGTGATCTAAATTAATTACAAATACAAAACACAAAGTAATTGAAACAAAATAATAAGCATTCACCCCCTTCAAGTCAGTATTTAGTAGATGCACCTTTGCAATTACAGCCTTGAGTTTGTGTGCATAGGTCTTTATCAGCCTTTCACATCTAGACTCTGCAATTTTCCACATTCTTCTTTACAAAAGTAATCAAGCTCTGTCAGATTGCATGAGAGTCATGGGTGAACAGCCCATTTCAAGTCAAACCACAAATTCTCAATTGGATTGAGGTCTGCACTCTGACTTGGTCACTTCAGGACATTAACTTTGTTGTTTTTAAGCCATTCCTATGTAGCTCTGGCTTTATGCTTGGGGTCATTGTCCTGCTGGAAAATAAATCTTCTCCTAAGTCCCAGTTCTCTTGCAGACTGCATCAGGTTTTCCTCCAGGATTTCTCTGTATTTCGCTACTTTATTTTACCCTCCACCTTCAGAAGCCTTCCAGGGCCTGTTGCAGTGAAGCAACCCCGCAGCACGATGCAGTCACCACTATGTTTCAAGGTAGGGATAGTGTGTTTTTGATGATGTGTGGTGCTTGGCTTATGCCAAATATAGCATTTAGTCTGATGGCCAAAAAGTCCAATTTTCGTTTCATCAGACCATAGAACCTTCTTCCAGCTAACTTCAGAATCTTCCACATGCCTTCTGGCAAACTGTAGGCAAGATTTTACGTGAGTTTTTTTTTCCAACAGTGGCTTTCTTGTTACCACTCTCCCATGAAGCTGCAACTGGCAGGACAGCGAATATACTTCATTAGGAGTTTGAAGAGATTTGCTATGTCAACAAAAACACTCAAAAACTTCTATAGATGTACCATGGAGAGCATTCTGACAGGCTGCATCACTGTCTGGGATAGAGGGGAGGGCTACAGTACAGGACTGAAAGAAGATGCAGAGGTTTGTAAATCTGGACAGCTCCATCTTAGGAACTAGCCTACAAGGTACCCAGAACATCTTCAGGGAGCGGTGTCTCAGAAAGGCAGTGTCCATTATTAAGGACCCCCAGCACCCAGGGCATGCCCTTTTCTCACTGTTACCATCAGGGATTCAGGAACAGCTTCTTCCCTTTTGCCATCTGATTCCTAAATAGACATTGAACCCGTGGACACTACCTCACTTTTTTAATATATATTATTTCTGTTTTTGCATGATTTTTAATCTGTTCAATATACATATATTGGAATTTATTTATTTATTTCTATGTTATGTATTGCTTTAAGCTGCTGCTACTAAGTCAACAAATTTCATGACACAATTCTATCTCCTATACCATAGCGTTGGAGAGGGATAGGAACAGACTAGTTAGGAAAGTGTTTAATTGGAGTAAGGGGAAATATGAAGCGACCAGGCAGGAACTTGAAAGCATAAATTAGGAACAGATGTTCTCAGAGAAATGTACAGAAGAAATGTGGCAAATGTTCAGGGGATATTTGCGTGGAGTTCTGCATAGGTACATCCTAATGAGACAGGGAAAGGGATGGTAGGGTACAGGAACCATGGTGTACAAAGGCTGTTGAAAATCTAGTCAAGAAGAAAAGAAAAGCTTACAAAAGTTTCAAAAAACTAGGTAATGACAGAGGTCTAAAAGATTATAAGGTGAGCAGGAAGCAGTTTAAGAATGAAATTAGGAGAGCCAGAAGGGGCCATGAGAAGGCCTTAGTGGACAGGATTAAGGAAAACCCCAAGGCATTCTACAAGTTAGTGAAGAGCAAGAGGACAAGATGTGAGAGAATAAGACCAATCAAGTGTGACAGTGGAAAAGTGTGTATGGAACTGGAGGAGATAGCAGAGATACTTAATGAGTACTTTGCTTCAGTATTCACTACGGAAAAGGATCTTGACGATTGTGGGGATAACATACAGTGGACTGAAAAGCTTGAGCATATAGATATTAAGAAAGAGGATGTGCTGGAGCTTTTGGAAAGAAACAAGTTGGATAAGTCACCAGGACCAGATGACATGTACCCCAGGCTACTATGGGAGGTGAGGGAGGAGATTGCTGAACCTCTGGTAATGATCTTTGTAACATCAATGGGGATGGGAGAGGATTGGAGGATTGCAGATGTTGTTCCATTATTTAAGAATGGGAGTAGAGATAGCCCAGGAAATTGTAGACCAGTGAATCTTACTTCAGTGGTTGGTAAGTTAATGGAAAAGATCCTGAGAGGCAGGATTTATGAACATTTGGAGAGGCATAATATGATTAGGAATATCAGCATGGCTTTGTCAAAGGCAGGTTGTGCCTTATGAGCCTGATTGAATTTGTTGAGGATGTGACTATACACATTGGTGGAGGTAAAGCATGCACCCCTCATACAAACTCTTCTCCCTCCTGCCGTCTGGGAAAAGGCACCAAAGCATTCGGGCTCTCACGACCAGACTACGTAACAGTTTCTTCCCCCAAACTATCAGACTCCTCAATACCCAGAGCCTGGACTGACACCTTACTGCCCTATTGTCCTGTTCATTATTTATTGTAATGTCTGCACTGTTCTGTGCACTTTATGCAGTCCTGGGTAGGTCTGTAGTCTAGTGTAGTTTTTTTTTCTGTGTTGTTTTTTACGTAGTTCAGCCTAGTTTTTGTACTGTCTCATGTAACACCATGGTCCCAGAAAAACGTCTCATTTTTACTATGTACTGGTCAAAATGACAATAAAAAGTGATTTGACTTGACTTGACTTGAGATGTAGTGTACAGTATATGGATTTCAGCAAGGCATTTGATAAGATACTCCATGCAAGGCTTATTGAGAAAGTAAGGAGGCATGAGATCCAAGGGGACATTGCTTTGTGGATCCAGAATTGACTTGCCCACAGAAGGCAAAGAGTCGTTGTAGATGAGTCATATTCTGCATGGAGGTTGGTAACCAGTGGTGTGCCTCAGTGATCTGTTCTGGGACTGTTCTTCATGATTTTTATAAATGACCTGGATGAGGAAGTGGAGGGATGGGTTAGTAAATTTGCTGATGACACAAATGTTGGGGTTGTTGTGGACAGTGTGGAGGGTTGTCAGAGGTTACAGCGAGACATTGATAGAATGCAAAACTGGGCTGAGAAGTAGCAGATGAAGTCTAACACAGATAAGTGTGAGGTGGTTCATTTTGGTAGGTCAAATATGATGGCAGAATATAGTATTAATATTAAGACTCTTGGCAGTGTGGAGAATCAGAGGGATCTTGGGGACCGACTCTATAGGACACTCAAAGCTGCTGCACAAATTGGCTCTGTGGTTAAGAAGGCATATGGTGCATTGGCCTTCATCAATTGTGGGATTGAGTTTAGGGGCCGAGAGGTAATGTTACAGCTATATAAGACCCAGGTCAGACCCCACTTGGAGTACTGTGCTCAGTTCTGGTTGCCTCACTACAGGAAGGATGTGGACGCCATAGAAAGGGTGCAGAGGAGATTTACAAGGATGTTGCCTGGATTTGGGGAGCATGCCTTATGAGAATAGGTTGAGAGAACTCAGCCTTTTCTCTTTGGAGCGGCAGAGGATGCGAGGTGACCTGACAGAGGTGTATAAGATGATGAGAGGCATTGATCATGTCGATAGTCAAAGGCTTTTTCCCAGGGCTGAAATGGCTAGCATGAGAGGACACAGTTTTAAGGTGTTTGGAAGTAGGTACAGAGGAGATGTCAGGGGTAAGTTTTTTACGCAGAGAGAGGTGAGTGTGTGGAAAGGGCTACTGGCGATGGTGGAGGAGGGTACGATAGGGTCTTTTAAGAGACTCCTGGATAGGTACATGGAGCTTAAAAAAATAGAGGGCTATGGGTAACCCTGGGTAATTTTTAAGGTAAGGACATGTTCATCGCAGCTTTGTGGGCTGAAGGGCCTGTATTGTGCTGTACATTTTCTATGTTTCTATGTTCCTGTGCTGGTGATTATAAACCTGATTCTGATTCTGATTATTGTCAAGCACCCGGGCAACAGTTTTTGTATGCACAGTCTCTCCCATCTCAGCCACTGAAGCTTGTAACTCCTCCAGATTTGTCATAGGTCTCTTGGTGGCCTCCCTCACTAGTCCCCTTCTTGCACAGTCACTCAGTTATTGAGGACGGCCTGCTCTAGGCAAATTTACAGATATGCCAGATCCTTTCTATTTCTTGGTGATTGACTTAAGAGATATTCAGTGACTTGGAAATGTTCTTCTATCCATCTCCTGACTTGTGCTTTTCAGTAACATTTTCACAAAGTTGCTTGGAGTGTTCTTTTGTCTTCATGGTGTAGTTTTTGCCAGGAAACTGACTCACCAGCAGTTGGACCTTCCAGATACAGGTGTATTTTTACAACAATCAGTTGAAACACTTTGACTGCACACAGGTCTCCAAAAACAGATCTCCATTTAACTAATTATGTGACTTCTAAAAACAATTGGCTGCACCAGTGATGATTTAGTGTGTCATATTACAGGAGGGAGGGTGGGGGTGAATACTTATGCAATCATGTTTTATGTTTTATATTTGTAATTAATTTAGATCACCTTGTGGAGATCTGTTTTCAATTTGACATGAAAGAGTTTTTTCTGTTGATCATTGTCAAAACGCCAAATTAAATCCACTCTGATTCAATGTTGTAAAACAATAAACATGAAAACCTTCAAGGAGGGGTGAATACTTTTTATAGGCACTGTTTATGTGTACTGAGAAATGAGACAACATTTCTCCATCCTAGGTTGTAAAGCACAGTAGTATACATAAAACACACACACAATAACTTAGAAAAGTAAGAATTAAATCTACAAATGAATTGCACATAGATAATCAATGTACAGTACATACATTAAGTATTGTAGGGTACAGTACAAATTATTCAGTAATACTTCTATTGTGTTGTGATAGGGAGTTCAGAAGCCTAATTGTCTGAGGGAAGAAAATGTTTCCTATCCTGACCGTTCTTGCTTTTATGCATCGGAGTCTCCCGCCTGATGGTAGAAAGTCAAAGAGGATGCTGGATCCATGATAATACTAAGGGCCCTCAAATGCAGTTCTCCAGATAAATGTCCCTGATGGATGGTCCGGAGACCCCTATAATCCTCTCAGCCATTCCTGCAGTCCTTTGTAGGGACTTCAGATCCGATGCTCAGCTACTCCCATACGAGATGGAGATGCAGCTGGTCAGGGTGTTCTCAATGTGCCCCTGTAAAATTCAGTTAAGATTGGTGGGGGTCTCAATCTGCTCAGGAAGTGGAGGCACCTCTGTGCCTTGTTATTCAAGGAGGTGTTATTGAGGGATCAGTGTACCAACAGGGAAAAAAAACCAACTTACTAAAAACTAATTTGTTTTTCTCCCACATCCCTCTAAACTTTTCCTATCCATGTACCTGTCACTTGTCTTTTAAATTTTGCAGCTTGGTACACATACCCACTACCTTGTGTGAAAAACTTGTCTCTCAGGTTCTCATTTCACCCCTCAATCTATGTGTTCTAGTCTTAGACACCCCTATCCTGAGAAAAAGTGTGTCCGCCCACTTTGTCTATGGCTCTTGTGATTTTATATATACCTCTATACAATCATTCCTCAGCCTTCTCACCCTAAAGTAAACAGTCCCAGCTTATTCAGTATCACTTTATAATTTAAGCCCTCAATCCTGGCAACATCCTTGTGAATCTTTACTACACCATCTGCAGCTTAATAGAATTGTTCCCATAGAGTGACAAATAAAACTTTAGTGCTTTCACTAAAGTCTTGTATAACTGTAACACGCTGTCTCAACTCTTATACCCAGTGCCCAGTCCATTAAATGCTGATATGCCACATGCCTTCACTGTCCTCTGTTGTGATTTTCAGGAAAATATGTTTAAACTTCAGATTTCAGATTCAGATTTATTTATCACGTGTACATGTTAACGTACAGAGAAATGCATTGTTTTCATTAACAACCTAAGTGTTGTCACCCATTCCAGCGCCATTGAAGCATGCCCGTTATGCTTGGCAGAACAACACAGAACACAGCATCCCACCAATTTTGGCGTCATCCACAAACTTACCAATCATGCCACTTCCATCCAGACCGTAAGTTCTCATCCAAACTATACGTATATCATATGACAAAGAACAGAACACACCACTGGTCAGAGGTGTCCAATCTGAAAATCAACTCTCCACTACCACCTTCTGACTCCTTCCACCAAGCGAATTTTGTATTAACTTGCAATCTCATCTTGGATCCCATGTGATCTAACCTTCTGGACCATACAGAATCCTGTCAATTGTCTTGCTGATATCTTTTGTTATAAGTAACTCCACAGTTGGCTCCCGACCTGCAGAGTGTTTCCAGCATTTCCTTTTCATTTTTAATAAAATGAAGAGCTCAGTGATGCGAGAGTTGTTTCAAAACGCATTTAAAATTTCTCTTTTAACTTTTAAAACCTCAGGGCGCCAAATGTGATTCTGAGCCAGAGGAATATTTTGAAGTTTATTTGTTTTTGTCATTTTGGATATTGCAGCAGCCAATGTGTACACAGCAAGGTCTCATTATCTTCAACAGCATAAACAATGAAATACTGGAGAGAATGGGGTTGCCAGAACTTGCTTCTTTTCATATTGTTCCATTGGATCTTTCCCTTCCTTATGAGAGTGAGAGTACAGTACTCTGGAAGATGAGCTGAAGTAATGCATACAATTGGTTGCCTCTTTATTACAGACCCCCTGTACTTAAAGAAGCCACTGAGTGTATGTTTGTGATCTTCTGCTGCTGTAGCCCACCCACTTCAAGGTTCAACGTGTTGTGCATTCAGAGTTGCTCTTCAGCCCACCACTCTTGTAACATGTGGTCATTTGAGTTACTGCCACCTTCCTGTCAGCTTGAACCAGATTAGCCGTTCTCCTCTGACCTCCCTCATTAATGAGGCAGTTTTGTGCACAGAACTGCTCATTTGGATGTTTTTTTTTTGTTTTTGGCACCATTCTCTGTAAGCTCTAGTGACTATTGTGTGAAACTCCCAGGAGATCAGCAATTTCTGAGATACTCAAACCACCCCATCTAGCACCAACAATCATTCCATTGTCAAAGTCACTTAGATCACGTTTCTTCTCCATTCTGATGGAGTTTCAACAACAACTGAACCTCTTGACCATATTTGCAAGCTTTTATGCAATGAGTTGCTGCTGCATGTTTGGCAGATTTGATATTTGCATTAACAAGCAGGCGTGCAGGTGTTAATTAAGTGGCCATTGGGTGAAAAATCCTTTAAAGCATGGGATTGAGATTGACAGTCAAGCAGTTCACTTCTTACGTGTCTCCAAGCTCAAGGGGTGAAAAGTCAGTGTTCAATTGTATATAATGCACATTGGAGGGCACAGCAAAGCACAAGCAGTGTTCAACTTAGCATAAGCAGTTTAATTGTTTTCTTAATGCATTGCACTGTAAAGCCATGCAAAACAATAAACTTCAGGGAATATGTCAGGTATAATAAATCTGATTCTGATTCTGATGCTGTCGGGTATTTCATAGTGTTATTTCTAATTTTGCTTTATTTATTCATCTTTCTGTATCTCAGGACCATAGTGAAGCCAGCATTTATCTTTCATCTTTAATTATCCTCAGGAAGGTGGTGCTGAACTGTGCTTTTCAAATGATACAGTCCTGAAACAGTTGTGTCTGGAGTTTGGGATTTAGATCATCTGATAATCAAAGTGAACCAATATACTTTCAAGTTGGGACACTTGGAAGGGCAGTTGAATATGGTGGTGCTGTTTGTAAACCCTTTGCCTCCCAGTTGCTACTTGACCCTTTGAGTTTTCAAACTATTTATTGCTCCACATTCCAGTATCTTCAGCCTCTTGTTCCCATGAGTGGTGTTCCCATGTGCCTGAATCCCTTATCCTTCTCAGTAGTGAAAGGCATAGCTTTGGGACGTATTGTCGGTGTACTCAGAAGAACTACAGTTTTGTGTAAAAGTCTTAGGCACCCTAGATTTTTTAATATAGTTTCAGATGGCATGCCCTCCATACAGCCTAGATCTCAACATTCATTCAGGCTCTCTGGGATCACTTTGAGAAGCCAAAGCAAATAGGACAGCCAAAGTCTGCAGAAGAGCTGTGGCAAGATACCTAGACCAACCTACTAGTCATTTTTTAAATAAAACTGCATGATAGTGGATCGAAGAAAATTGATGCAGTTTTAAAAGCAAAGGATAGTCACACCAAATATTGATCCAATTTTTACTTTTTACTGCTCTTTATAGTTTTTTTGATATTTGAAAAACTTTCATTTCATTAATTTTACAAGCATCTTCGCTTTATGGGGTTTTGTTTTACATTAGCCTAAGACTTCTGCACAGTACTGTAGCTGAAGTACATTGTGTAGATGGTACAGATTTCATCCATTGTTGTACCTAGCTCGGAAGTTTTCCTCTCAAAGCCCATTGACCTTAGTTTTGCCAGGGCTTCTTGATGTCACATTTTATCCCATTCTGTTTCAAGGACAAGCACAGTCAATCTCACCTCAGCTCTGGAATCCAGGTATTTGGACCAAAGCTGTGATGAGGGCTGGATCTGTGTAGTCTTGGTGAAATGTAATCTGGGCCATAGTGATCAGATTACTGGAGGTAAGTGCTGCTTTAGAGCATCATTTTAGATAACATCCATCATTCTGTTAATGACCGAGAGTAGATAATTGCATGGTAAATAGCTCTGTTGGCTTCATCAAGACAAACCTAGGCAATTTTCCACATTTTTTAATGAACAGCAATAGATGTGCAGTCATTCCTCAGACAATGTTTGCATGCTTAACCCAAGACTTCAGCAATACCATTCATTAACCACTGAATATTCTTCATGGTAAAAATATGGTAGAATGCCTTTGAGTTTATTAGTTTATCAGACTTCTGCATGGATAATATTTTAAATTAGTGGAATTGTACTTATTTTACCTCCTTTCTCCCCATGGACATTTACAGGAGATTGGTGAAATGTTCCAAAAGGCATACCACTGTGTTTATTTGCAGGACTACACCATCTTTCCCCAATAGACTGCTATGTTGATTGCTATGGTAACCCATTACTATGGCAACCAATTGCAGTAACTGTCTGTTCTTTAAACACTGTGCAAATCACACAATAAATGAACCTGGAGTTGTTATTTGAGCCAACCAAAGCTCAAACGATAAAAATATAGCCTTTAAACCGTCGAATAGATCTCCAGTCAGTATTTTCAAAAATTCAATCAAAATAGGGAGGTATTTGCTCATTCATCAGTCATCTCTCCACAGTTCAATCTAAAATTGTAAGATGGAGAAATAATTATATTTTCCAGACAAAATATTTTCTGATGTTTTTAATGAAGGAAAATAAAATAAATTAGATAGGGGAGGTCTGGAACTGACAGGTAAATGTATCACACAGTGGGCCTTGATATTTCTACATATCTTCTTGATACAGTACATTGCTTGGTCCATTGACAATTTAATTTATCCAATGACCTCTTCTGTAAAATTGCATAGAAAATGAATGAGGAATGAAGATTAGAATTCATAGGAGGCAGTGACAGGGTCTTCCAGTTAAACTCTACAAATATGTTAGCTGCTGGATTATAGTTTTGATTCATTAGACATGATACAATTAATTATGAAGAACTGTAAAAGATATTTGAGATAAATAAAATCAGACAGATGGCAGGAAACATCTTTCCAATGTCTTTTCTCTCAGGGATTTATTGAGATGAATGGTAACGTGGATATAAATTTCATTCAAGAACATAGGAATTAGATGCTAAAGTGTATTATTTGGTTCTTCAGGCTAGATTCACCATTCAATAAGATCATTAATTTACCTCAGCACTGTGCTCATATCCCTTGATTCTTTCAGTACCTAACAGTCCTGAATATATTCTGTGACTGAGTCTTTAAAGCACTGTTGGGTGGAGATTTCCAGAGATTAACTATCTATTGGTGGCCTAGAAAGTCATAGCACAGGAATCAACTCTATCTCACCACATACATGTCTATCTATACTCAGCATTGATTTCAGACCCAGGAAGTTACATGGCATTAGTTCAAACATGGGCAAAGGAAACACTGTCTAATTGCCATCAACTGTCCTTTCTCAGCCTTCTTATCACTATCTCGATGGAATCAGTATAAGAATCAGCATCACAAACACAACAGATTCTGCAGATCCAGACAACGTGCTGGAGGAGCTCAGCAGGTCAGACAGCATCGAGGGAAGTGAATAAACAATCAATGTTTCAGGTCAAGGCAACTTCATCAGCATTGTAAAATAATGAGGTGGAAGCCAGAATAAGGTGGTGAGGGAAGGGGAAGGGCTACAAGCTAAGTGATGGGTGAAACCAGCTGGTCGGTGAGGGTGGAGGATGCTGGGAGATGATAGCTGGAAAAGGTAAAAGGCTGGGGAAGAAGGAATCTGATACGAGAGCAGAGTGGACCATGGGAGAAAGGAAAAGAGGAGGGACATCAGGGGGAGGTGATAGGCAGGTAAAGAGAAGAGAAGAGGCAAGAGTGGTGCCAAAGTGTGGAATGGAAATGGAAGGAAGGAGGAGGGGAAAAATCAAAGAAGCTGGAGAAATTGATGCTCATACCATCAGATTGTCCCGCTTGGTGGTGCAATACTATTGGCGTCAGACTCTGGAGCGAAGGTTCCTGAGTTCGAATCCAAGTCGGGTTGAGTGTTGAGCTAGCAACTTGACCTCGTAAAACAAGAATGGCTTGCTACGGAAACACCTTCATGATGGTGCCCTGATAACTCCAATGCTGAGTTAAGGGCTATTCTTCACTTCTTCTACCATCAGGTTGAAGGCTACCCAGATGGAATATGAGGTGTTGTTCCTCCAACCTGAGATGGCCTCATCAAGGCAGTAGAGGAGGCCATGGACCAACGTGTAAGAATGGAAATGGAGATTGAAGTTAAAGTGGTTGGACACTGGGAAATCTTGCTTTTTGCGCATGAAGCAAAATCTATGTTCGGTCCCACCAATGTAGAGGAGGTTGCATCAGGAGCACCAGATACATTAGACGACCCCCACAAATTCACAGATGAAACTTTGCCTCACCTGGAAGGACTTTTTGGGGCCCTGAATGGAGATGGGAAGAGAGGTGAATGGGCAGGAGTAGCACATCTGTGTGCAGGGATAAGAATTTAGAGGGAAATTAGTGGAGAGGGATGAATGAACAATGGAATCAGAGAGGGAGTGATGCTTTTGGAAAGTGGAGGTGGGGAGGAGGTAAATGTGTATTTGGTGACAGGGTTACTTTGAAAATAGTGGAAGTTGTGAGATGCTAAAGCCTTTGGGGTGGTAGATGAGGACAAGAGAAACTCTATTCCCTGTTAAGGTGGTGGGAAGAGGGGGTGAGGGTAGATGCCTGGAAAATGGAGGAGATGCAGGTGAGGGCACCACCAATGGTGAAGTTAGGGAGACCCCATTCTTTGAAGTAGGAGGGCATCTCTAATGTCTTGGAAAGAAAACTTTCATCCTGGGAACAGATGTGGCGGAGATAAAGGAACTAAGAAGGAGGTGGTGTGGAAAGGGATATAATCAAGATAGCCATGGGAGTCAGTAGGTTTATAAATGAAATCGGTAGACATTTTGTCTCCACAGATAAAGACAGAGAGATTGAGAAAGTGGAGTGAGGTCTCAGAAATACGCCAAGTGAATTTGAGGGCAATGTGGAAATTGAAGGCAAAGTTGATGAAATTGACAAGTGTAGCACAAAAAGATTCGAGGAGCATTACCAGCAAAGGTTTGGAACATGGACTGTTCCACATAGTTATTGAAAAGGCAAGCACAGCTGGGGCCCACGTAGGTGCTCATGGCTACACCACTAAACTGGAAATAATGGGAAGAGTTGAAAAAGAAGTTGTTGAGTGTGAGGACCAGTTCTGCCAGATGAAGAAGGTGGTGGTGGAGGGGAATTGGTCAGGTCTGCTGTCAGGAAAGAAGCAGTGAGTTTTAAGGCCTTCTTGATGGAGTACATAATGTATAGTGACTGGACATCCATAGTGAAAATGAGGCAGTCAGGGAGTGGGAGTTGAAAGTTGTTGAAGAGATCGAGCATATGTGAAGTGTCGTGGATGTAGGCGGTAAGCATTGAACCTGGGGGGATAAAATGGAATTGAGATACGTGAACATGAGTTCAGAGGGGCAGAAACAGACAAAAATTATGGGCCTACCTGACAGTCGATCTTGGGCAGAATCAGAATCAGGCTTAATATCACTTACATTTGTTACAAACTGTTTTGCTTTACAGCAGCAGTCCAGTGCAATACATTAAAACAAACTATTAATTACAATAAGAGCTATATATAGAGGGGAAGAAGCTGTTCCTAAAACATTGAAAGTGTGTTTTCAAGCTCCTGTACCTCTTCCCTGATGGTAGCAATGAGAATTGAATTGACTTTATTACTTACATCCTTCATAGACATGAGGAGTAAAAATATCTACGCTATGTCTATGTCTAAACGTGAAATGTGCAATTATAGTAGTTTATAATAAATAACAACAGGATAGTCAATATAACATAGGAATACAGTTGCATCAGCATGAATTGAGTAGTCTGATGGCCTGATGGAAGAAGCTGTCCCGGAGCCTGTTGGTCCTGGCTATTATGCTGCAGTACTGTTTCCCGGATGGTAGCAGCTGGAACAGTTTGTGGTTGGGGTGACTCAGGTCTCCAATGATCCTTTGGGCCCTTTATACACACCTGTCTTTGTAAATGTCCTGAATAGAGGAAATTCACATCTGCAGATGCGCTGGGCTGTCTGCACCACTCTCTGCAGAGTCCTGCGATTGAGGGAAGTACAGTTCCCATACTAGGCAGTGATGCAGCCAGTCAGGATGCTCTCAATTGTGCCCCTATAGAAAGTTGTTGGGATTTGGGGGCCCATACCAAAGTTCTTCAGCTGTCTGAGGTGAAAGAGGCGCTATTGTGCCTTTTTCACTACACAGCTGGTATGTGCAGACCACGTAAGATCCTTGGTGATGTTTATGCCGGGGAACTTAAAGCTGTTCACTCTCTAGACCCCAGCTCCATTTATGTCTATAGGAGTTAGCCTGTCTCCATTCCTCCTGTAGTCCACAAGCAGCTGATAGGGCACATCTTTGATCAGCGACCAATCCAGGCATCTGAAGTTTTGAGAGGACGGGATTTCACTCAGGTCCACTGCCCAAATAAAAAAACCAGCGGCGGGTCTCTACGGTGAAAGAGCTTTGACCACCGAGCAATCCATGTTTGGGATTGATAAGCAAGAGCAAATTAAAGTAAGGCAGGGGTAAGTGCAGTGGACATCATCTGAGTGGACAGAGTCAGAGTGGTGAAATTGAGGTTTCAGCTCTTTGAGACTTCAGTCAGAGAAAGCAAAAGAAAAGAAAAGCTCAAGGTTAAGAAAGGAAACTATAAGCCAATTAGTCTGGGCTCAGTGTTTGAGAAGATGTTGGAGTCAATTATTAAGGATGTGGTTTCCTGGTACTTGGAGGCACATGATAACAGAGGCCATAATCTGCATGGTTTCCTCGAGGGAAAATATTGTCCGACAAATCTGTTGGAATTATTTTAAGAAATAACAAGCAGGATAGACAAAGGAGAATCAGTTGTTGTTGTGAACTTGGACTTTCAGAAGGCCTTTGACAGGTGCCACACATAAAGCTGCTTAACAAGCTACGAGCCCATGATTTTACTGGAAAGATTCTAGCATGGATAAAGCAGTGGCTTATTGGCAGGAGGCAAAGTGTGGGAAAAATGGGAACCTTTTCTGGTTGGCTGCTGGTGACTAGTGGTGATTCACGGGGGTTGGTGTTGGAACCAATTCTTTTTTCATTATATTTCAATGATTTGGATGATGGAATTGATGGCTCTGTTGTAAAGTTTGCAGATGATATGAAGATGGGTGAAGGAGCAGGTAATTTTGGGGAAGTAGAGAGGCTACAGAAGGACAGACAGATTTGGAGAATGGGCAAGGAAATGGCAGATGGAAGACAGTGTTGGAAGTGTATGGTCATGCACTTTGGTAGAAGAAATGAAAGGGTTGACTAGTTTCTAAATAGAGAGAAAATACACAAAAAAAACGAGGCACAAAGGGACTTGGAAGTCTAGTGCAGGATTCCATAAATATTAGTTTGCAGATTGAGTCTGTGGTGAGGCAGGAAAACGTGATGTTAGTATTAATTTCAAGAGGACTAGAATATAAAAGCAAGCAAGAATGTAATGTTGATCCTTTATAAAGCACTGGTGAGGCCTCACTTGGAGTATTATGAGCAGTTTTGGTCCCCTTACCTTAGAAAGGTTGTGCTGAAACTAGAGAGGGTTCAAAGGAAGTTCACAAAAATAATTTGAGAACTGGATGGCTTGTCATATGAAGAACCTTTGATGGTTCTGGGCCTGTATTCACTGGAATTCAGAAGAATGAGGGGTCAGCTCATTGAAGCTAATCGAATGGTGAAAGGCCTTTTTTGAGTAGACGTGGAGAGGATGTCTCCTATGATGGGAGGGTCTAAGATCTGAGGACACAACCTCAGAATTGAGGGGTATCCTTTTAGAATGGAGATGAGGAAGAATTTTTTTAGCCAGAGAGTGGTGAATCCGTGGGATTCTTTGCCACAGGCAGCTGTGGAGGCCAAATCTTTATGTATATTTAAGGCAGAGGTTGATAGATTCTTGATTGATTATGACATGAAGGGATACAGGGAGAAGGTAGGAGATTGAGGCTGAGAGGGATATTGGATCAGCCATGATGAAATGGCAGAGCAGACTCAATGGGCCAAATGGCCTAATTCTGCTCTGAAATTTTATGGTCTCATGGTCTTACATCCTGGGTGATGGAGGTCCTTAATGATGGATGCCAGCTTTTTGAAGCATCACCTTTTGAAGATGTCCTTGATGTTGGAGAGTCAAGTCCTGAAGATGGAGCTGGCTGAGTTTGCAATCCTCTGTAGCTTTTTCTAGTCCTGTGCAATGGTCTTCTCCATACCAGATGGTGATGCAACCAGTTGGAGTACTCTCCACGGTTCATCTGTAGAAATTTGCTGGAGTCTTTGTGACATACCAAATCTTTTCAAACTCCCAATGATATATAGTAGCAAGCATGCCTCCTTTATAATTGCATTAAAATGTGGAGCCCAGGATAGATCATCAGAGATGTTGACACCCAGGAGCTTGAAACAGCTCAAGATTTCCAGTGCTGATCCCTCAATGAGGACTGGTGTGTGTTCCCTCAATTTCCCCTTCCTGAAGTCTACAATCAATTCCTTGGTCTTACTGACATTAATTTCGAGGTTGTTGTTGCAACATCACTCAACCAGCCGATCTATCTTCAGGTCATGAAACATACTACAGGGGGAGTAATGAGGTGGAACGGAAAGAAGGTGTGATAGCCTCATTAATAAAGGAAGCAGCCCTTGTGAACTTTGTCACTACTAAATTCTTTTTGCCTAGCAACAAAAAGTAACATTTCTTAATTAATTCATAATGCTTCTCATCTCACCTTTAGTGATATTCAGGCCTCCAAAATGTGGCCTGTTGATAAACACATGAGATTCTGCAGATGCTGGAAATCTGGAGTAATCCACACACAAAATGCAGCAGCATCTATAGAAATGAAAGCATCCAGTCCTGATGAATGGTCTTGAACCGAAATATCAACTGTATATTCCTCTACATAGCTGCCATCTGAGATGCTCAGTTCCTCCACATTTTATGTGTTAACCTCTTTATAGTGTGGAGTATAACTGTGGATATATCTAGACACACAATAGTGGTGTCTTGTTATTGATTCTTTAGTGTTAAGCCTGAAAGCTGTGTTACTACACAACAGCAAGGCCCATCCTTCAATAGCTATTGGCTATGCAGTACACATGAAAGACAAACTACCGGAATCTGGAAATCTTGTTGAAATGCGTACAGTATGGTAGCTACAAATGGAACATCTGTGGTGATCTGAAAGTAGTAGTACTGCTACTAGAATGCAGATCAGATATACCTTGTACTGTTGTTTCATTTGCGAATGAGACAGCATGCAAAAGAATCTCATTACATTAAAAATGATCGGCCACTCTGTGAACAGTGGTTCTAGGGCAGAAGTTTGTGGCACATAAGCCACTTATAGACCGAACAATCTTATGAAATGTTACTTTATGTGCTGGACAAAAAGAATTTAGTAGTGGCAAAGTTGCAAATAAATTTATAATCACAGGAGATGCTTCCTTTGTTAATATGGCTACCACATGTTCTTTCCCTACCACCTCATTACTCCCCTATTGCCTCCTCTTCATATAAAACTTGGACTTAAGAAAAATTTTATGAAAATGATGAACAAGGAAGGTGAAGATCTTTGATATTTGAGCCAGATATTTCCCGGTTTAACTGATACTGAGATTAAGGAAGACATTTTTGTTGGTCCACTAATCAAACAGGTCATCAATGTCAGGCAATTTGACGATCTTCTAGTGAGACTGGAGGGGACTTAAGGATGTTGTTGAAAATACTCTTGGAGACAACAGAGCACAAAACCGCATGCAGCTGGTTGTTAACATTCTCCAAGTATACAGAACATTCCATTTAGACTTCTTCCCTGTGAATCTTGACATTGTCAGTGACAAGCTTGGTGAAAGGCTTCACCAGGCCGTTGCGGTCATGGAGAAACCGTATCAGGGCAACTGGAATCCATCAATGCTGGCTGATTATTGTCAGACACTTAAGCAAGAGGTCTTAGTCACTGAGTACAAATGAAAATCATCAACAAAACATTTTTAGCTTAGTTTAACTATTGAAAATGGTCAGCACCATTATGCAATTAAGCGGATTATAATTTCTTGTTTCTCCAAATTCCTATATGATACGAGTAGTCTGAAGAGATATTTGTTTTCACCTTCAAGCAATCTACCATAACCACAAAAATATTTCATAGGAAGCAGCACTTTCAAAAAAACTTGCTGTCCAGTGGTATGGGAGATCTTGTTCTACATGTTGACTGGAGGAAACGAACTGGCAGAGGTATTCACTGTCCTGATGAAGGATATCGGCCCAAAACATTGACTGTTTACTGTTTTCCATAAAGGCTGCCTGGCCCGCTGAGTTCCTCCAGCATTTTGTGTGTGTGTGGCAAGAGTATTGTTGAAGAAGAATTTGTGGAATGCATTTGAGATAGCTTCATAGAACAGGATATTATGGAATCTACCCAGGAACAGGCTATTTTATATCTGGTCATGAGGGAGGATTACTCGATCTTGTGGTTAAAGATTACCTAGGAGGTAATGACCATATGATAGATTTCCAGATTCAGTTTGATGGTATGCACCATAGGACCACATTGACTGTCTTCAGCTGGAATAAGGGCAATGATTATGATGTTGAAGGTGGACTAGGAAAAGAACAGTTCAGCAGCAGTGTTTGTGACAGACAGCTGATCCATAATGGTCAGCAGGAATTTATTCCAAGTAGAACAAGAGATTCCATGAGAAAAAAGGCACTATCTATGATTAACAAAGGAAGTCTAGAATTATGTTCAGTAGGCATGCAAAGTGACAAGGGTGAGTATTGAGCCAGGACACTGGGAAGTTCTTAGGATCCAGCAGCAAAAAACAAAAAAATCTCTTAAAAGAGAGAAACTGCTTTTGAAGGGAAACTTGCAAGTGATATCGAAACAAACAGCAAGAGTTTCTATGTATCTATAAATGGGAAGAAGGCAGCTAATGTTGATGTAGCTACTAAGTATATTTATAAAGTATATATGTAGACATATTGATGCACCTATAAAGAAGGCAAGACAGTGGCTATATTTCATTAGGAGTTTGAGAAAATTTGCTATGTCACCTGAAGCACTCGAAAATGACAGATATACCGTGGAGAGCATTCAGACAGGCTGTATCACTGTCTGGTGTGAGGGGGTGGGGGGTACTACTGCCCAGGATTGAAAGAAGCCACAGAAAGTTGTAAAATTAGTCAGCTCCGTCATGGGTACTAACCTCCAAGACATCTTCAATGAGCGGAGCCTCAGAAAGGCGGTGTCCATTAAGGACCGGCATCACCCAGGGCATGCCCTCTTCTCAGGAATGAGGTACTCTAGCCTGAAGGCACATGCTCCACGATTCAGGAACAGCTTCTTCCCCTCTGTCATCTCATTTCTAAAAGGACAATGAGCCCATGAACACACCTCACCTTTTATTGATTATTATTTTTGTTTTTGCACTATTTTTAATTTAACTATGAAATATGATGAAATATATATACTTCATGAAATTCATTTTTTTCTATATTCATCATGAATTGCATTGTATTGCTGCTTCTAAGTTAACAAATGTCACAACATATGCAGGTGATATTAAACCTGATTCTGATGTGGTGGTCTCTAAGGTTGGTGCGGTACCAAACAGTCTCTGTCGGTGGATTATGAACTTCCTGATAGGAAGGAAGCAGTCCATAAGGCTGGGCTTCTACTTGTCAGATCCAATGTCTGTAAGCACAGACTCTCCCCAGGGCTGTGCCTTTTCTCCTCTCCTGTTCACACTTTATACAACCGACTGTACCTCCACAGACAAATCCATTAAAATCCTAAAGTTTGCAGATGTCATGACTGTAGTTAGTCTCATCTCAAATAACGATGTGACCTGCTATCAAACAGAGGTAGACCATCTTACAGCATGGTGTGCACACAACAACTTGTAGCTTGATGCTATCAAGACAGTGGAAATAACTATTGATCCCTGCTGACAACACCCTACCTGCATCCCCCTTGGCAATGAATGATCAGGCTGTGTCTGTGGTTTCCTGGGGGCTAACATTACCAATATATTGGAGTGGGACAAGTATGTTACACTCATCACTAGGAAAGCTCAGCAGAGATTGTTTATCTATGTCAGCTTAGGAAAATTAATATGTCAGAGTGTAACCTGATGAAATTTTACTCAACTATCATTGAGAGTGTTGTGAAATACATCTTACCATCATCTGTATATATAAAGAAGAAGAATCATCAACTGCAAATTCACATTTATATAAAATAAAATTGGAAGGAAACTATATAGAATAATTCAAATTAAATGATAATGTTTGGCAAAAGAGCCCCATCTTCTCTCAAAATCAAATCGAGGATCAAAAGTTCTACTTCCAATTTTTTCCAAACTAAGACATAACATTACTTGAGAAAACCATTGAATTAATGTAGGGACAGAGGAATCTTTCCATTTCAATAAAATAGCCCTTCATGCCAGCAATGTAACAAATGCAATTACATGTTGGTCTGAAGATGAAATACCCTGAAGACGTATTGTTCCGGGAGTTGATTCCTAATGGGTTTTTTCCCTCTTTTTTCTTTTTCCTTTTCTAGTAGTTAGTGGGGTTTTTTTTTTGTTAGTTGGGGTTCGCTTTTTTCCTTCTTTAAAGAAATTTTTTTTTCATTATCATATATTATTCTTTTTTGATAAGTTTTTTTCAGCTTTATTAATTGTATATGATACAAAACTTGTTGAAGTTTTGTATCATTTTATAGCCGTAGAAGATTATGTATCAATAAAAAGATTTTAAAAATAAGAGTGTTGTGAAGGCCTCTATCATCATTTGGTTTCCTGTTGCCTGCTTTCTCCCAAAGTCCAGGTTGTAGCAAGTGGGCCACGCAGCAGAGAAGATCATTGGCTGCCAGCTACCAACATTAAAAAACCTGTCCATCGCCAGAGCAAAGAAAAGAACTGGAAAAATTACTGTGGACTCCACCCACCCTAGCAGTCACCTATTTGGAATATTGCCATCAGGGTGATGCTACAGGTCCATCACCACCAGTACCAGATGCACCATCTTCAAGGCTTCTCAACAAAACTCACTCAGGTGTAATACCCAAACTGTGTCTGCACAAAGTTCATCGTTCACAGTAAATTTATTATCAAAGTACATACAGTCGGCCCTCCTTATCCGTGAGGGATTGGTTCTGGGACCTCCCGTGGATACCAAAAAACGTGGATGCTCAAGTCCCTTATATAAAATGGCATAGTATTTGCATACAACCTACGCACATCCTCCCGTATACTTTAAATCATCTCTAGATTACTTATAATACCTAGTACAATGTAAATGCTATGTAAATAGTTGTTACACTGTCTTGTTTAAGGAATGTTGACAAGAAAAAAAAACTGTACATATTCCTCTCACTCACAACACAAGCAGTGAATGAACGAGACGTGAGGCGAACAATGATCAAACAACGAGTAAAACTCGTAATACCTGTACAGTAGTTGTTATGCTGTCTTGTTCAGGGAATAAGGATGCTTTGCAGGAGGCTGACTAATACTGAAGTCAGGAACTGTGGAGGTTGAGGGCTGAGGATCTTCAAGCGTTGAATGTCGAGACTTCAGAATTGCAGAATTGCAACTCCTCTGGGAATGCTGCTGTGGCCTCGACATTAGCCAACGCCAATTCTCCCGTGATCTTTACGTTCTTGAGACTGTAGCACTTCACATAACCAGCCAGCCATTCCTTACTAACCTTAAACTCTTTTCTCTCGTTCTCATCAACCCCGTCACAGTAGTGCTCATAGAGACTAAGCTTTTACATGTATAATTTGACCATCGACAGGGATATGCTTCTGTGACATGCCCTCTAGCCACACACTTAATGCTTTCTCAGTCTTCGCAAGCACTTTATCACGAACCAGAGAGACCATTTTTGCTGTTGTAGGGGCAGCACTAACACTTCCATGAATTTCAGCTTCTTTCTGATTTATTGTGCGAATGATCGATTTGTTCTTACCGACCTTACGGCCCACTTCGGAAAGCGACATGCCACCTTTCAAAAGATCAAATATTTCTACTTTGTCGGCAAGAGATAGCACTTTACACTCCCTCTTAGCCTTTGAGGAATTGCTTTGACCACCTAATTGCGTTTTAGGAGCCATTTTTTCACAGGAACAAAGTAGTGAACAAATGAGACGCGAGGCGAACAAGGCTCGAACAACAAGTGCTGGAAGAATGCTTCGGGGTTTTCTTGATTCGCGGTTGGCTGAATTCGCTCATGAAGAACTCGCGGATAAGGAGGGCCGACTGTATATGCCATCATATACAACCTTGAGAATCATTTACTTGAGGGCATATTCTATAAATCCAATAGCCATAATAGAATCAATGAAAGACTGCGCCAACAGGGCAGACAATTAGTGTGCAAAAGACAACAAACTGCAAATACAAAAAGAAAGAAGGAAAAAAAAGAAAATAATAACAAATAAGTAAGCAATAAATATTCAGAACATGACACGAAGTGCCCTTGAAAGTGAGTCCATAGATTGTGGAAACTGTTCAGTGATGGAGCAAGTAAAATTGAGTGAATGTATCCCCTCTGGTTCAACAGTCTGATAGTTGAGAGGTAATAACTGTCCGTTAACCTGGTGGTGTGAGTCCTGAAGCTCCTGTACCTTATCTCTTATGATAAGAAGAACGTATGACCGAGTGCCGGGGGTCCCTGATGATAGATTACTACTTCCCTACAACAACACTCCATGTAGATGTTCTCAATGGAGGGGAGGGCTTTACCCGTGATGGACCGCGCCATATCCATTACTTTTGGAGGATTTTCCATTCAAGGGCATTGGTGTTTCCATACCCGGCCGTGATGCAGCCAGATAATATACTCTCCACCATACATTTATAGAAGTCAGTCAAATTTACAGATGTCATGCTGAATCTTCACAAGCTCCTAAGGAAGTAGAGGCACTGCTGTGCTTTTTTTTCTGTAATTGCACTTACATTTTGGGTCCAGAACAGGTCCTCTGAAATGATAACACCGAGGGATTTAAAGTGACTGACCCTGTCCACCTCAGATCCTTTGATGAGGACTGGGTCATGGACCTCCATTTTCCTCTTTCTGAAAGCAGTAATCAGCTCCTTGGTCTTGCTGACATTAAGTGAGATGTTGCTGTGGTACCACTCAGCCAGACTTTCAATCTCCCTCCTACATGCTGATTCATCACCACCTTACGACAGTGGTATCGTCAGCAAACTTAAATATGGCATTGGAGCTGTGCTTAGCCATGCAGTCTAAGCATAAAGAGAGTAGAACAGGGGCTAAGCACACAGCCTTGTGGTGCACCTGCACTGATGGAGATTGTGGAGGAGATGTTGTTGCCAATGACAACATCGTTACCTGCTATCTTTGTTCCATTGATAATTACTCAGTCCATTCATATGTTCACTTTATTTCTGTTTGATTATTGAATTTGTGCATGTGACTTGTGCTAATTGTTGATTATGCATGGCTCCTTGCACTATGGTCTTGTAAATTGTTTGCTATTGTATTGAAGAGTCATAGAGCCAGAGGAAAGTACAACACAGAAAGAGGCCCTTTGGCCAACCTAGTCCTTGTCAAACCATTTAAACTGGTGGTGGTGGTGGTGGTGGTGGGCGTGCGTGCGTGCGAGCGTGCGTGCGTGTGTGTGTGTGTGTGTGTGTGTGTTTGTGTGTGTTGGCACTGTGGCTGTGGAGTACCTTTTGTTTTCCCGGGCTTCCTGATTGTTGTGCACCTGAATCTCATCTAACCTGCAGCATACATACCCCAGCTTTCCATCCACTCATCACCAGATCGTTGCTTCAGCCAGTGTGGTAGTTCACGTTCTAGGCCGCTTAGAATTGTGTATTCTAAGTCTTGTTTCCGCGCTGTTGTTTGCCTGCGGTCGCTCTGTCTCTCTGTGTTAACAGGAGCATTGCTTGCCGCCTGCCTTCCCATTCATTCCCCTGCCCACCATTCTCCTCCAGCCACGCTCACACCCTTGTCTGTATCCCCGCTCTGCCTCGTCCTGCCGCCCGCCTACACTTTCCGCTGGCTCAGTGGTTAAAGGCCGCACTCTCACCGCAGTGACCTGGGTTTGATCCCCAGTCAAGCCTCGCTGACTTCCCTGCTTTCCTCTGACGAATCCTCACTCCTCTGCCTGCAACCATTAAGAAACACTCTTCAGATTACTCTACCTCCGTGTCAGGGTCCTGCGTTTGGGTTCACCCGTTCACCGCAACATGCATTCAATACTCCAAACTAGGCCTCACCAATGTCTTAAAGAACTTCAACATAACATCCCATCTCCTGTACTCAATAGATTGATTTCTGAAGGCCAATGTGCCAAAAGCTTTCCCTACAACCCTATTTACCTCCGATGCCACTTGCAGTGAATTATGGACCTGAAACATTGACTCTATTACTGGAAGAACCTCCTCAGTGACGAGACTTACTGTATGTTACTCCAATACAGCTTAACCTCTGGCACAGAGAGGGAACAATGAAAACTGCAGTTTTATTCTTGTGGCTAAATAATTGTGTTTATTTTAAAATTTAAAACATAAGTTAAACGTTTTATTGCATTAGTTTTCTCTCTCTTTTGGCTTAGAGTCTTATTTTCCCTCTCTTATTTTTTTCATCTGTATTACATCTATTTCCAACCTAATCCATTTACTGCTAGCCCACTGTTTCATTCCTTTTCCTTTTAACGTATTCCATAGATGAAAAAGAATAAAGACATGAGGAGCCAAGATGGCGGTGCGACACAGCTTGCAGCAGCCACTCTGGTTTGGAGCTCCTTTCCGAGGAACGCGCAAAGACGGTAGCGCGATATTAATACGCAGCAGCCTCTCCGGACTCTGGATTGGGGATTGCCAAACGTTATGTGGATTTTCTGGTGTAGTCTGTTTTGTCATGTGCTTTTGTGATATCATTCTGGAGGAACGTTGTCTCATTTTTTAACTGCATTGCATTTGTGGTTTCTAAATGACGATAAACTGAATCTGAATCTGAATCTGAATAGATCTATTGCTTCCCTAAGACACCCAGTGTCTCATTGGTCACTCCTCAAGGTCCTGTTCCTCTCTCATTTACCATACTAAAGGATTTTGAACAAGTAATGAGAATTTATAGCCTAAAGGGAGATGAAATCAAATGGTATTGGAAATCTGAAATAGAGAAAGTTATGAAGAATTTCAGGGACCCTTCACCTCTGTTAACTCTGCCTCTCTTTTCACGATGCTGCATGACCTGCTAAGTATTTCCTGTGTTTTCAGTTTTTATATCTAAAGCAATATATCATAAGATAGCCTGCTCCAGCAAATTCTGGAATAATCTATATGCAGTATATTGATGCATTCAATTTCCATTCCTATTTAGTTTGCAACAATGTTTCAAAAGAATTTTATTTTCTAAGGGATTTTCTGCTGGTCAATGTTATGACTGAATGAACGACACGGAGACTGGAGCCGCATATATGAAAGCTCTTTATTCAGCATGACAAACAGACATTCGGGAGGGATCTCTGGAGAATCTCACTGAACTCCAAACTGCATTGAGGTTTTATACTCTTTAAACACAAAGATGACAGCTGAGATTAAATGCAGTGCCAATAGTTATAATTATGTACATAGATTACTTCAGCATTTTGTGTGTAGGCAAGTGTTTTGTAGAATTACATATTAACAATGGAAGCATATCTCAACTGATAAGACAATTTTGAATATTCACACACCTGTAGATGGTCTGAAAGCTTCTGAACAGAAAACACTGGGCACTCACAATATAATTTGTTTATCACAAAGCTGAGGGATAGCTCCCTGAGTCTACAAACACTCAGGCATTGAATGAATGAATAAATATGCCTTTAACTGTGTGTTGAATGACAGGACAGCAACCTTTTAACTTCTTTAATGGTACACTGATAATTTTACTTGGGGTCAATGAATATAAATATCCATCTTCAGTTCTTCTCTGCGTAATTTAATCTAGTGTAAAACCAGAATGTTCCATGTTCAATGGCTGGTTTAAATATCCTTATATTATTGATGTGTGTTATATAGGAACAGGTTTCTTTTGGAGAATGGTTCTCATTTATATTAATGGCTGACTACCACATAATCCCTGATTAAAATTACATTCAATTCCCAAACAGCCAGTGTACACTCAATTGCCACTGTATTAGGTACACCTGTACATCTGCTTGTTAATGCAAATATCTATTCAGCCAATTAGGTGGCAGCAACTCAATGCATAAAAGCCTGCCATCTTGGTCAAGTGGTTCAATTGTCGCTTGGACCAAACATCAGAATGAGGAAGAGATGTGCTCAAAGTGACTTTGACTGGAATGATTTGTTGGTGCCAGATGGGGTGCTTTGAGTATCTCAGAAACTGCAGATCTCATGTGATTTCTACACACAACTCTCTAGAGTTTACAGAGAATGGTGTAGAAAAAATCCAGTGAACAGCAGTTCTGTGGGTGAAAACTTGTGAATGAGAGAAGTCAGAGGAGAATGGACTGACTGGTTCAAGCTGACAGGAAGGTGACTCTAACTCAGATAACCATGTGTCACAACAGTGCTGTGCAGAACACACAACATACTAAACCTTGTAGTGGATGGGCTACATCAGTAGAAGACCATGAACATATACTCAGTGACCACTTTTTCAGGTACCTCCTGTTGGAGTATGTAACACTCCATTGGAGTATGTTTCCAATTTTGGAACAAATACATGAATTATTTCAGGTGGATGGGGCTCATCTGCCATGGTTGACTGCTCATCTAGGAGAAGGAAAACTCTGAACTCAAATCTCCACTGACTTGGTGCTATAACTACACATGGGGAAGGCTTCGTGAGTAAACCCCAAAGAAAAATTTGGAGCCAGATTCCCTAAAGCAGTCTTACGTTGTGTTCAGACAGACAGACAGACATATTTTATTGATCCTGAGGGAATTGGGTTTCGTTACAGCCGCACCAACCAAGAATAGTGAAGAAATATAGCAATATAAAACTATAAATAATTAACTAATTGTCCGATGCTGACTGACAACTCCTGAAATGCTGCTGGTGCCAAACTCTATCAGTCACTGCCATTCATTTGGTTTCCTCAGCTGCGTGGAGAGAAGAAGCCTTCTGCATGGGCTACATTGATATATATATATATATCTCAATTATTCTGCATGAACATTATGTAAAGTATTAACATGGCTCTCCAATGTACACATCTTATGCACAGCGTGTAATTGTCAAGTATTAATCTTTAAAATGTTGATATTAAATATTTACAGCCATAATGCAGCAACTATTGGATATAAATAACTTCTGCGGTTACATGCTCACATTCCAAAATGCTTTTCAGCTAGTGAAGTATAGTCAGTGATTAAGGTAGAAAAATGCCAGTTCCAATTGAAAGAAGCTCCATAGTCTTCTTAGAGATAAATGGTGAAATTGTTTCAGTGATGTACAAAAGTAAAACTCCTCAACAGGCAATCATATGAAGTACTCTGATCTTTGGTGATGGATGCTAATTTTCTATGACAACGTTTCATGTAGATATGCTCAATGGTTGAGAGGGCTTCACTTGTGATGTACTGGGCTGAATCCACTATCTGAGGAAGTAGAGGCACTGTTGTGCTTTCTTCGCAATTACATTTATATGATGTATCCAGGACAGGAGCTTTGAGATAGTGACACCCAGGAATTTAAAGTTACTGACCCTCTCCATCTCTGATCCTCCAGTGACTACTGGCTTATGGGCCTCTGGTTTCCCTCACCTGAAGTCTACAATCAGTTCCTTCGTCTGCCTACTCTTGCTGTTAAAATGGCTTTGAAATGGCAAATTGATTGGAGAGAATAGCTTGGATATTAGTGGTTAAGTGTCTTGAATTAATTCAGTACACTCTGCCCTTGATCATGAGATAGGCTAGCTACCTCTCTTCCCAAATGCCATCAATAAGGTATCTCATTCTTGTACTTCCTTCTCATAATCTTCATCAATGAGCCAACCATCAGTTCACCATCATATTGAGGTCAGTGAACAGAGTTTTTTGAAGTTCAATGTAAATTTATTATCAAAGTACATATACACTCGGTGGCCACCTTGTTATGTACATGTGCAGGCACACCTGTTCATTAATACAAACATCTAATCAGTCAATTATGTGGCAGCAACTCAGTGCATAAAATTATGCAGACATGAACAAGAGGTTCACTTATTGTAAAGAACAAACATCAGAATGGGGAAGAAATGTGATCTAAGTGACTTGGTGGCTGGAACAATTGTTGGTGCCAGATGGGGTGGTTTGAGTATCTCAGAAACCTCTGACCTCCTGGGATTTTCACACATAATATTCTCCAGTGTGTACAGAGAATGGTGCGAGAACAAAAAAACCTAGTGAGTAGCAATTGTTTGGGCAGAAGTCAGCAGTGAATGGCCAGATGGGTTCAAGCCGACAGGACAGTGACAGTAATTCAAATAACCATATCCTACAACAGTGGTGTTCAGAAGAACATCTCTAAATGCACAACACTTCAAATCTTGAAGTGGAGGGGTACAGCAGCAGAAGACCACAAACTTACACTCAGTGGTCACTTTATGTGGTCAGAAGTGTGGAACTAGCTGCCAGCACAAGTGGTGCATTCCAGTTGAATTTCAATGTTTAAGAAAAGTTTGGATAGGTACATGGATAGTAGAGGTATGGAGGGCTATGGTCCCAGTGCAGGTCGATGGGAGTAGGCTGCTTAAATAGTTTCAGCATGGATTAGATGGGCTGAAGGACCTGCTTCTGTTGTACTTCTCTACGACTCTATTAGGCATGGAAGATATCTAATAAAGTGGCCAATGAGTGTATGTCACCATACAATATGTTGAGATTTATTTTCTTGCAGGTATTCACACTAAAACAAAGAAATACAATATAATCAATTAAAAACTGCACACAAATACTGAAAACCAACCAACGTGCAAAAGAAGACAAACTATATAAATAATAATAAATTAACAAACAAACAGAAAAACACATAGTTAGATAAATAAATAAATAATTCTGAAAACATGGGTTGCAGAGTCCTTGAAAGCTGGTCCGTAGGTTGTGTTATCAGATCAGTGTTGATGCAGGAAACCTCTCTCCATTTTTCAAATGTTATTACTTTTGGGAAAAAATAACCTATGCAATTCTTTTTCATTGAGGCATAAAATAAGGTCAATGTTTTGCTCCAGGCTAAGTTTACACCTTCCCTGATATTGTTAACGTAAAGCTAAGTATTAACATGATGACTATCTTTCTTCGGCAATGAAAGGTAATTTAGCTAATTATTCATAGATGTTTGCTCCAGGAGCAAGCCTCCTCAGGGTATATGAAACATCTGGATCTACAGCTACAATTACAGCTGGACCGTGGAGAGCATTCTGACAGGCTGCTCCTATGGATATACTGTGGCGAGCATCACGGTCGGGTATGGAGGGGAGGGGTGGGGCACGCTAGTGCACAGGATCGAAAGAAGCTACGGAAAGTTGTAAAATGAGTCAGCTCCATCATGGGTACTAACTCTGTAGTATACAAGACATCGTCAAGGAGTGGTACCTCAGAAAGGCGGCGTCTATTATTAAGGACCCTCATCACCCAGGACATGCCCTCTTCTCATTGTTACCATCAGAAAGGAGCTAGGGAAGCTTAAAGGCACACACTCAGCGATTCAGGAACAGCAGCTTCCCCTCTGCCATCTGATTCCTAAATGGACATTGATCCAATGAGCAATGCCTCACCTTTTTTCCTGTTTTTGCACCATTTTCAATTTAACAAGTTGATATATATTTACTGTTATTTATTTATTTCTATATTTATCATGTCTTGCGTTGTACTGCTGCCGCTAAAGTTAACAAATTTCATGACATATGCTGATGAATTTAAACCTGATTCTGATTCTGGATTACAGGTTAAATTCAAAATGATGCGATCAATTAAAGTTAAGTGAAAACATACAGGGACAAATAGCAAGGACGTTAAAGCACTGGAGAGAAGGAAGAGCACGAGCTGGGAATCTGTATGTACAACGCATTTTACAGGGTGGGCAGGAAGCTCTCAAAATTTTAAATGATGCTACAACTTACATACAGTGACACCTCAGGTTGCACAAGGCAGCATTTTAGATGTATGGATATTTAAATGGCCAATTATTATCATAAAATAATATGCCTTCTAAATCTGGCCTAGGCTGGGTACAAGGAAATCTGAGGCAGATGGTTAAAATGACAGGAAGGTAGAGAAATTCATTGGCACTAGTGACCATGGGCAAAGTGGGTCAACATCTAAAAACATCGGGAAAAAGCTGTTCTTGAGTCTGGTTGTCCAGGCTTTCAAGATGCTGTACCTTCTCCCAGAAGGGAGAAAAGGAATTGGTGCTGTTGATATTACTATTGCCCTTCCTGAAGCATTGCAGGGTGAAGATGGATTGGATGGAAGGAAGTGGTGAGCCTGTGGTGGAGAGGGCACTGTTCATCACTCTCTGCAGGTTGTATTGGTCCCGAGCAGAGCAGCTGTTATACCAGGCCAAAATGCACCCTATCAGGATACCTTCCATGGCACATGTGTAGATGTTCAATACAGTCCTGTAGAAAAGCCGAACTTTTTCATATGCTTAAGAATGTACATGTACTGATAAGAGATCCTGATCACAGAATTCGTATGGAGAGACCTGATGAGGTTGCTAGTAATATGGAATTTTAAGAAGCTGTTGACCATCTCTACAGCGGGTTAGTTGGTAAGGACAGAGTGGTGATAAGCAGCTCCACCTTCCACATACCTGTTGCCCCTACCACAACTCCCTTAGCTCAAGCAACAGCCTTTCCTCTTATGCTTACATTATGCTGCATGGCAATTACATCTTCCTGACCTCAATTTGCAAGCGGAAACAACCAGATGGATTTCTAGAGTGTCGCCATTTAACCCAGGAAACAAAGAAACCAATTCTGCTGACAGATTATCCCTTATGTAGATAGCGCAGAGGGGCAATGGCTTTGTTTTCGATAGAGCACGAATTGTTACTCTGAGAGAGATATACAAGGCAATTTAACATTTTTACTTCAGAGAGACTTATTCCTCATAGCCATGACGCCTCTTACCTGAAGCATGTCAAGTTTCTGCCAGACGGAGTAACATATATAAATAAAAAAATTCAGTACGCCAGGAGCTTTTATCAATGTTGTCACACTCTTTCAACTCAAGCAACTGCATATGCTTCTTCATTTTTAAAATATGGATATTTAGCATGAGAATAAGACACGGCACACACTTTATCCTCTGAGAAACTGCTAAGTGGTAAAACGTAGGATATTCAAGATTCTCCAAAGCCTACTTGCAAGCTGTAACAAAGTTTAATGGCAGAATTATGGGCAAAGAAGACTATTCTTCACGACTGCAGGAGAAGCTTTATTCACACATCCAAACTAAACGTCTGAAGGCATTGCAGCTGCAGGAGTTCACTCCCCATGTGGTGTGTTAGCACTATGTAAAGTCAATTGAAGTGGGGAGTGCAGACAAACAACTGTGGATAATTTTACTTTCAATTTATTACTTTCTTGTGAATGTTACTATGTATCTGTGATACTGCTCCGAGTAAGGTTTTCATTTCTCCTGTGCATATGGACTTGTGTGTATGATAGAAAACTTGATTATAACTTTGACTATTCTTACTACTTTAACATCTGCTAATAAACGTGATTTACCTTGGCAGGCATTCTCTTAAAAGGCATCAAAGACTGTATAAACCTTCTGAAAAATATTATTAGGAGTGTCTCCAGAGTTCCAAGGGACTGAGGCAAAACAGAAGCTTGTAGGCTCTGAGGCACATTCATGAGCATCTTCATTTTAAATGGTCTTCTGAGAATGTACAAGAAATTCTACTGTCTGTGAGCTAACACAATACTGTTATCCAGTCCCTGCGGACTGATGTTTAGAAAGTTACTCGGTTATTTGAAGGGGAGCCAAACTTCCACTAAGGTCAAAACTCCTCTGAAGAATGTACAATTCAAGCTCTGAAGATTTAAGTCTCCATGATTAGTTCTGACTGGGGTCACTATCTGGGAAAGAATCTATGTAAGATTCCAATAGAGAATCACTTTGCAGCCCCACTGATGGCAGAAGCAGTTATACATCATTAGGAGTTTGAAGAGATTTGTTCTGTCACCAAAGACTAGAAAATTCCTACAGCGATATTGTGAAACGCTGTCTGACTGATTGCATCACTGTCTGGGGCGGAATCTCTAATGCACCCGATCCAAAAAAGCTGCGGATGGTTGTAGACTCCATCAGCTCCATCAAGGGCACTGGCCTCCCCACCATCGAGGACATCTTCAAATGGCAGGGCATCAAGAAGGTGGTATCCATCATTAAGGATACTCACCGTCTGGGACATGCCCTTTTCTCATTACTGCCATCAGGAATATTTAGGAACTGCTTGTTACCCTCCAACATTTTGCCCTCTTTTTTGCACTATTTAGTTACCTAACCATATATCTATTTGGTTATTTATCTATCTATCATATTTCTTATTGTAATTTATAGTTTTTACATATTGCACTATTCTGCTGTCACAAAACAAATTTCATGACACAAACCTGACAAGTAACCTGATTCTGATACCCTGACAGATGGGTCAGGACAGCAGTCAACACAGATCAATACTTTGTGTCTGAGGGACGGTAACTAATTGGACCAATCAACTGGTTATCACTGTGAATGGGTATACCAGTCACCATAACAAACAGGGTGACTGTGGTTACTGAGTCATGTTCAGAATTTAATTAGAGCACTGAAGAATCCGAATCAGATTCAGGTTTAATATCACCGGCATATGTTGTGAAATTTGTTGTCTTTGTGGCAGCAGTACATTACAATACGTAATAATAAATGATAGAAAGTATATATTTATACATCCAAAATAATAGAAATAAAAAAAAGGCAGTGTTCATGGGTTCAGTGCCCTTTCAGAAATTGGATGGCTGAGGGGAAGAAGCTGTTCCTGAATTAATAAGTATGTGCCTTCAGGCTTCTTGATGGCAGCAATGAGAACAAGGCATGACCTGGGTACTGTTGGTCCTTAATGATGGATGTCGCCTTTTTGAGGCATTGCTCCTTGACGATGTCCTGGATACCTTGGAGTGTCCACGATGGAGCTGACTAATTTTACAACTCTCTGCAACTTACTTCAATCCTGTGCAAGTAGCATTATACCAGACTTTGATGGAGCTAGTAGAATACTCTCCATGGTATGCCTGTAGAAATTTGCTAGTCTTTGGTGACGTACCAAATCTCCTCAAGCTCCAAATGAATTGTAACTGCTGTCATGCCTTCTTTGTAGCTGCAACAATATGTTCAGTCCAGGATACATCCTCAGAGATATTGACACCCAGGAACTTGAAATTGCTCACTCTTTCCACTTTTGATCCCTCTATGAGGACTGGAGTGTGCTCCCTCATCTTATCTTTTCGGAAGTCCACAATCAGTTCTTCGGTCTTATTGACGTTGAGTGCCAGGTTGTTGCTGTGAAACCACTCAACCAACTGGTATATTTCACTCCTGAATGCCCTCTTGTTACCATCTAAAATTCTGCCAACAATAATCGTCTCATCATCAAATTTAAGATGGCATTTATTATGTGCCTAACCACACAATCATGAGTGTGGAGAGAGTAGAACAGTAGGCAGGAACCTGTTATAGTAGTTGACAAATCCTAAAAAAGACTGCCACGGTGACATGTTCTTTTGTCTTGGGGTCTGCTGTTTTTGTTTCAGATTTGTTGCTCCATTCATTGTCAGTATTATTCCTTTCCTTGGTCCATGTTTTGTTCTGATGGGTGCCAAATGCACAAATGTGATTTCAGAAATCTATTTTTTGGTGCTGAATGATGGGTTCCTCATGAGTTTCTCACAAAAACATAGAAATCACTCTTCAGCAAATATCAATTTCCTGACGAAGGGTCTCGGCCCGAAATGTCGACAGTGCTTCTCCTTATAGATGCTTATAGGTGCTGCCTGGCCTGCTGTGTTCCACCAGCATTTTGTGTGTGTTGTATCAATTTGCTTTATTTGAATGCACTGGTTTTGGGACAAGACAGCATTGTATCAATTCTTTAGAAGAAGCTAGGCTTTTAGCCAAGCCACTACAGTGCAAGTGAAATATAAACCCAGGAATTAAAGGGTTTCCATATGAGGAACATCTGGCAGCTTTTGGGCTATATTCCCTGGAGTTCAGGAGAATGAGGGGGGAGGATCTCATAGAAACATTCTGAATGTTAAAAGGCCTGAACAGACCAGATATGGTGAAGTTATTTCCCATGGTAGGGAGTCTAGGACAAGGGGGCACAACTTCAGGATTGAAGGACGTCTATTTAGAACAGAGATGCGGAGAAATTACTTTAGTCAGAGGTTGGTAAATCTGTGGAATTTGTTGCCATGAGCAGCTGTGGAGGCCAAGTCATTGGGTGCATTTAAGGCAGAGATAGATAGGTTCTTGATTAGCCAGGGCATCAAAGGGTATGGAATGAAAGCAGGGGAGTGGGGTTGACTGGAAGTATTGGATCAGCCCCTGATTGAATACTGAAGCAGACTCGATGGGCCAAATGGACTACTTCTGCTCCTATAGTGTTATGGTCTTATATGAGTGAGGGAGAATAGTCCAGATATATTGTGTTCACAATGCCCAAGACAAATTGTTTTGGTTAATGACTGCCTAATCAATTGATTTCCTTTCAGTCTAGAACAGGCGTTTCCAAGCTGGTGTCAATAGACCCCTTGGTTAATGGTTTGGGTCCATGGCATAAAAAATATTGGGAACCCTTGATGTAGAATGATATAAAGCAGATTTATTCACCAGGAATCTGGGTCACCAATGTGTTTTGGCAGGATCACACACTTTGTCCAAATATGGGTTAAACAACAGGATTCCAGAGTGAAATGCGATTGATTTTCCTTGACATCAAAGCAGAATTTGATTCAGCATAGCATGAAAAAGCATTTCAGTAAATAGTATTTAGTGGGATTCAAGGGAAAAACTCTGCACCGGTTGGAGTCAGATTTCACAAAACATCTCTTGTAAGTCAATTAACCCCAGGACATAGATAGATAGATAAATAGATAGATAGATACTTTATTCATCCCCATGGGGAAATTCAACATTTTTTCCAATGTCCCATACACTTATTGTAGCAAAAACTAATTACATACAATACTTAACTCAGTAAAAATATGATATGCATCTAAAATCACCCTCTCAAAAAGCATTAATAATAGCTTTTAAAAAGTTCTTAAGTAGTTTACTTAAATACATTGAGTCTTAACCCCGGCACTTTAACATATCTTACTCCTGGCGGTTGAATTGTAAAGCCGAATGGCATTGGGGAGTATTGATCTCTTCATCCTGTCTGAGGCGCATTGCATCGATAGCAACCTGTCGCTGAAACTGCTTCTCTGTCTCTGGATGGTGCTATGTAGAGGATGTTCAGAGTTTTCCATAATTGACATCACATCACATCACAGCAATAGTTCCAAGAGGTAAAGTTGCAGCTATATAGGACCCTGGTCAGACCCCACTTGGAGTACTGTGTTCAGTTCTGGTCACTTCACTACAGGAAAGATGTGGAAGCCATAGATAGGGTGCAGAGGAGATTTACAAGGATGTTGCCTGAATTGGGGAGCATGCCTCATGAGAATAGGTTGAGTGAACTCAGCCTTTTCTCCTTGGAGCGAAGGATGATGTGAGATGACCTGATAGAGGTGTACAAGATGATGAGAGGCATTGATTGTATGGATAGTCAGGGGTTTTTTCCCAGAGCTGAAATGGTTACCACAAGAGGACACAGGTTTAAGGTGCTGGGGAGTAGGTACAGAGGAGATGTCAGGGGTAAATTTTTTTTACTCATAGAGTGGTGAGTGCGTGGAATGGGCTACCAGCAGCGGTGGTGGAGGCGGATGCCATAGACCATAGATCCATTGAACATTTAGCACAGAAACAGGCCCTTCGGCCCTTCTTGGCTGTGCTGAACCATTTTTCTGCCTAGTCCCACCTACTTGAACCTGGACCATATCCCTCCATACCCCTCTCATCCATGATGCAATAGGGTCTTTTAAGAGGGTTTTAGGTAGGTACATGGAGCTTAGTAAAATAGAGGGGTATAGGTAAGCCGTAATTTCTAAGGTAGGGACATGTTCGGCACAACTTTGTGGGCTGAAGGGCCTGTATGGTGCTGCAGGTTTTCTATGTTACTATGTTTCTATGTTTCCTCAAGACCATGCTCCAGACCCAGCCAAAGTCAGCTGTTTCATCAACAATATTTCTCCTGTCAAATAGTCAGATGAGAAATGTTCACTGTTGTTTAAAACTATTTGTAACCCCTTAGTTATGGAAGCAATTTACATCTGCATCTATGTGGCATTAGATAATATTTAACACTCAGATACCTGCCAATGGAAATTTCCAACAACAGGGAGTCTAATCATCTACCTCTGACTTTAACTAGCTTTACCATCAGCAATATGACAGTGATCAAGTACTAGTCTGGATAATCCACCTAGCTATTGTGACTACAAAATTGTATCAGCATCTGGGGGAAATAGCTCACCTCCTGACACTGCAAACCTTGTCCAACAACAAATTCCCTTTCTCCAGCTCTCAGCCACTTGTACTCAGGTCTCACCGACACCAATTTAACAGATAAGCTTCCAGCACTTTGCTTCTTTGAATTTATTTATTCAATAAAATTAAACCTCAGAGAGCTTATCAAGCAATTGCATAATTTAGGCGAGATGGTAGAAGCGCACATGAATTGCCATGACAGATTGTACTTTCTATGAAAACTTGTTTTCCATCTGCATCATCTGAGACCTGAATGAATAATGGCTGTGGCTAATTCCATTGATTAATAGTCCTTCCTTCACTGGAGAGTCAAGATATGAGACACAACAGCACTGTCTGTTCAAAAAAATAAACACGTTAACACTTCCATTAAAAGCAGACAGAGAAACATCTTGTAAATACATTAAGCATTCATCTGCTAAAATCACTGGCACCATTCCAGGCTTTCGTATTTTGCAACCTGAGACCAGTGTTCAGTGAAGAGTATGATGTTTGTTGGTTGTTCAGATGGCAACTGTGGATTCACAGTAACAGAAAATATCCCATCTACCAACCCCGATCAGTGCTATTTTCAATATCAAAGTTAGGGCAGCTTCTTTAAAGGAAAGAAATGTATTTATTCTGTACAAATCAGCTCTAAATAGTGAATACAGTAATTGCACTGATGCAGACTATTGGTATCTCATAGAACACAAAACAGTACAAGCCCTTTGACCCACAATGTTCGGACAACCCTTTAACTTACTCTAAAATCAATCTAACCCTCTCCTCCCACATAGTGCTCCATTTTACTTCCCTCCCTGTGCCTATCTAAGAGTTTCGTAAATGCCCCTAAAGTACCTTCCTCTACCACCACCCCCTGTGAGCGCTTTCCAACCACCACTCTCTACATAAAAAACCTACCTCTGATGTCCCCCCCCCCCCCACCCACCCCTACTTTCCTCCAAGCATCTTTAGATTAGATTTCTGACCTGGGATAATGTCTCTGGATGTCCACCCTATCTACGGCTCTTATCATCTTGTACACCTCTATCTTAGAAACATAGAAAACTTACAGCACAATACAGGCCCTTAGGCCCACAAAGTTGTGCTGAAATATCCCTCCCTACTAGGGTTACCTATAGCCCTCTATTTTTCTAAGCTCCATGTACCTATCCAAAAGTTTCTTAAAAGACCCTATCGTATCCACCTCCACCACCATTGCCGATAGCCCATTCCATGCACTCACCACTCTCTGCGTACAGAACTTACCCCTGACATCTCCTCTTGTGGCAGCCATTTCAGCCCTGGGAAAAAGCCTCTGATTATCCACACGATCAATGCCTCTCATCTTATACACTTCTATCAGGTCAGCTCTCATCCTCTGTCACTCCAAGGAGAAAAGGCCAAGTTCACTTAACCTGTTTTCATAAGGCATACTCCCCAATCCAGGCAACAGCCTTGTAAATCTCCTTTGCACCCTTTCTATGGCTTCCACATCCTTCCTGTAGTGAGGCGACCAGAAATGAGCACAGTACAACAAGTGGGGTCTGACCAGGGTCCTATACAGCTGCAACATTACCTCTCGGCTCCTAAACTCGATTGATGAAGGCCAATACACCGTATGCTTTCTTAGCCACAGAGTCAACCTGCGCAGCTGCTTTTAGCGTCCTATGGATTCGGATCCCAAGTTCCCTCTGATCCTCCACACTGCAAAGAGCTTACCATTAATACTATATTCTGCCATCATATTTGACCTACCAAAATGAACCACCTCACACTTATCTGGGTTGAACTCCATCTGGCACTTCTCAGCCCGGTTTTGCATCCTATCAATGACTCGCTGTAACCTCTGACAGCCCTCCACACTATCCACAACACCTCCTACCTTTGTGTCATCAGCAAACTTACTAACTCATCCCTCCACTTCCTCATCCAGGTCATTTATAAAAATCACGAAGAGTGAGTATATGACTCGTCTACAACCACTCTTTGCCTTCTGTGGGCAAGCCAGTTCTGAATCCACAAAGCAATGTCCCCTTGGATCCCATTCCTCCTTACTTTCTCAAGTAAGTTCTCTGTTATAACAGATATAACAGAGTTATATAAAGTTATATAAAGTTCTCAAATGCTATGCTGAAATCCATATACACTACATGCACTGCTGTTCCTTCATCAATGTGTTTAGGCACATCCTCAAAAAATACATTCAGGCTCGAAAGGCATGACCTGCCCTTGACAAAGCCATTTTGACTATTCCTAATCATATTATATCTCTCCAAATGTTCATAAATCCTGCTTCTCATGATCTTCTCCATCTCCATCAAGTCACATCTTATCCTTTGATCCAAAGAGAAAAGCTGTAGTTCGCTCAACCTTTCTTCAAAAGATGTGCTCTCTAATCCAGGCAGCATCCTGGTAAATCTCCTCTGCACCTTTCTAAAGCTTCCACATCCTTCCCATAATGAGGGGACCAGAACTGAACATTATTATCCAAGTGTGATCTTAACAGAGTTATATAAAGTTGCAACACTATATTGCCATTCTTTAATTCAATCCCCCAAATAAAGAAGGCCAACACATAATATACCTCTTAACCACCCTATCAACGTGCACCAGCTTTGAGGCATCTGCGGGCGTGGACCTCATGATCCCTGTGTTCCTGATATTAACTCTATACTGCTTCAAATTCTACCTTCTAAACTGAATCACTTCACACTTCTCCAGATCGATTTCCATCTGCTACTTCTCAGCCCAGCTCTACATCCTATCAATGTCCTAGAGTAACCTCCAATAATCTTCTAAACTATTTACAATATGACCAACCTTTGTGTCTTCTTCAAATTTACTAAACCACTTCCTCATCCAAGCCATTTATAAAAATCACAAAGAGTAGGGGTCCAGAACAGATCCCTGTTTTTCCCCCCCAAAAATACTTTATTCAGGAATATTACAAAATAAAGAAAAAAAATTGTTAAATCTGAGTCCTTATACAATAAAGAAAGTTATTTACAATAAATCATGCTTTGGCTGTCTGTTCCTATTCAAATTACAGATGTTTACAATAAACCATTCATTGACTCTCAAACTTTAGGCAAGAATTAACAATAAAATAAAAATTATTAATAATAAACATCCAGGCATTGACTCTTATTCCTTTACCAAAGTTCCTTTACGGTCTATACATTTCCAGCCACTCCTGGGGGCACCATGTTGACTCATCTATCCGCACCGCTGATGAGGGGTATTCTCCTCACCACCCGAACCCTCCCACTCCTGCGGGTGATGAACCTTAAACTGTGGTCCTTCTCCAACGGGCCTTCGCGGTGGCTGCACCAAGCCTGAGTGCATCCCTCGGCACGTATTCTTACAGGCGAGATTGTGCCAGCCGGCAGCACTCAGCCATGGACATCTCCACGTGCTGGTAGACCATCAAGTTTTGGGCTGACCAAAGAGCGTCCTTCACCGAGTTGATGATCTGCCAGCAGCACCGGATGTTTGTCTCCGTGTGCGTCCCCGGGAACATCCCGTAAATCAGGGAGTCCTCAGTTATGCAGCTGCTGGGGATGAAACTTGACACCATCCCCTGTGGATCACCACTGACCTCCAGGCAAATGTGCTCCACCTGCTACCATTCGTTACCTCCTGTGGGCAAACCAATCATGAATGGGATTGTTCAGAGCTTTACAACTGGGGCATTGTTAGCTCATTCAAGATTGTGCTTCTTTTATTGTTCTTTGGAATGTGGGCATTACCCAAAAAGCAAGCTTTTACTCTTGCGGCCCTTTAGCAGTAGGTGGAGAGGTCTCTGCTTGGACAGCACTACCTAGGTAATGAAAACACTCCCAATACATGATGATGGTGCTGCAAGTGGAGATGAGAATTCTGTGTGATGGGGAAAGCAACTTGGTGTCAATAGTAAACATAAACACAAGAGATTCTGCAGATGCTGGGAATCCAGAGCAACACACACTGCATGAACATCCATTTCTCCTATTTCTGGTAATTTCTCCCCCTCCCTCTCTCTCTCTTTTTCCATTCTTCCATTTGGCTCCCCTTTTACAGTTTCATTTCTCCTCACCTCCTTCGCTTTCTCCCATGGTCCACTCTTTTCTCCTATTAGATACCTTCTTCAACCCTCTACCTTTTCACCTATCACCTCCCAGCTTCACACTTCATCCCCACTCTCCTCCATCCACCTACCTTCCTCTTCACCTGGGTTCTTTCACCTATCACCTTCTAGTTTATATTCCTTCTCCTTCCTCCTCCCCCCACCTTATTCTGACTTCTTCCCCCTTCCTTTCCAGGCCTGATAAAGGGTCTTAGCCTGAAATGTTGATTCTTTCTTCCTTTTCATAGATGCTACCTTAATTACGTACACTTTACAGTATTAGTTCACACCGCAGCTAAGGTGTCAATGGCTGAGCTGAAAACATTCCTTATTTATGCAATTCAGGAGATACCAACTAAGAATGTTGTTTTGTCCTGGGGGATGACAAACTTGTTGAATATCTTATTACCTCACAGATCTAAACAAGTGAAGCTAATTACATTACACTCCCAGATTGTTACCTTGTAGCTGGTGAAGTGTCTTTAGGAGGAACTCATTACAAATGCCCAATATCTCTGTAGTCAATTAGACATGGTGTTACATGGCCTTTTCAGTCATGTTTCTAGTCAATTGTGACCAATTCACGTAATTAAGCCAGTTTCAAGTCCTGAGCAATTAGGATTTCTGTCCAGCAATAGGGCCTAAGGGTTTTATGTAGTTACGTTACGTTTGTACTTAACTATTAATCTCATGACATGGACTAATAATATAAAGAAATCACCAAATCCCATAGTTGGAAAATTTAAATTCAAGATTCAAAGATTCAAAGTACATTTATTATCAAAGAATATAACCTTGAGATTTGTTTGTTCCCAGGTTGCCACAAAGCAAGAAACCTGAAAGAACCCAATTAAAGAAAAAAACTAAAAGACCAACACCTGATGTGCAAAAGGAAGAAAATAAACACAAATCAGGCAAACAATTGAAGTGAACAACAACATTCCGAACCAAATTGAGTCCTCAGATCCAAACCCCAGTGCAGCCTGGAGTAGGGCCAATTATTGATTAAATAATTCGAGTTAAGTGTTCGAGCTATAGTTAATTCAAGCTATTCATAAAATAGCTTAATTATAAATGCATCTGCTATGGCTTTGAATAAGCCATATGGAGATTGGAACTGTAGATGTTAAAGGTCTTTCTTCAGCACAAGCAAATATTCGGGAGAAATAACTTAATTAAACTCCACTGGCCCAGTTAGGTTTCCGATCAATGCTCTCACCTAGAACGTTGATGGTGTAGGACTCAACATTGTTAATACCATTGAATATCAGGAATTGGTGCTTTCTGGTTGGAGATGGCCATTGCCTGGCAAGCTTTTGATACAGACATTACTTGCCACATCAGCCCATGTTGGGTGTTGCTTTGGTCTTGTGTTCACCCACTGACCCCTTCATTTGCTGAGAAATTGTGAATATAATATTGTCCAATCAACAGTGAACATCCCCTCTTGTGTCATCAAGATGGAAATAAAGTCTGATGAAATAGTTTAAGAAGATTGGACTGAGGAAACTGTCCTCATGGTTCCTGCAGCAATATCTTGAGGCTATGATAAATAATATCCAACAACCATAAATCTTCCTTTCTATGAGGTAGGATTCCAGCCTCTGGAATATTTTCTCTTTGATGTCCATTGACTATAGTTTTACAACAACTCCATGATGCTGCACTCTTAGCAAATGTTGCTTTCATCTCAAGGACAATCATTTGTCACGCCTGAAAGATAGTTCTTTTTTTCCAAAGCTGTGATGAAGTCTGAGTATTGGGTGAGTAAGTGAGGACATCTTCTATCTAATTGTTGATGATTAATAGTTATGATTTGAGACTGGAATTAGGAGTTATTCATTTGTATTTGTTGGATTGTGCACTGATTACCGGTATATTTGTGCTGAATCTTATGGTTCAGTAACTTAGTTAAAGGAACAAAGAATGCAGAACCAGTCTGGGAATCTACATGCACTGTGTGCTTAGGTAACCATCATCAGAGTGTGGATTAGATTTGACAGGCAATGTAGATAAATCCCCAGCTCACTGAACTTTTCCCCTAACCAAGAAAACTTCTTTCTTATTTTGTGAGAGTAGCTAAGAGCTTTGAATCACAAATCTCACTTTTCACCACATTCAAGTTCAAGTGTTCCTATGCTAGTTTGTGCAGGAAGGCTGTATCTGGCATGTACATCAACACAGTTCATTCATAGAGCACACCACCACAGAAAGAGGCACTTCAGCCTATCTAGTCTGTGCTGAACTATTAATCTGCCCGGTCCCATTGATCAGTACTCGGACCAGGGCCCTCCATTCACCTCCCATGCATGGACCTATCCAAGTTTCTCTTAAATATTGAAATCGAACCCACATCCACCACTTGTGCTGGCAGCACGTTTCACACTCCCACCACCCTCTCTGTAAAGAAATCCCCTCTCTTGTTCCCCTTAAACATTTATTCCATCTACTCATGAAGACTTAATCTAGAAAAACTCAGCATGAGTGCATGCAAATATGACAAGAGTGCTGTTAAAGCACAGTGACTGATTACATGACATGATTTTCCTTGTTAGAACACAATAGCGCAACTCATTGCCTTTATTCACTCTTCCATACCATAGAATGTAGCAATTAATGTGCTTGCCAAGTTGATTTATAGGATATGATCTAGAAGCAAGCTTTATCTCTGATATACCACATCACCAGTTGCTCCAATAATGTACTTATTTTCAGGTGCAAACTTGCAATTGCACAGAGACGATATCTTACTGTTGAGGGTATATATGTATATGTTTACCACCCATCGCCACCCTCCTCCCATGCAGATGCTTCTTAAATATACTTTTCTCTGACCCCATCTCTCATTTCACTCTCATCCTTTGTCATCCTCTCTGATCCTCCACTTTGTTTGTTTCTTTTTAATTGGGGACATCATCTCTCTCATTCCTCATTAAACCCCTTTATCTTTTAAGTACCTCCATTCAATCTCCCCTTCGCAGTTATGCATATACCTAAAAATCCGTGCTCATTTGAATTTTGGCAAAATACACTGATACAAAAAATACTAGAAAAACATCAGACCAAAAAAATATTGACCTAGTACAAATTGTCTGAGGCCAAGATGTCTGCAAACTTTGGCAATAAAAGAGAAAAATTGAAGGTCAAAGAGAAACAACAGCAAATAAAGAGGTATTTCTAATTAGGAAGGTAATTTTAATTATCAATAAAATTGTAATGATTTAATTGAACCAGGCAGCAGCCTAATTTTACTAATCACTAAGCTTAACCATGATCATTTTTCATCTCTTTGTGGTTTCTTCAGACAATCAATAAACATTTAATTGGTTACAATCCATGTACCTGAATATGATCATCTGCTTTTAATTCATGAGCTCAGGAGTCTGTGTTAATACTGAACTTTAATGCTGCTGTCTCAATTTAACTTATGGAATAGTATGCAAAAGCCATAAGACAAGCAGTTGAACAACAAGTCCTGAACAATTTTGCGAGAATTGCAGTTCATTCATTTTGTATAAGTAGCATTGCTTTCAAGATGAAGGTTTGTTCTTGCATTTTGTAGACCCGCAGTGAATTTCTGGTCCTGAATTTCATTATCTTGGTGGTATTACAAAGTAATTTACTTGTAGGGTGCACTGCCAACTTTATCCTTTGAAAATGTGTTTCCATGGAAGCTGTTCCTGTGAAACTTAGAATTAGCAGGAGCAATAAAATATTAATGGTTTTATTCCATTGACCTTCACTCAATGGCCAGTTTATTAGGTCTTCTGCTGCTGTAGCCCATCCACTTCAAGGTTCAACGTGTTGTCCATTCAGAGATGTTCTTCTGCACACCACTGTTGTAATGCGTGGTGTTGCTATTTGAGTTACTGTCATCTTCAAGTCAACTTGAAACAGTCTGGCTATTCTCCTCTGACCTCTTCCATTTACAAAGTGCTTTTGCCTGCAGAATTACAGCTCACTGGATGTTTCTTTCTTTTTTCTCAGTAAACTCTGGAGCAGCGGTTCCCAACCTGGGGTCCATGAACTACTTGTTTAATGGTTTTGGTCCATGGCATAAAAAAAGGTCGGGACTCTGCTCGAGACTGTTGCGCATGAAAGTCCCAGGAGATCAGCAGTTTCTGAGATACTCAAACCAGCCAATAATTCCACAATCAAAGTCACTTACTGTAGGTGACATTTCTTCCCCATTCTGATGATCGGTCTGAGCAACAACTGAACCTCTTGACCATGTCTGCATGATTTTGTGTATTGAGTTGCTGCTACATGGTTGGCTGATTAGATATTTACATTAATGAGCAGGTGTACAGGTGTATCTAATAAAGTGGCCACTGAATGTATATCTCACACATACATCCATTTCCTGGTTTAGAATGTCACCAGATGAAACATAAAAGTTTCTCTTTAATATTTTATAGACAGGTTGTGCTTGAGAGAATGAGAGTAGTAATTTTTAAACAAAGGAGCATTTTACCAGAGAGAATTAATGTCTAAAGATGGATACACTGGGTTATGAAGAAAACTGCAAAATGTCTGTAACATTTCTGCTTCTAAGGGAAATGGAATGATGGACAGGCATCCAATCTACTCATAGGAATTGGGCTGGTTATTTAAATGATTAAATTAAGGCTTCAGAAGCAACATACTACAGGTACTGGAATCCAACTTAAAGAAATAAAAAAAGTACAGAAACTATTGAACAGATCAACCAAATTATTATTTTTGCACAATTGGCCTCTTATCAGAATCGGTCATTGAAATATAACATTAACTGTCTTTCCCTCTCCATAGACTCTGCTTCACATGTTGATTATTTCTAGCACTTTCTCTTATTTCTTAATATTTAAATTATGGTGCACGCCTTCTTTTAAGGATGAGCCTGTTATTACCAAAATCCAACAGATTTTGCCAGTCCTTGGAAATTGACAAGATTTCAGTCCAAGAGATAAGAACCCGTCATCCATAAGGAACAACAAACTCACTGGAAAACAGTGTCCTCCAATCTGTCTGCTTTCTTTCCAGACCACCAGAGCTTCCTACCATCATTTACATTCCTACTGACCATTATCTGCTAACAGCCAATCGGCATCTGTTAACTTCTTCTCTGATTCCATCAAACCAAATCCCAGGAATTAGAGACCCCTTGTCTTTAGCAGTTCAACTTCCTATCCTGCTCAAAATGCTCTGTCCTGAATACCGTCACCCACAATCTGGACTTCAGCCAATCCCCTTGTTGTCCAGTCACCTCTGAGAGTCCGTGTGTTCTGAGCCTTTCGTTTCTGAACCATTCAGTTCCTGCCTGAATAAGACTTCTCATCTGAAAGCCCTCTAGCTTAATCTACTTTTGAGGGGAAGGCATAATTTTAAAGAACCCTGTGATTCAATTGCGAACAAATATTCTGTTTGTTATGTTACTGAACTGATTCAGGGGAAGTTTTATTTTTAAACAACCGAAATGCAATGTATTCTCGTTGCCAGTCTGTGTAGTTTCAGAGACATAATGGATTACATAGATGCAGATGTTTAGGCATAAATGCTTTTTACAGTTCATTGCATTTTATAGTGTGTTCATAAGCATGAGCATCTTGTTGACTGTATCCATGTGTATTTTATGCCAGAATCTTGATTAGAGCAGGCGTGACCCGTACAATAAGGATGGGTTGCACTTGAATCCAAGGGAGACCAATATCCTGGCAGGGAGGTTTGCTAAGGCTACTGGGGAGAGTTTAAACTAGAATTGCTGGGGAGTGGGAGCCAAACTGAAGAGATGGAGGAAGGGGCGGCTGGCTCACAAATAGAGAAAGCTTGTAGGCAGTGTGAGAGGAGGATAGGCAGGTGATAGAGAAGGGATGCACTCAGACTAATGGTTTGAGATGTGTCTTTTTTAATGCAAGGAGTATCATGAACAAAGCAGGTGAGCTTAGAGCATGAATCAGTACTTGGAGCTATGATGTTGTCGCCATTACAGAGACTTGGATGACTCAGGGGCAGGAATGGCTACTTAGAGTGCCAAGCTTTAGATGTTTCAGAAAGGACAGGGAGGGAGACAAAAGAGGTGGGGGTGTGGCACTGCAGATCAGAGATAGTGTCACGGCTGCAGAAAAGAAGGAAGTTATGGAGGGATTGTCTATTGAATCTCTGTGGGTTGAAATTAGGAACAGGAAGGGGTCAATAACTCTACTGGGTGTTTTTTATAGACCACCCAAGAGTAACAGGGATATCCAGGAGCAAACATGGTGATAGATTCTGGAATGGTGCAATAATAACAGGGTTGTCGTGATGGGAGATTTTAATTTCCCCTATTTTGATTGGCATCTCGCTAGACCAATGGGTTCAGATGGGGAGGAGTTTGTTAGGTGTGTTCAGCAAGGTTTTCTGACACAACATGTAGATAAGCCTACAAGAGGAGAGGCTGTATTTGATCTGGTATTGGGAAATTAACCTGGTCAGATGTCAGGTCTCTCTGTGGGAGAGCATTTTGGAGATAGTGATCACAATTCTATCTCCTTTACCATAGCATTGGAGAGGGAGAGGAGCAGACAAGTCAGGAAAACGTTTAATTGGAGTAAGGGGAAATATGAAGCTATCGAGCAGGAACTTGGAAGCATAAATTGGAAGCAGATATTCTCAAGGAAATGTACGGCAGAAATGTGGCATATGTTCAGGGGATATTTGTGTGATGCTCTGCATAGGTACATTCCAATGAGACAGGGAAAGGGATGGTAGGGTACAGGAACCATGGTGTACAAAAGCTATAGAAAACCGAGTCAAGAAGAAAAGAAGAGCTTACAAAAGGTTCAAAAAGCTAGGCAATGATAAAGATCTAGAAAATTATAAGGCTAGCAGGAGGAGCTTAAGAATGAAATTTGGAGAGCCAGAAAGGGCCATAAGCAGGATTAAGGAAAACCCCAAGGCATTCTACAAGTATGTGAAGAGTAAGAGGATAAGACATGAGACAATAGGACCTAAAGTTTGACAGTGGAAAAGTGTGTATGGAACCGGAGGAGGCAGCAGGGGTACTTAATGAATACTTTGCTTTAATATTTACTATGGAAAAGGACCTTGGTGATTGTAGGGATGACTTACAATGGACTGAAAAGCTTGAGCATATACACATTAACAAAGAGGATGTGCTGGAGCTTTTGGAAAGCATCAAGTTGGATAAGTAACCAGGACTGAACGAGATAGATAGATAGATAGATAGATAGATAGATACTTTATTCATCCCCATGGGGAAATTCAACATTTTTTCCAATGTCCCATACACTTGTTGTAGCAAAAACTCATTACATACAATACTTAACTCAGTAATAATATGATATGCATCTAAATCACTAACTCAAAAAGCATTAATAATAGCTTTAAAAAAAAAAAGTTCTTAAGTCCTGACAGTTGAATTGTAAAGCCTAATGGCATTGGGGAGTATTGACCTCTTCATCCTGTCTGAGGAGCATTGCATCGACAGTAACCTGTCGCTGAAACTGCTTCTCTGTCTCTGGATGGTGCTATGTAGAGGATGTTCAGGGTTTTCCATAATTGACCGTAGCCTACTCAGCGCCCTTCGCTCAGCTACCGATGTTAAACTCTCCAGTACTTTGCCCACGACAGAGCCCGCCTTCCTTATCAGCTTATTAAGACGTGAGGCGTCCTTCTTCTTAATGCTTCCTCCCCAACACGCCACCACAAAGAAGAGGGCGCTCTCAACAACTGACCTATAGAACATCATCAGCATCTCACTGCAGACATTGAATGACGCCAACCTTCTAAGGAAGTACAGTCGACTCTGTGCCTTCCTGCACAAGGCATCTGTGTTGGCAGTCCAGTCTAGCTTCTCGTCCAACTGTACTCCCAGATACTTGTAGGTCTTAACCTGCTCCACACATTCTCCATTAATGATCACTGGCTCCATATGAGGCCTAGATCTCCTAAAGTCCACCACCATCTCCTTGGTCTTGGTGACATTGAGACGCAGGTAGTTTGAGTTGCACCATATCACAAAGTCCTGTATCAGTTTCCTATACTCCTCCTCCTGTCCATTCCTGACACACCCCACTATGGCCGTGTCATATACCTCAGGCTACTGTGGGAAGTGAGGGAGGAGATTGCTGTGCCTCTGGCAATCATCTTTGTGTCATCAATGGGGACGGGAGAAGTTCTGGAGGATTGAAGGGTTGCAGATGTTGTTCCCTTATTCAAAAAAGGGAATAGAGATAGCCCAGGAAATTATAGACCAGTGAGTCTTAATTCAGTGGTTGGTAAGTTGATGGAGAAGATCCTGAGATGCAGGATTTATGAACATTTGGAGAGGCTTAATATGATTAGGAATAGTCAGCATGTCTTTGCCAAAGGCAGGTCATGCCTTACGAGCCTGATTGAATTTTTTGTGGATGTGACTAAACACATTGATGAAGGAAGGGCAGTAGATGTAGTGTATATGGATTTCAGCCAGGCATTTGATAAGTTACCCCATGCAAGGCTTATTGAGAAAGTAAGGAGGCATGGGATCCAAGGGGATATTGCTTTGTGGATCCAGAACTGGCTTGCCCACAGAAAGCTAAGAGTGGTTGTAGACGGGTCATATTCTGCATGGAGGTCGGTCACCAGTGGTGTGCCTCAGGGATCTGTTCTGGGACCCCTACTCTTCGTGATTTTTATAAATGACCTGGATGAGGAAGTGGAGGGATGGGTTAGTAAATTTGCTGATGACACAAAGGTTGGAGGTGTTGTGGATAGTATAGAGGGCTGTCAGAGATTACAGCAGGATATCGATAGGATGCAAAACTGGGCTGAGAAGTGGTCGATGGACTTCAACACAGATAAGTGTGAGGTGGTTCATTTTGGTAGGTCAAATATGATGGCAGAATATAGTATTAATGGTAAAACTCTTGGCAGTGTGGAGGATCAGAGGGATCTTGGGATCCAAGTCCATAGGACATTCAAAGTTGCTGCACAGGTTGACTCTGTGGTTAAGAAGGTGTATAGTGTATTGGCCTTCATCAACAATGGGAATGAGTTCAAGAACCGAGAGGTAATGTTACAGCTATATAGGACCCTGGTCAGACCCCACTTGGAATACTGTGCTTCTGGTCACCTCACTACAAGGAGGATGTGGAAACTATAGAAAGGGTGCAGAGGAGATTTACAAGGATATTGCCTGGATTGGGGAGCATGCCTTACGAGAATAGGTTGAGTGAACTCGGCCTTTTCTCCTTGGAATTATGGAAGATGAGAGGTGACATGATAGAGGTGTATAAGATGATGAGACGCATTGATTGTGTGGATAGTCAGAGGCTTTTCCCAGGGCTGAAATGGCTAACATGAGAGGGCACAGTTTTAAGGTGCTTGTAAGTAGGTGCAGAGGAAATGTCAAGGCAAAGTTTTTTTATGCAGAGTGTTTAGTGCGTGGAATGGGCTACCAGCGACAGTGCTGGAGGCAGATACAATAGGGTCTTTTAAGAGACTCTTGGATAGGCACATGGAGCTTGGAAAATTAGAGGGCTATGGGTAACCCTGGGTAATTTCTAAAGTAAGTACATGTTCGGCACAGCAGTATGGACTGAAGGGCCTGTATTGTGCGGTAGATTTTCTATGTTTCTATATTCTATGTAGAAAGTAAAGTCAGCTGGTGTGCTCGTGTGCAGCAATATAACATTGTTGTAGACATTTAGTTTCCAGCTTCAAGCCTTAACATGTAAATAATTTATGTGAGCTGCCTTGCAAAGAAACTACCATCTGCATATTTTTTGTAGTTTAATGCCTTTATGAAGACATTACAAATTAGACAAAAAGAATTTTATTTTTCTTCGGTATATTTGAAGATCATTGAAATTTTGGCTTTGCAAATTTTGGATGGCTTTTTGCCACCAATTATTTTCTTTCTTTTCCTGAAACCACTCTTATGGAATCTCATTTACCTACGGTTTCTGTGTGAACTGTTGAGAAAACACAGTAGCAATGGACAGCAGTGTTGATTTATCACTGGACTGTTGCCTGTTCTAAGTGTAATTGTTAACTAGGAAGAGCATGACAAAGCTTTGTGAAGCTTGGTGTTTATGACCGTATGGGATACACTGTAGAGTACCGGTTAGCAAAGAGCTTTATGGCAACAACTATCAGAAGTTTGGGTTCAATTCTTGCCATTTTCTGCAATGATATGTTACATTCTCCCTGTGACCACGTGCTCTGGTTTCTACCCACATTCCAAAGACATGTAGGCTAGGGTTAGTATGTTTTGGGCATGCTATGTTGGCATGGTGACCCTTGTGGGCGGCCCCCAGTACATCCTCTGACAACGTTAGTTGTTGACACAAACAACTCATATTCACTGCATATGTCAATTTTTTTATGTCCATATGACAAATAAAGCTACTCTTTCAATCTTTAAAATCTTTAAATCTTTACAATATGTTAAATGAATGGACAGGTTCTTTAAAGGGAACAAAATCCTGGAAGCTGCAAGAGGAGGTAGATATCATCAGGGCTTATGAGATGCAAGATCAAATATGAAATGCCTTTTGTAAAGGTATTATACAGAAACTTATGAAAGAATTAATGAATAATGGTCATGCACTTTGGTAGTAGAGATACATGTGCCAACTATTTTCTAAATGGGGAGAAAATCCAGGAATCTGAGATGTGGAAAGTCGTGGGGGTTTCTGTGCAGAACACCCTGAAGGTTAACTTGCAGGTTGGGTCGGTGGTGAGGAAGGCAAATGCCATGCTAGCATTCATTGAATAAACGATACATTCATTTCAAGAGGCAAATGCCATGCTAGCATTCACTGTATCGAGTCTGTTGTTACAAAATGCACTGAAACAACTTACTTGATCTATTTTTTTTCTTCTGATAAGATGGCGGCGCGCTCAGATGCAGCAGCCACTCCGGGTCCAATCAAAGGTGTGTTTGTTTTGTCTTGTATGTCTTTTTTATGATCGTAAGTCACTGCTTGATACTAAGAACATCAAGTACTGCGGAAATTTCCCATCAGCAAGTTGCTTGATAGCGATGGAGCTGTACTGTTGTTATGTTGTTGCCTGGACTTCTTGCGTACCATTGTGCTGAGATGATACGCAATCTAACAAACCGAGTGAGTGATGAGATGAGGGGAAACTTCTTCACACAGTGAGTGGTGAATCTGTGGAATTCTCTGCCACAGGAAACAGTTGAGGCCAGTTCATTGGCTATATTTAAGAGGAAGTTAGATATGGCCCTTGTGGCTAAAGGGATCAGGGGGTATGGAGAGAAAGCAGGTACAGGGTTCTGAGTTGGATGATCAGCCATGATCATACAGAATGGCGGTGCAGGCTCAAAGGGCCAAATGGCCTACTCCTGCACCTATTTTCTAAGTTTCTATGTTTCTATAAGTACATGGATAGGAGAGATTTAGAGGGCCAGTGGCCAAGTAAGGGGAGATGGGACCAGCTCCCTGGCAATGCAGTCAGCATGGACAAGTTGACTCTATAACTCTAAATTTAAACTGTTGGCAAGTTGTCATTGCAGCCCTCTGATGATTAGGATCGACTCTATGATCAGTGGTGCTTTTGTGTCAATGTCATTTAGATCTTTTCCTGAGACCTTCTATGCCCTGCTGATGAATGGTGCACTGTAATGTATAATCGCCAGAAATCCTAGCATAGTGCAGGAGCTCTCTGACATACCTCTTGTTTCCTTGTTTTGGGTGCAACATTTTAGGAGTGGCATGATAAGTTGCAAGACAAGTCAGATTGAGCTTATTGTCATATGCACAATTACAGTGAGGTACAACAAACAAAAGCTTGTAACAGCATCTCAGGAATATAGATTAAGACAACAAACAGAACATAAATTACACACAACAGTAAAGAAATGACTGCAAAACAAGACACCAGTGCACAATAAAAACACAATTAGAGATAAGTCCATTGTAGTGCAAGAAATGTTCTGTAGTGCTCCATTGCTAAAGTACAATTAGGGCTGTGCAGGTTGATTGAAGAGCCTGTAGGAATGTAGCTGTTCCAAGTGGGAGTACTATGGAGGTAGCTTTTGCCACAAATATCAGTGCTTTATGCTAACAGACTTGCTCTCTGTCTCCGTTCCGACTCCTGATGTTGTAGTATTTGTTATGGCCATGAAGCCATTGAATAAACTCAAAGTCAAAGTAAATTTTATTATCAAAGCACATATATCACCATTTACAACTGTGAGATTCATTTTCCTATAAGCATACTCAGCAAATCTATGGAACAATCTATAGAATCATAATATTAACATTTATCACAACAATGTCAATGTATATTTTAAGAAAACAATCTTGCCTGAAACTTGCTGGAGGTCCCAGTTGAGTAGTGGTTATTATATCATAGTTCCATGGTCAGGGACATTGAAAAAGTGTACACTGAACTGGAAAGCATCAGGTGAATGTATAATGTGATCTAAGGTTGCATAACAACAACAATGCTGGAAATAATGTTGGCAGATAAGAAAAAACGAATCAGGAAAAATTGTAATTAAATGATTGCAACTTATGCTTATCAGTCTGTGTAGGATTGAGACATGACTTGTTGGTAATTTCTAAGAGAGAAAGAGGTCACATTTTAAATAATATACACACAAACCTTGAAATGGGATAGATTAATTTTCAACTTGAGCATAGGTATAAATGTAACCAGTAAGAAAGAAGCTAGATGAACCCTAGAGTGGTAAGGTAATACTTATTCAATGTAAAACTTTTATAAGGACCCAGTCTCCCACATTGCTGTTGATCCAAGCCAAGTGTACAACATGCTGCTGAACATACTTAAAGTAAATTTCTGTTTTTGATTTGGTTTGGTATGGATTTGAACTGAGAAGTGAATGAACGGTGTTAGTCTCAACCAGTTCTACTGCCTACGGGTGTCGTGCTCAGCCATTTCAATCGTGGCGGGCTGCATTATTTTGGGAGTCTCCAGTTATTGTGGGGCTGATGCAGTGGGTGGCATCTTTCTCGGTGCAGGTGCATTAGGTAGGTACAATTAATTTCACTCTGGTTCTATTGTTCTTTCAAAAGCTTGGCACCAATGTTAATACTCTCTTCTACTATTAGACCTTATGTTAAATATACTTTGGTTTATGTTTAAATGGAGGAGATGTGCCGTGGCAATGTTCAATCTTCTCACGCTATTGACAGGATAGAGTAGCAGTCAGCACTGCACTCTACAGTGCCAGTGATCACTGGTTGGGGTTCACTTCCCACTGCAGACTGTAAGGAGTTTGTATGTTCTCCTTTTGATTGTGTGGGTTTCCTCCCACTTTCCAAAGCCGAATGGGTTAGGGTTAGGGTTTGTAAGTTGTGGGCATGCTTTGTTGGCACCAGAACGGTGGCAACACTTGCAGGCTGCCCCTAGCACATTCTCAGACTGTGCCAGTCATTGACACAAAACAACATATTACACTGCAAACATGGGGAAATCTGCAGATGCTGGAAATTCAAACAACAACACACACAAAATGCTGGTGGAACACAGCAGGCCGGGCAGCATCTATAGGGAGAAGCGCTGTCGACGTTTCGGGCCGAGACCCTTCGTCAGGACTAACTGAAAGGAAAGATAGTAAGAGATTTGAAAGTCGTGGGGGGAGGGGGAAATGTGAAATGATAGGAGAAGACCAGAGTGGGTGGGATGAAGCTAAGAGCTGGAAAGGTGATTGGCGAAAGTGATACAGAGCTGGAAAAGGGAAAGGATCATGGGATGGGAGGCCTCAGGAGAAAGAAAGGGGGAGGGGTGGGGAAACACCAGAGGGAGATGGAGAACAGGCAAACAACTAAATATGTCAGGGATGGGGTAAGAAGAGGAGGAGGGGCATTAACGGAAGTTAGAGAAGTCAATGTTCATGCCATCAGGTTGAAGGCTACCCAGCCGGTATATAAGGTGTTGTTCCTCCAACATGAGTTTGGATTCATTTTGACAGTAGAGGAGGCCATGGATAGACATATCAGAATGGGAATGGGACGTGGAATTAAAATGTGTGGCCACTGGGAGATCCTGCTTTTTCTGGCAGACCGAGTGCAGGTATAGGGCGAAACAGTCTCCCAGTCTGCGTTGGGTCTCACCAATATATAAAAGGCCACACCGGGAGCACCGGATGCAGTATATCACACCAGCCCACTCACAGGTGAAGTGTCGTCTCACCTGGAAGGACTGTCTGGGGCCCTGAATGGTGGTGAGGGAGGAAGTGTAAGGGCAGGTGTAACACTTGTTCCGTTTACAAGGATAAGTGCCAGGAGGGAGATCGGTGGGAAGGGATGGGGGGGGGGGGGTGGGGATGAGTGGACAAGGGAGTCGCGTAGGGAGCGATCCCTGCGAAAAGCAGAAAGGGGGGGAGGGAAAAATTGTGTTTGGAAAAATATTACACTCTATGTTTCGATGTTTTGATGTTCATGTGACAAATAAAGCTAATCTTATAAACTAATCTTATCCTACCTTATAAATCATTTTGTGCTTGTCATTTTAACATATAAATAACTCCCAGCATCTAGACTTGACATGTTCTCGCTCATTTCCTGGTGAAGTTCAGCTCATCAGGAGACTGTTTCAGACACCATCTGCTGTGATTCACCTTACTGTTATTGTTATTGCGTGCACATAATTACATCAGCAATGAACAAAGCATATTTTAGGATAGAATCGTAAAACGATACAGAATTTACAAGAGAGAAGGAATCATTTAGCCCAGCATCTCTGCAATGAAGCACAATGACCTGATCCAGCCTTTGGAGACCTGCCAGGCACAGCTTGTCAGGATACACCCAAGCACAGTTTTAATATGATGAGGGTTTCTGCCTCTACTCTACTTCCAGTCTACCACTCTACAAATGAAAATGTTTTTTCTCATCTTCCTCTGATCCCTCCAGCAATTCCTTTGCATGTAGAGATGCAAAACAAAAAAAATCTGCACATCACTACCACCCTATGAGTGAAAATGTTTTGCCTGATCTTCCTCCAATCTTTCTCACAGTTACTGTGCATGCAGAGACACAAGAGAGAGCGGACGTTGTAATCTGAAGCAATCTGCAGGTCAAGCAGCATTGGCGGGGGATAGTAATTGTCAATGTTTTGAATTGATACAGGATTTTAATCTAAAATCTTAGCAATTCCTTTGCCCCTACCCCACCACCCAGAGATGCTGCTCAGCCAGCTGAGTTATCCCAGCAGATTGCTTTTTGCTTCACATTTATGCTGCCTGGTTTTTGATGGCATTCCTGTTTTACTTAATTTCAGCTCTCGTACTTTATATACGTATATATATCAGTTTTAGTTTCACTTTCTTATTCCAAAGCAAATAGTTGGAAACTATCCGAACCTCCCTTATAGCTACAATATTTTTAGACTTGGCAAAAACAGGATCCAATGGTTATGATTTACATCCTGTGGAAATAAACCATTTTAGCAAGGATTTCAAAAGGTGACTTCATTTCATTTTTATTTCTATAAACCACTTGCTGCCTCTGATTTTAATTATAATATAAACAGGGTGCCATTTCAAGAGCCAGGTCTGCGTGGCCCAATTGCAAACCTAGCACTCAATGGCTGCTGGTTTACCCCTGACCTGATTCCAATCCTTGGTTCATCTCCAGCCAACTGCAGCTTCACACTTTCTCCCAGCCCAAACTTAGCACACCATCCTCAGGTTCACAGTCAGGGAACTTGGCTCAACTGTGCTTCAGTGTCATGTTCAGCTTGATTCTAGACCCAGACTCATGACTGGCTTTTCTCACAACACTGAGTTCATTACTAGCCCAGACCCATCCTCAGCCCTGGTCTCATCTCCAGCACAGAAGTGGTGCTGGTCTCAGTTCAGCTTTAGGCCAACTCTGCCTTGATTCCAGCTCAATCCTCACTTGCTCGATGCATACTGTAAACATTGTTCAATCATCTACAAACATCCACACTTCTGAGTGGAAGGGAGATCATTAAATAAGTAGCTTCATTAATGGTTAGGCCTAGGATGTCAGTTTGAGGGATTCTTGCATTAATGCACTCGCTAGAAATGGGATGATTGATCTTAAACAACCACAACTATCTTAAGCTTCTCTTCTTCTTATCTGCCTATCACCTCTCTCTGTTGCCCCTCCTCCTTCCCTTTCTCCAATGGTCTACTCTCTTCTCCTATCAGGTTCCTTCTTTTTCAGCCTTTTATCTTTTCCACCTATCACCTCCCAGCTTCTCTCTTCATTCCTCATCCTGTATCCACCTACCATCTGCCTCACCTAGCTTCACTCATCATCTTCCAGCTTGTACCCCTCTCCTCCCTCCACCCTTTCTTACTCTGGCTTCTTCCCCCTTCCTTTCCAATCCTGGTGAAGGGTCTTGCCCAAAAGGTTGATCTTTTATTCCCCTCCATGGATGCTGCCTAACTTGCTGAGTGCTCTGGATTTCCAGTATCTGTAGAATCTTTGTGTTTACAACCAATTTCTTTGTGCAAGGTATGGCTCCAACCATTGGAGTTCTTTCTCCTTGATGCACTCTTTGATTCAATGCTCAGTCAACTGTTGCCTAGATATGAAGTGCAATGATTCTAACCTCATGTCCTTTCAGAATCACTGGGAAACACCTTAAATACTGCTAAGACATTTCTTGCAGGATAGCATCGTATGCATAAATTTGCAGTTAGCTTTAACTGTCTTTTAGAGAAAGGTTTTACAATACTTTTTGTGCCTTCACAATTTGTACACAAAATTTGCAAACTAAAATGACACACACCAATTTCTGGCATTAACTTTGCATTTTGAAGTAAAGACAATTTGAACAGAGTTCTCGTTCAGCTACGACAACAGTAAAGCAGAATGGACGAATGAAATAGAATTATGTCTGAGCTTTTTGGCATTTTTTGTTATATAATGGGAAAATGTGGAGCTTCTGCTCAGTGATGGTCTTTAGTGAAAAACACTCATAAGTATTCGCCTGAGGAATTGTCACATTCACAAGGTTAAAGTTGTGGCAGTAAAGCACCTGAATATTAATTGTCACGTTAGGATTTATTTCAATATTTTCAGTGTTTATCTTTTTTTAAACCATAAACAATCTTGCCTGGAGTTCCCTGGAGCTCTTTGCAGTCTGAGAGTTAAGTCATAGCTATGCGGTCAGGCGTAATGAAAATTATTTGTGGTGTAATCTTGTCTTAAATGCTTCAAGTGATTATACACTTTGATCACAGGAGAAACAGTGATGGAAAAGAAGTTGAAAAATGAGAGGCAATTAATTAGGGAAAATGTTAATGAAATATTTGCAATTTCTCTTTATTAAGTGGCATCTGTCGTGACTTGTTGAAGGTTTATGTTATAATTCATTTAGTACTTGCAACAATAAAATGGAATGAAATAGAATATAGTCTGGAATAAATTAAATAGGAATTTCAGTCTGAAGATTGCTAACTTCAATCGGTAACTCTGTTTCTGCTCTCACATTTTATAGGACCATAAGTCCATTAGACATAGGAGCACATTAGGTGATTTGGCCCATTGAGTCTGCTGTGAGTCCTTTTCCACTTGGCCTACCAAGCATTTCAGTATTTTCTATTTATATTTAATTTGTTTTATAGTTACCATTACTGAGACCACCATTAAAAAATGAGTTATTTCAATTCTTGACTTTAAATTTCCTATGGCCTGGTGGGATTTGATTTGAGTCTTAGACTATGAAGCCAGTGACCTAACGGAATGCCACCAAATCCTGAATTCACTCTCACATATACAGTATATCCAATTACCTTCGGAGACTTCCTATATTACTGGACTTCTCAATTCTTTATAACTTCAAGCGATTTGCTCCTTCCTAGATGTTGATTATGAACCATTCATGAAAGGGAAGAATGATGTGTGCAACGTACACCAATTCCCTGAATCAGAGGACTTACATTTTCTATCCAATCAGCTAAAATATGGAAACAATGCGGCTTTTGTTTGCATAAATAAATGTTTATTCAATTTCAAAGCTCCTCTGTGAATTGGGTTATCCTATTTACTCTGTAGCTATAAGCTGTGTAGCCTAGTTTGCTTTTCATTCTTCGGAATAACTTGCATAAAATTGTGATTCATTCATTAGTAATTTCACAGGTTCACATATAAAGTGATTTCACTTTGTTAAATGCTCCTCTGGGAGTGTTGCCTAAAAGATTGCCTCTAAGGTATTTTGTTTAATAATCACTTATACTTTAAATCATCTATATATGAACAGAATTCAAAACCAGTTAATAGTTTACAGAATAAGTAGATGGGTAACTTTCCTCTGGCAAGAAGGTCAGTAACCCGGCCAAAGATTTAAAATAATTAAGAACTAGAACGAAATGAGGAAATCTTTTGCACAGAGAGCTGATAAAGACAGATATCTGAATGCGTGAATGATTCCAATTATGCAGGAAGTCTTAGAAGGTAATTGGAAATGTATTTAGAGTGAATTTATGGTTTGGTAATGTAATGGTTTGCGTGGCAGGGTGGAGGTACATCTCTACCAAAGGAGGTGGGAGGGGCTCGTTCCCTCCACTAGCCTGCAGGTCACTCTTGGACAAGGTTTAGAACTTACTTAGCTTCCCACCCCCACCTTTCCACCAATTAGGGTCCCGTGAAGCCATGGGAGCAGGTTGTGGATGGTCGTAATAGCAACTGGTGTATATCATGTTACGAATGAGGAGCAACTCTGATGGGCAGAAGGGTGCAAAGTCGCCCCCCCCCCCTTTTTGAGAATCGCAAAATCGCTATTATTTTGAGTCTGATACCCAGGAAATGAGAGAGAGACAACGCAGAGATACACAAAAGTGGAATGTCTCCTCCTAACAAAAGCGGAACGGAACCACTGATTACTGCTATTGTCTCTTGGAGAAGGAATTGTGTATTGAGTACTGTTCTATTCATTGAAACTCCTCAGGGGGCAACCAGAGTGGTCTGGTTGAGGGGTTGCATCATCCCAACCTGATTGACACCTGAGACCCCATGAGTGGGGATAAAAGTAAGGTCTGGGGAAACACCCCTCAGACGCACCAGGAGAGACACTACGAGACTGGTGGGGGCTTGTGTGTGTGTCCACCCTTGCCTGGGTGACGAGTCCGCCACGGAACGGTCTAGCTAAAGGACGGAGAGGTCATACTTGAATGGCCACAACAACAACGCATCGATGGATCAAGATCATAAAGGAAAGTCAGCAAGTCAATAGCTGTTACTGCTTTCTCTCTCTCTCTCTCTCTCCAACAATTGCAACACAGCGACCAACAACTACCGCAGCCTGCATGAACTGAACTGAACTTTATATTTCCATCGGACAATTCATTATCCCCTAGACAACGATAGAGCTTATTTCTTATTGATTATTATTATACCCGCACTTTTAGGTTTAGTATTGATGATGTATATTATCTGTATATTTGCATTGATATTATTTTTGTGTATTTTTACTAATAAATACTGTTGAAAATAGTATCACCAGACACCAACGGATACTCCTATCTTTGCTGGTAAGATACCCAGTTACGGCCTTCGTAACAACCACAAGTCCTGGTTATGTGACCACTGATGCCAGGCAGACAATCTCCGAAGAGTATTGATAATAGCTGGGGTCACCCGTCTTGTAATGACACTACCCAGCAGTAGGCAATGGGAAACCATTTCCAAAGAAAAAATTGACAAGAACAATCATGGTTACAGAGACCATGATAGCCTATGTCATAAAACACATAATAATGATGATTGATCCCTGAACTCATAGTCTAAGACACCATTCAAATGCTTATGGAATTTAAACTCAATTATTTAAATAAATCTAGCTTTAAAAAGTTGCCTCAGCAATGTGGTGAACACTTAACTAACTGATTCATTAATATAGGGATGTATAAATGTCAGCATAGCCAACATCTTTGGAACTAATAAATAAAATATAAATTGTCAGTTAAGGGAGAACATGTTGTCACTTAAATTGGACTGTCTTTTGAAGATCTGTTAGTTTGAATGATTCCTTTCTAGGTTGTAAAGTTCTATCATAAGGATTACCATTTATTTATTTAGGGAATCTGCATGGCACCAGGGCCATGGAGGAGGCTGAGGACAACCATTCAATGGGGAACTAGGAAGGTCTGAAGTGACACGTAACTGAAAGCTCAAGATGGCTGTTGCAGACAGAGTGTAGGTGCTCTGCACAATGGTTGCTATTGTCTGCTTGGTCCTAGAATTCCTGCTTTACAAGCGTGGGCTCTGTATCAGGCCTTATGCTAGAAATACATTTGAAGATTCCTTCAGGAGGTATAAAGAAAAGATGAAAGGTATTTATCATCTTTCTTCGGTCTAAGACCCATCAAAGGCAGGCACGGATTTAGGATGACAACCTATAAAGTGCCTCCAATTACTACTCCCTGCATCTAACTTCTGTGATATTAATTTTATGACTATCATTAGATAGGTCAGGCTTTCAAATTACAACTCCCTTGAATCTGGCCGATCAAGGGTGCTGTTTTGAATGACAAGAGGACTGGAGCAACTAATTAGTGGAGGCTGGAGCTACATTTACTGATTAGTATAGATAAGCTCAAACACTAAATAATACATGCTGGCCCTGGATTTGTAATTAGAATGGATGCCTGAGTGTGGGAGCAGTGTGATGACTGATTAGCATCATTAAGTCAGGGGCTCCATAAGTTAGAGTGGGTGGAAAGGCCTGTATTGTTGATTGGTAGTGAAAAGTTCAGTGGACTAGCCCTTTGGATAAAAAGTGGCTTGCATTATTTGTAAGGTACGGAATGACAAGTCTGCCATAAACAACTTAGACATTTTTTTGAATGTAGTACGCATATGCCACTGCATTAGCCACACTTAACATGATTACAATTCCAGAGGATCTGTATTTGCACCAAATTTACTATCTGCAAGAATATTGAAGTGATCAGTTAACAAGCTCTCCGATTTGTCCTACTCGGTCAGTTTCCATTTGTTTCTTGGAGGAGGAAGTATTCTAATTAATTGCTTAAAAAGGGAAAAAAAGATTATTTTACAGTTCATAGCACTTTTAACAACTGCGGGGGATCCAAAAGCATTTTACAGCTGTCCAGCCACTTTTTGAAGCAAAGTCACTGTCCTAAAGAAGGAAACGATGCAGCCAGTGTTGCCATGGCAAATCTCTATAAACAGTTATACCACAATGAGCAGATAAATTTTTAACTAGCGCGGTCTCTTGTGTTAACCACGCCACACCCCCCACCCCCACCTACTTTTCTTAGGACATGCAGCTGCAGAATCTTTACTGCGACTTGAAAAAGCAGGAGGGATTCCATTAACCGCCTCATCCTTTCAAAAGAATGGTGAAAACAGTCAAAATACCATAAATTCAGCAGTGATGCTGTTTTTTTTAAACCTGTTTAAGCAGACACCTGGCGTGAACACCTATGGGTTATAGCTGACTGATGTAGCAAATATGGGAACCACAGAGTTGGCAGGAGATGACTGATAGGGCGGCCAGGTGGGTAGTGTTGAGAGGTAGTATGCTCCTCCCAGTCTGTGTGGTCTGATGCATGGATTCAAGTTCAAGTTCAAGTTTTTTTGTCACTCAACCGTACGCGTGCATACAGCTAAATAAAAAGCATTGTTCCTCTGGGGCCAAGGTGCAAGAAAACGGTACATGTAGTCACCACAGCACATATACTTACAATACAGCACATACAGTCACTAAGTAATATTAGACAAGTCCCTGAATGGCGTGGCTTGATGGTTGACAGGTTGATATAAAGTGCAGGATGCACGTTTATGTAGGACAGTCTAATGTCACAGCACTGTTATAATAAAACAAGCAGTCATATAAAGGTGTGGAACAGCAGAAAGAAAAGATGTAAAGAGACCAGTGCAGGATGAGAGTGTGTCCGTGAGTTTGGGGAGTATCAGGGGTGGGGAGGGGCACGGCAGGGCATTCGGACAGGGTGTAAATGTGTGCTGGGTGGCAGCAGGGTGATAAGAAGTTTAACAGTCCAGGGGAAGATCAATTATTCAAAGTTTACCCTGAATGCTCCTTAACTACACTGAGAAGTGAGAGACCATCTATTTCTTGAGATCAGTGGGGAAGCTATATTTTTTTTCAAGGAGCAATGAGCTGTTTCTTGAATCTGTTCCTCTGTTCACTTGGCAATCTCTTCGCAGGTCTGATCTTGGTTGTCTCTCCCTCTCCCAGTGTAGAGTGCCCTCTTCCTTCAAAACATCCACCATTGTTCCAGTACCTAAAAAGGTGGGCTATTCTATTACATCAAATAAAATCGTCAACTCCGCTCCTCTACTTGTTTAGTTTAGTTTTAGTTGTGTTTAGTTTAGTATTTTGATTTTTTTCAATTTGGGTTTTTTTCCATCTTTTTTATTTTATTTGTATCTTATTTATATCAAGGGTTTGGGAGGTTAATTATATTGGTGTTATCTATAGTTTTTACTCATGTGTTAATTACCAACAATGTAATCCCTCTCCCTTTGTACTATTATGACCGTTATGTATCTGTTTTTGAAAAATTTAATAAAAAGATTGAGAAAGAAAGAAAGACCAAGGTAACATGCCTGAACGACTGGCGTCCTGTCACACTCACCTCAATAATAAGCAAATGCTTTGAGAGGCTGGTCAAAGACTACATCTGCAGCATGCTACCACCCACACTGGACCCCCTACAGTTCACATACCGACACAACCGATCGACAGATGATGCAATAGCCACAGCTCTGCACACCGTCCTCACACATCTGGAGAAGAGGGATGCTTATGTGAGAATGCTGTCCTTGGACTACAGTTCAGCATTCAACACCATAATTCCCTCCAGGCTTGACAAGAAGCTCAGAGACCTCGGCCTTCACCCTGCCTTGTGCAGTTCATCCTGAACTTACTGTCAAAAGGCCGGCAGGTGGTAAGAGTGGGCTCCCTCACCTATGCCCCACAATACAGCTGCCCCTCAGGGCTGTGTCTTAAGCCCCCCCTTTACTCTCTGTATACCCATGACTGTGTTGCCACCCACAGCTCCAATCTGCTAATTCCTGACGATACCACATTGATTGACTTTATCTCAAATAACAATGAAACAGCTTACAGAGAGGAAGTCATCACCCTGACATAGTGGTGTCAAGAAAACAACCTCTCCCTCAATGTTGTATAAACAAAGGAGCTAGTTGTGGACTACAGAAGGAATGGAGGCGGGCTAGCCCCTATTGACATCAATGGATCTGGGGTTGAGAGGATGAACAGCTTTAAGTTCCTCAGCAAACACATCACCAAAGATCTCACGTGGTCTGTACGTACCAGCTGTGTGGTGACAAAAGCACAAGTGCATCTCTTTCACCTCAGATGGTTGAAGTTTGGTATGGGTCCCCAAATCCCAAGGACTTTCTATAGGGACACAATTGAGAGCATCCTGACTGGCTGTATCACTGCCTGGTATGGGAACTGTACCTCCCTCAGTCACAGGACTCTGCAGAGAGTGGTGCGGACAGCCCAGCACATCTGTAGATGTGAACTTCCCACTATTCAGGACATCTACAAAGACAGGTGTGTAAAAAGGGCCCGAAGGATCATTGGGGAGCTGAGTCACCCCGACGACAAACTGTTCCAGCTGCTACCATCTGGAAAACAGTACCGCAGCATAAAAGCCAGGACCAACAGGCTCCGGGACAGCTTCTTCCACCAGGCCATCAGACTGATTAATTCATGCTGATACAATTGTATTTCTATGCTATATTGACTACCTTGTTGTACATACAATTTATTACAAATTACTATAAATTGCACATTTAGATGGAAATGTAACGTAAAAATTATTACTCCTCATGTATGTGGAGGGTATAAGTAATAAAGTCAATTCAATTCATGTGAATGACCTGGTCTGCACAATAGCATTGACTGTATGTAACTAAGGTCTCAATACTGAAGCTGCTCTAATTGGTTGTTGTCCTTTGAAAAGCTCGAAGAATGTATCTGAGACAGCATTCGTGGTATCTTTCCACTTCCTTGAGGTGATTAGTGTAGATGGGCCAGGTCTGAGGAGGACAGGAAGCATTGTTCCCCTGAAGACCATGAGTTTTGGGCTGGCTATAATGTTTTAATCAAATATCTTTTATTCACAATAGCAACAAAGGCTGTGATAATGCATTGAGGGCAGTGTTGAATTTTACAGCCACATCTTGAGGAAGACAGGCATTGAATTTGTTCTACAATTCCAGTAAGCTGCATGATTCAAATGGAGGGAAAAAAAGCACCTACTCCATGGCAAATAAAATTGCAGGAACGGTGTGGGCAAAAAGGTTGAGGGAACAAGAAAGGGAAAAAGGATCCTAATACGTGTTCCTGCAGTTAACTAAAATTCTATTCATCAATATTGTTGCAAGTTAAGTAAAATTCAAAAATCCCCATGATACAGAGAACAAGTACAAGCAATGGGCAATGTTTCAGGAACACAATGCTTGATCAAGCTAATTACAAGATCACACTTTTTAAATTAGCTAACTCAATCTGGCAATGTCTTCATTCTCCAGGTTTGACCATTTCCATATTTCCCTTTATCCGGACATGGATGGAATACAATCGTGTTCTACCGTTTCTTGGTAAGACTTGTAAAGCAGCTACAGCATCAAATTCTCATGTCTTCATTCATTGTCATTCCTAATTCTACTAACAGTATATGCACTGTGAAGGGAAATCTTGTTCATTTTTGTCTAAGATTGTATTATTGATGCTACAGTATTTTGTGTGATGTATTAGGGTTCATGTCAAAGCAACACCCACAAAACGCTTATGTTTGTCACTCATGTCATCATTAATGCTCCAAAACATTCCATATAATAATATTAGAATTGTGAAATAATAAACACTAGAGATCCTGCAGAGGATGGAAATCCAAGCAACACACACAAGATGGGGGCTGAACTCAGCAGATCAGGCAGCATCTATGGAAATGAATGAGTAGTTGACATTTTGGCCCAAGACCTTTCATCAGCATTCGAAAGGGAGGGGGAAGAAGCCAGAGTAAGAAGGTGGTGGGAGGGGGAGGAGAATTAGCTAGTAGGTGGATGGGGAGAGGGGATGAAGTAAGAGGCTAGGAGGTGATAAATGGAAAAGGCAAAGGGCTGGAGAAAAGGAATCTGATAGGAGAGGAGAGTGGATCATGGGAGAAAGGGAAGGAGGAGGGGAACCAGGGGAGGTGATAGACAAGTGAGGTGAAGAAGTAAGAGGCCAGAGTGGGGGAAAAATCTTGGAAATCAGAGAAACCAATGTTTGTGCCATTAGTTTGGTGGCTACCAAGACAGAATATAAGGTGTTGCTCCTCCAACCTGGGAAAGGCCTCATCATGGCAGAAGAGGAGGCCATGAATTGGCCTGACAGAATGGGAAAATGATAGGAATCGAAATGGTTAGCCACTGGGAAACTCTGCTTTTTGTGAAAGGTGTTAAGGAGCTCAACAAAGAGGTCCCCAAATTCACGTCTGGTCTCACCAATGTAGCGGACACATTTGAAGCACCAGATACAGTAGACAACCCCAACAGATACACATGTGAAGAGTTTTGGGCCCTGAATGGAGGTCAGGGAGGAGGGGAATGGGCAGGTGTATCACTTCTTTCACATGCAGGGAGAGGTGCCCGGAGGGAGATTAGCAGGGAGGGACGTCTAGACGAAGGAATCTTAGAGGGATCAATCCTTGTGGAAGGTGGACAATGAGGGTGGGGGAGATAAAGATGTGTTTGGTGGTTAGGGTCTTGTTGAAGATGGTAGAAGTTGCAGAGAATGATGTTCTTGTTTTGGATGTTCATGGGGTGGTAGATGAGGACAAGAGAAAATCTATCCCTGTTAAGGCGGCAGGAAGGTGGGGTGAGCACAAATGTTCTGGAAATGGAGGAGATGCAGACGAGGGTAGTATCAATGATGGAGTAGGGAAATACCATTCTTTGAAGAAGGAGGACATCTCTGATGTCCTGGAAATGAAAGCCTCATCCTGGGAACAGATGCAGCGGAGACAAAACAACTGAGAAAAGAGAATGGCATTTTTACAGAAGAGTAGGTGGGAAGAGGTATGGTCAAGTAGACAGGGGAATTGATGGATTTATAAAAGATATCGATAGACAGTTAGTCTCCAGTGATGGAGACAGGGAGATTGAGAAAGGGGTGTCAGAAATGGACCAAGTGAATTTACGAGCAGGGTGGAAGTTGAAGGCAATGTTGATGAAATTGACAAGCTCAACATGGGTGCATGAAACAGCACCAATGCAGTTGTCAATGTCATGCAGAAAAAGTTGGGGAGTATTACCAGAGAAAGCTTGGAATATGGACTGTTCCATGTTGCCAACGAAAAGTCAGGCATAGCTAGGGCCCATGCAGGTGCCCATGGCTACACTGTGAGTTTGGAGAAAATGGGAAGAGCCAAAAGAAAAATAGTTAAATAAAACAAGTTTTATTTAATGATATGTTTGATTGTAAAGAATTAACTAAAAGTAAATGGCTGTGCCACCTTCGATATGAGATATCAGCTTGCACAAAATTGTAAATCTCTAAACAATACAAGAACTTTCATTATTAAATGAACAGCAGGAAATTGCTTTTTGTTGATGTTCATATCAAGAGTTTGGTTTGTTTTTGAACTCTGCCTGCCTTGGATGAGTTTTAGAAGATGGAAGTAAGATCAGTTACCTTTGAAGAGAGTGTGGTTGTTGCACAGTACTCAGTGTTGCTGCCTCACACCTCCGGTGTCTTGGATTCAATCCTGAGCTCAGGGGTTTGTTTGACTGAAGGTTGCATGTTCTCCCCATGAGTCCCTGTTTGGGCTTCTGCCAGGTTTCCTTCTACATCCCAAAACCATTGTAAGTAATTAGCAACTGTAAGTTATTCCTGAGTGCCAGTGAGAGGCAAAAGAATCAAACGAGAGTTTATGGACAGATGCAGGTCACGAGTGATTGATACTGAATAAAGTTGAGGTCAATGGGTTTTAAAGATAAGGACTGAGTTGCACCAGAATGTGGAAGCTATGATTATTGGAAACCAATCACAAATCTTCATGAATTTCTCAGGAGAGAGTTGCCCTTGTGAGCTGTTCTTTCAATGTCCTTCCCCCTGTGTAAATTGGAGGGATTGGGCTGAGGATATCCTTAAACATTTCCATCCCAGTTAGCTCCAGTTCCTGTGGAAGCTTGATTTACATGTGGGGCGTGACATTAGTGGCATCTAGGTATCAGAAAAAGGCTATCTCCCCTTGATGTTTAAGAATATTTGTGGTCAGTTTTGCATCATTAGCAAAATCATGAACAGAAATGCAACTGAAATAGCCATATTATCACAATGGCCAAATGTACATCAGCGGTGTTTTGCATAAGTAACACATTCTTCAAAGCATTTCCATCAAACAGGTCTTTTTAACAATATGTTTGGTTTGTGATATGGGGTGATAAAGTGGTTATTTGTCAGCACAGACTCTGTAGGCCATTGGACCTATTTCTCTGCTGCAACCCTCTATAACTCTGTGCATCTCTCTCTGTCCTAGAAATGAAATTAACAGGAGGCTTCTTGGACTAGAGAGTGTGTCTTATGAGGATATGATGAGTGAGCTAGGTCTTTTCTCTTTGTAGAATGAACTTGTGCAATCATTTTGTTCCAGATGTTGACCTACTAGTCAAAGTCAAAGTCCAGTTCATTGTCACATATGGAAACGCATGTAGGCAGAAGTGCAGTGAGAAACTTACTTGCAGCAGTATCACCGATGCAGAGCATCATATAAGCAACATTCAAAAGAAAAGCATAAACTGTAGATAACTTTTTACAGGAAAACATAATTGGAATAAAAGAAATTTGTTTTAGTGCAAAGTGGTCATAGTGTTTCTATGTTAAACTGTAGTGTATAGGATTTTGGTAGCTGGTTGAAGGGAGGTAGCTGTTCTTGAACCTGTTGGTATGGGTCTTTAGGTTTCTGTACCTCCTGCCTGATTGAAACTGCGAAAAGCTGGCATAGCCCACATGGTGGGGTTCTGTGATGTAGATAGAACATTGTCCAGACCCCGCGCCCATGATGTTGTGCTGACCTTTCAACCTCCTCCGAGATCAATCTAATACTTCTCTCCAATAGAGCTGTCCATTTTCTTTATTGTACATTTGCCTAAGAGCCTCTTAAATGTGTCTGATGTTTCTGCCTCTACCACCACACCTGGCAAGCATTCCGCACACCCTCCACTCTTTGTGTAAACAAACTGCCTCTGATAACCCCCCCAAATGCTTTCCTACAGCCATTTTATTATTCTGCCTTCCTGTATTAGTTATTTCTGTTTGGATAAAAAGGCATCAGCTGTTCACTCTATCTGTGTCTCTTTTCTACTCGTACAGCTCTATCGTCACCTCTCATCCTCCTCACTCTTTCCTCATAAGACATGCTCTCTAATCCAAGCAGCTTCCAGGCAAATCTTCTCATTACCTTCTCTAGAGCTTCCACAACCTTCCTGCAATGAGATGACCAGATTTTTATAGATCTGCAAAATTACCTTGTGGCTCTTTAACTCAATCCCCCAACACACCATTCACCTTCTTAACCACTCTTTCAACTTTCATGGCAACTTCGAAGGATCTATGCATGTGGATCCCCACCTCTAAGAGGCCTGCCATGAACCCTGCATCAAGTTCAACCTTCCAAAGTGTATCATTTCACACTTCTCTAGATTGAAGGCCATCTGCCACTTCTCACCCCAGCTCTGTGTCCTGTCAATGTCCCATTGTAACCAACAACAAACTTCTATACTATCCACAACACTACAAACCTTGGTGTCATCTGCAATCTTAGTAACCCACCCTACCATTTCCTCATCCAAATCAGGTATAAATTCACAAAGAGCAAGGGTCCCAGAACAGATCCTTGTGGAACACCTCTGGTCACCATCCTCCAGGCAGAATATGCTCCATCCAACTCAAATCTGAATCTATGCAGCCTAGTTTTCCTGGATCTCATGCCTTCTTAATTTCTTAATGAGCCTAACAAGGGTAAGCACCTTACTAAAACCCAGATAGACTACATTCTCTGCTCTACCTTCATCAGTTGATTCTATTACTTCCCTGAATAATTCAATCAGGCTTGTGAGGCACAACCTGCCCCTTTAAGATGTTGCCTTCCTGAGGAATGTTTCCTATAGATGCCACCACTAATGGAGAAGGAAATGTCCATGAAATGTTGAGCATTACTCTCTGCAGCTTCTTATGTTCCTACATATTCAATTTGCCATATCAGACTATGATGCCACCAATTAGAATACTTTCAATGGTACATCTGTAGAAGTTCATTAGTGTTCAATATTAAACTGTATCTCCTTAAACTCCCCAGAAAGCAAAGGCACACTTTTCATGTGGCTGCATCTATGTGCTGTGTCATCTGATATGTTAAAACACAGGAATTTTCAGCCACTGACTCCCCTGTGTAGACTGGGACATGTTCACCCTCCTTCCCCTTCCTGAAGTCAACAATCAGCCCTTTTGCTTTGCTGATATTGAGTGAGCAATTATTTTTGCTCAACCGGGAGACCTATCTTACCCCAGTAAACTGACTCAACACCACCTGTGATTCATCCAACAACGATAGTGTTGTTGGTGAATTTGAAATAGTGTAGTGTTTTCTTGGATTGATGAGGTACTTACCTGATTTAGTCAGTGTTCTTAGGAACTTGTGGAAATCATACTTAAGCTATTGTAGAAGAACGCAGGATTTGTTTAGATGAATCTATTGGACAAGGGAAGGATTAATGATTAGTGTCTACATTAATTATGTAAGACTACATCTTGGCAAATTAAGAGTATTTATTTTATAATCATTCAAATTAATTTAAAAAGATTATATTAAAAAATTTAACTGGCTAAAGTAATGCTGAATTTAGTCACCTAATTAGAATGAATTGCACATCAGTTGCCATAGCAAAACTTCAAGGCTAAAAGTTTAGAAAATAAACACTTGCTGCTTTTCATCATTTCACAAGTGAGGGTCGGTTAAATCAAACCACTGTTACTTAAAAATGCAATTCAATCTTTTTCCTATTCCTAGATGCACAATCTTAAATCGAAATGAACATTCTTAACATTTCAGTTTAGAATGATTAATCCCTGCATTGATTTCAAAGTGCTGATATTTTCTCATGAATCCAAAGGAAATTCATAGTTTAAGTCATATGAAAACCAAAAATTCAGCTCAAATCAACTCAGAAATAATGCACGTGGTATTTGTACAAACAAACATAAAACAACAAATGCTTGTAGATAAGACATTTGTTACAATGTTTAAGATAGATTCAGCACAAAAGGTATATGTATACATGTTTAAATTCCTTGTTGGTTTGTGGACAAAACATTACAAATCAGAATTACAGAACCATCTTGCTTTTAAGCAAAGAAAGTCACATGAGATGTTAAATGGTTGTACATCAGACATAATTGAGTAGTTTATACATGCTTTTAAACAAACTAAAATTAGCACCCATGGTCTGATTTCATTTTTCTCCAAGGCATTTAGCTATGGGCCCACGTTGACATCATCTCATCTGATTTCCTATTTCTGCTTCATTTAACTTCACAAATATTTTAGCAAACTCAAATCATAGCAAATTAGTGTTAATAAACAATGTGAATTCTATTAGATTGTCACGAATTACCTCTCTATCCTTAAGGTTCTCTTTACTAACTAACTGAATGATTAACAGCTAAGGTCTAGTGATCTCACTTTCACCAACGTATATCAATACTGTTTGTGAATAAGGGCAGAAAATGGTGGACAGGCACCATCCACGGAGAGAGAAGCGGTGAGGACATTTCAAGTCAATTAGAATTTCTAATCTTCTAATTATCTTTAAATGTTAATCATCATTCAGTATTTCTGGCAGATTTTTCATACTTCGTTTCAGATTTCTGTTATCCACAGCATTTTATTTTTGCCTAACTATTAGATAATGGTGATTTTGTGTATCAAGTTGTCATCCACTAGGACTACTTGTTCAATTGTTTGTTAGTGTTACTTTATTGTTTATAGTTGCAAGTTTAAGAGAATAAAGAAAGTAGTATCAAAAATTATGCTATAAAAAGTAATTTAAATCTGACAAATTAGAAAGATTTTTTAATTCAGTGTGGAATAATACAATACATGACAAGATAACAGACTTCATCTTTGAGTTTCTCCATAAGTTTGCATAGATAACTAATTCATGAATTTTAAATCTTGCAGTAAATGAGGTTAAAACACTTTATTGGATGACTTTCTAACTATTTTGAGTTGATTCGCTTAGATTATCTTTAAGAACATAAGAAATGGGAGTAAGAGTAGGCCATCTGGCCCATTGAACCTGCTCTGTCATTCAATAAGATCATGGCTGATCTGATCATGGACTCACCTCCACCTACCTGCCTTTTCCCCATAACCCTTAATTCCCCTACTATGTAAAAATATATCCAGCCTTGTCTTAAACATATTTACTGAAGTAGCCTCCACTACTTCATTGGGCAGAGAATTCCACAGATTTAGCACTCTCTGGAAAAAGCAGTTCCTCCTCATCTCTGTCCTAAATCTACTTCTCCAAATTTTGAGGCTACATCCCCTAGCTCTAGTCTTACCTATCAGTGGAAACAATTTTCCTGCCTTTATCTTATCTATCCCTTTCATAATTTTATATGTTTTAAATGATCTCCTCTCATTCTTCTGAATTCCAGCAAGTACAGTCACAGGCGACTCAATCTCTCCTCATAGTCTAACTCCCTCATCTCTGGAATCAACCTGGTGAACCTCCATTGCACTGCCTCCAAAGCCAGTATATCCTTCCTCAAGTAAGGAGACCAGAACTGCACATAGTACTCCAGGTGCAGCCTCACCAGTAGTCTGTACAGTTGCAGCATAAACTCTCTGCTCTTAAATTCAATCCCTCTAGCAATGAAGGCCAACATCCCACTTTCCTTCTTCATAGCATGCTGCACTTGCATACTAACCTTTTGTGATTCATGCACAAGTACTCCCAAGTCCCTCTGCACAGCGGCATGCTGCAATTTTTTTCCATTTAAATAATAATCTGCTCTTCCATTTTTCCTTCCAAAGTGTATGTCCTCACATTTACCAACATTGTACTCCATCTATCAGACCCTTGCCCGTTCACTTAACCTATCTATATCTCTCTGCAGACTCTCCATATCTTCTGCACAATTTACTTTTCAGCTCAATTTAGTATCATCAGCAAATGTAAATACACTACACTCGGTCCTCTCTTTCAGATCGTTAAGGTGCATCATGAACAGTTGTGGGCCCAGCACTGACCCCCACGGCATACTGCTCACCACTGATTGCCAACCAGAGTAACACCCACATATCCCAACTCTTTGCTTTCTATTAGTTAACCAATCCTCTATCCATGCTAATACATCGCCTCTAACTCTATGCATCCTTATCTTATGGATAAGCCTTTTATGCAGCACCTTATTGTATGTCTTTTGGATATCCAAGAAAATAATGTCCATCTGTTTCCCACTATCCACTGCACTCAGTGTATCCTCAAAGAACTCCAGTAAGTTTGTCAAACAGGACCTGCCTTTGTTGAATCCATGCTGCCTCTACCTGATGGATCCATTCTTTCCAGATGCCTCGCTATTTCTTCCTTAATGATAGGTTCAAGTATTTTCCCAACTACAGATGTTAAACTAACTGGCCTATAGCTACCTGCCTTTTGCCTACATCCTTTTTTTGAACAGTGGTATGACATTCGCCATCTTCCAATCTGCCGGGACTTGCCCAGAGTCAAGAGAATTCTGGTAAATTATCACCAAAGCCACTACTATAACTTCTGCCATTTCTTTCTGTACCCTGGGATGCATTCCATCAGGACCAGCGGACTTATCTATCTTCAGGCCCACAAGTTTACTCAGCAGTACCTCTTTAGTGATAGTTATTGTATGGAGGTCCTCACCTCCCATCACATCCATAATATCTCTCTTTGGCATGTTAGACATGTCCTCCACCATGAAGACCAACACAAAATAGTCATTCAAACTCTCTGCCATTTCCTCATTACCCAATATAAATTCCCCCTTCTCGTTCTCCAAGGGAACTGCATTCACTTTAGCCACCCTTTTCCTCTTTATATAATTATAAAACTTTTACTATCTGTTTTTATATTTTGTACAAGTTTATTTTCATAATCCAGCTTCCCTTTCTTTATTGCTCGCTTTGTGGTTCTTTGTTGCTTTTTAAAGTTTTCCCAATCTTCCAGTTTCCCACTACTCTTGGCGACTTTTTACATATGAACTTTTAGTTTGATACCTTCTTTTATTTCCTTAGTTATCCAAGCCTGGCTTTCCCCACCCTTACTGTCCTTGCTTTTAACTGGACTATACTTTTGTTGAGTACTGTGAAACATACCTTTGAAAGTCTTCCACTGTTCCTCAACTGTCCCACCATATAGACTGAGTTCCCAATCTACACTAGCCAAATCTCCTTCATCCCATTGTTTAGGCATAAGGCATAATACACCGGTTTTTGATCAAACTGTTGCATGCTCCATTTGTATGAGAAACTCAAGCATACTGTGATCATTTTTTCCAAGAGGATCCCTGACTTCAAGATCACTAATTTTACCTGTCTTATTGCACAGGACCAGATCTAAGATAGCACGGCGAAATATAATACCTTGTAGGTTCAGTAATATAGTGTTCAAGAAAGCCATCACGGATGAATTCTATGAAGTCCTCCTCAAGACTGCCTTGACCACGTTGATTTACCCAATTTACGTGCAAGTTAAAGTCCCCTACGATAATGGCTGTTCCATTCTTACATGCCTCACATATTTCTCTGTTTATTGCCTGTGCCACTGTCATGTTATTATTCAGTGACCAATAGACAACTCTCACCTGCGATTTTTTTCCCCCTTTACTATTCCTAATCTCTACCTAGACAGATTCAACATTCTGCTCCTTAGATCTTATATCGTCTTTCACTATTGCCCTGATCTCGTCCATAATTAGGAGAGCTACCCCACCTCCCTGTCTATCTTTCCATATAACCTGATATCCTTGGATATATAATTCCCAATCCTCTCCACCCTGCAACCACATTTATGTAATGGCTGCTAAATCATACCCCTTTGTACTGATTTGTGCCACAAGTTCACTGACCTTATTTTGAATACTACGGCATTCAGATAAAGTGCCCTTCCACTCATTGTGCTTTTAAAATCTTGTAACCTTTTTCTCTTTTGCACTTGACTTTTCTTCACTCCACTCTTACTTTTCTCTTTTTTATCTTTTGCTTTTTTCTTTATCTCTTTTACTTTATCCATATTTCTCCAATCTGTTGAACCCACTCCCCTACTATTTAGTTTAAAGCCCTATTATGCGATTCGCTAGGATCCAGGTCCCACCATGGTTCAGGAGGAGCCCGTCCCATTGGTACAGCTCCCTCCTCCCCAATACTGGTGCTAATTTCCCATGAATTCAAATCCACTTCTCCCACACCAATCCTTGAGCCATCCTTTAACTCTGTAATCTTCTTGACCCTATGTCAATTTGCACGTGGCTCAGCTAGTAATCCAGAGATTACCACCTTTTTGGTTCTGCTTTTTAATTTAATCCCTAGTTGCTCAAATTCCCTCAGCAGAACCTCTTTTCTCATTCTACCTATGTCGTTGGTACCCACATGGACTACGACAACTGGTATTTCCCCTCCCACTGCAAATTCTTCTGCAAGTCAGGTGAGATGTACTGAACCTGGGCACCAGTTAGGCAACACAGCCTTTGGGCTGCTCTATCCTTGTCACAGAGAACTCTGTCTATACCCCTGACTATACTATCCCCAATCTTTCTGAACCCATCCATCCTTCCAGTAGAATAAGTAACAAACACAACTGGCATTTTTCCTGAGGAAGACTGAGGAAACAATATTTAAAACTATAATTATGTAATTGCTGTGGATAAATGTTTTGTAATTAGAGTTCTCCAAAGTAAGTACAATGCATATCAAATGCTCTCAGGAGTAGAAGTTTGATTGCCTAACAGCTCCTAGGATAAATGTACTGCTGATTAGTGAACTACCCTGGATTCATCTAAATTCATTCAATGGGCTTTTGGAAACATTGATAGCTGCAATGTGCAGGATTCTAAACTGTAAAGTTCTGAGGGTAGTGGGTATAGCTGCAAGAATGATTTCTGATTGTTTTTCAAAAGGCACATTCACTTTCAGAACTTAATCCCTGAGTTTTAAATTACATTCTGGAGTCTTATCTGTTTGGTTACATGATGCAAGAAGTTCAAAATACCTCTTCTGTAATGAAAGCAATGAGTGGAACTTGTAACATTGTAACATTGCTTTCTCATTGTAGGAAACATGAGAGTCCATCCGCAGCAAACCAACAATAATCCAGAGTTGGCGTCTGTCAGTTATGCAAGAGAAGGTGATTTTTATACCATAATGTAGCCTTTTAACTCTGTGTTTCTGCTGTTAACAATGCTCTATAATTTACATTTAAGATGAATACCTCTTTTGTGTTGGTTTTTGCAGTGGTATCCTTCATCTATAAAGTGAAGATTTCTTAATTTCACTATTTTAATGACATTTTTGATCATATTTTGTTTCACCATACTGTATGTAGACCTTGGGACACATTGACAAATTACATACAAATTTATCAATGAGTGGTATTTGCAATGAAGTGGTGCATGAATTATTGTTGAGTTTGGGATGGTATTCGATTTGAAGAAGTGAAGACAGACACCTGATACAAATACCTCAGAACTACTAAGCAGAAACCTTCATCTTTATTGATATTAACAGACTATTTCCATATGATATTGAGATGTCCTTTAAATAAAACATGGCAAAGAATATAGTTTGGAAGAGGTTAATAAATGAAGGACTTGGGTGCCCTGCACACAAATCCTGAGAGAGGTTAATAAAGTAAGTAATAATGCCATTTTTATTTGGTATCAATAAAGAAACAGAATTCAAAGTGAAGCAGTAATGCTAGACTATTATAAAGTACTAGGTTAACCCCAAATGGAATATTGTCTCTAACACTAACCAGCGCACTTTCAAAAAGACAAAGAAAATTGAGGGAGACTGATGAAGTATACAAAATTATGAGGTGCATACATAGAGTCGCTGTTTGGAAACTTCTCCCCTTGGCAGAATTATATAAAGCTTGGCCACGTAGTTTCATGGTAAAGAATAAGAGGTTTAGAGTGAATCAGAGAAAAACTTTTATCCCAGAGAGTTGTTGAAAATTGGAAGGCATTACCAGAGATAAGGGAGGCAGGTATTCTCACAATATTAAAATAAGTGAGAATAATTGACCCCTTGAATCACCAAAGCATAGAAGGTTAAAGGTCAAGTGTTGGTTAATGGGATTAGTGCAGATGGTTATTCAAAATTCATAGTAACTTTATTATCAAGGCACATATTTGCTACTATATACTATAACATATATATAACTGAGATTTATTTTCTTGCGGGCATTCACAGCAGGACAAAATAATACAATAGAATCAATGAAAAGCTATGCACAAACAGGATACACCAACAACCAATGTGCAAAAGGAGGCAAACCGTGCAAGTATACAAAAGACTACTACTAATAATAACAGACTTCTCGGACAGAAGGGGAAAAGGAAATAACACACAAGAATTACACAACCGTCAGATAAAACTTCTAAGGATATATTTTCATCAATGAAAACACAATTCAGCACTTCATGCGATCATATGCAAATCTCATAGGAAGTACACACCAAATGAAATCACAACCAGAAAACTGAAATCACTACAGAAGGAACAGTTAGCCGATGGAAGAGCATGACCCTCCGTGGAGGACATCCTCACAATCTGAGCAGACTAGGTGTTGACAAGGAAACATCGAGGAGTCCCTTGTGACTTTACAGGATCAGGCGGTTAACACAAAAAAGTGATCAAAAATACGTAATAAAAGACCGACAAGTTGAAGATGATAAATGCGGAAAATGCCAAGAGAAACCAGAAACAATTACAGTATCCTGCAGTGGTTTAACTCAATCTGATTACTTGCATAGACATGTTCAATTAGAAAATATCATTCACCGAAATCTGTCTTTAAAGTACAAACTCATAGAAGACACCATAGCTTATTGTAAATACAGGCCTGATCCAGGTTTAGAGTAAGAGTCCTATAAATTATATTATGACCAATCTATTATTACAGATAGGACATTGCATAATTACAGTCCGGATATAATATTACAAAATGAACAACCAATAACAATTTACTTAATAGATATAGCCATTCCAAACACACATTAACATACAGAAATCAATAAGTGGAAAAAACCCCAGAAATATGCTGAATTAAAAGAGGAAATTGATAGACCATGGAACATGAACAAGGTATACATTGTCCCAATAGTAATATCTACAACTGGCATCATCCCAAAGGCACTACACAATAGCATTGAACAATTAGACTTACAGAGCATTATCTATGTCAACCTTCACAAAGCCACAATACTAAACACCACTAGAATAGTCCCTAAAAGTTCCTAACTATTGAGAAATGAGTGTGATTGTTTATGCCCATACTGCATATTTTACCAGCTTGAGTTGAGAAAACTAATAATAATAGTAATAACAACAACAAGGCACATGTGTACCCAGATTGGGCAGGGATCAAGTCATCATTTGATCTGCATGTTGGGGTGGCCAAAATGAAAACCTGGCTGTAGATATAAAAATCAGTACCATTTCACATTAGAAATGGAGAGATGTCTATGGAATAGAATAATATGTCCACTGTCTGGGACAGTAAGTGAGCGGCTAGTGATGCACCGAACAGGCGAGCAGGCACCGGGAAACCCCAAAAGGATATAGCTAGCATTCAAATTAGCCCATCAACACCACAGGCTGCAATTATTGTAGGTGTTCCTCAGGGAAGCAGTCCACTTACAAATGAGACTACTCACGCAGTTAAGAGAAGAAAGATACGCATTAGAATTAACCATTTTTATAATGAGTGTATATTATTAAGTAATGGAACTTGAGACTGACAGGATAGCACAGGGGTCAAACTTCATAACAGTTTATAGCACAATATCCCTTCATGCAAGTAAATGCACAATGAATAACAGATCAATGTAGTGTGATAATAAAAAAATAACTAAATCCCTATAGACATGTTAAACCAAATAAAACATGAAGTTGCACAAGAGCTAGAAAGAAACCAACCTGAAGACGACAACAAAGCTATACAAGCAAATAATCAAGAAGACATCCCCTGAAGTGGTGACGAAAATAGAATCACTTCAACAAGTGATCCACAACCTGACATTAATAGCAACAAATTAAATGTAGAGCCTCTGCAGTATGCTGATGACAAATCTGAGTGTACAGACAAAATATCCTAAAATTTAGCACCACACTAACAGAATATATGGGCATTGAATCAACAAAAAGACTCTATGTACCAAAGCAAAACATGTCAACGAAATCTGCAAAATTTGTTAATTTTCTCAACAATATTATATTACCACAATATTTAAGGAAAACTTGAAACATCTGAAGAACTACACACAGTACCATACTGTGCAGCAATAATGGCAGTGCAGTGCAATGGTTTGGAGGCACCCAAAACCAAGTAATGAAAGAAGAATACCAAAATATCAGAAGAGATTAAGAAACAAAATTGAAACCATAAGGGCAGAAATAGCCCAGCTAATGGAGTACAAAATGGATAACTCGAGCAAGAAAGTTAAGAGAAAAATAAGGAAGTATAAGATTCATACAAAAAATGATCGGCCTATAAAAGCATTGTAGAATTTATAGATACACGAAAACAAAAGCTTAGTGCATACAAAGCCAGACTAAATAGATACATGAAATGTGCCAGATGAAGAAAAGAGAATTATCAGTTCAGGAACAATGAAAAGGTTTATACAGGATATTGAAACTAAATTCAATGCACCAAAATATCACCAACTCTAGCACAGAATTATCAATAAATACAGAGATAATGAACTTTTGGTCTAATATCTGGTTAAACAGGGTGACGCACAATCAAGAAACAAGCTGGATTAGGGAGGAAAAGAATGCACCCACACAATTACAGAAACGCAAACACCTGAAGTTACAATGGATATGCTAAAAGAAGTTATAAAAATACCTACAACTGGAAAAGTACTGCTGTGATAATATTCATAAGTATTGGCATAAAACTATACTTGTCTTCATCAGTACCTATTACTACATATTAACAAACCTCTTAAAAATTCTGAAAAAGCTCCTGAAATTTTGATGGAAAGTAAAACGTATATCTTACCTAAAGGAGAAATCACAAATGACCCATCAAAAAATTGTCTTATTACTTGTTTATGTAACCCCCTCACCAGACTCATATGCAAACGTGGCTCATTAGATGGCCCTGCCAACAGCTATGGGACTTAGCAGTGAGAAGCTAAGTCTTCATAAACAATAGGCACCTAAAGTAGGGGTGACCTGGAGTTCAATCAAACCGGAACATTATGATGTTCTGATTAAAGTAACCTCAATTTGAGTGAATTCTGCATAAATACTGACCATACACAATTGTTGGTTGGCAGGAAATAACAAATCGTACACCATATAAAATTATATAGGAAGTAAGTTACAGCTTTATCGGACAGTTAGTAGGAAAAAGAAAAGGAAAAATCTAAAAGGGCCCATTACAGTTAACCCAGTCCAAATGTGCACATAAAATTGGAGTTCATCTTGAAGTTGTCACTTAACTCATGCACTGGATCCATGGTCTACGTGAAAGCACATACCACATTCCAAACATCACTTGAAATCCATCTCGAGCAATCAATGCACTCATTGGGAGCATTGATTCTTACTCCTTGGAGCTATTCATCTGCACAAGGCACTTGGTACAACAGGGACGCTCCTTCTCACGACATCCGCAGCATCTTCCCTCCTGTCCTCCCCGCAGCTCCTATTAAAAAGACCCATGAACCACACTGTCCGTCACAAATCTCATTCTTCCCAGCTCTCTCTAGAACCTTCTCCCAAATCTACCATCCTGATTTGCTGACACCACATTCCTAAGTTGAACATCATTGCCCCTTACCTTTTAGCCAAAACCAAAACATTCTAAAAGCAGGACACACTGCTTTTACAAAACTGCTGAAAAGTAATACCTACAGCATAGCAGTAAAAATCTTGACTATGGTCTTACATTTACAAATTATATATAAAATTATAACATAGTGTATCTCACAACAAATCACCATTTACTTAGGTAACCACAATATACTTGCAGAAGAGCAGAAGGGATGCCAGAAGGATATGAAAGAATGTAAAGAACAACTGATAATATATTCTATAATTCTAAAGCAAGCCCAGTGGAAAAGCTAAACTCTTTCATACTGTTACATTGACTGTCAAATGGCATTTGATTCTGTCCCACACTCATGTTTAATAGAAGCTCTTAATATATATAAATGCACTCAATACTTGTGAAATTCCTACAACATCTGATGAAGCATTGGCGTACAATAATCACCCTGTCTATTATCAACCAAAAATAGAACAACCACCATTATCAAAATAAACCGAGGCATTTTCCAGGGTGACTCTCTAAGCCCGCTATGGCTTTGTCTAGATTCAAACCTGCTCTCTAATTTACTGAATAAAATGAAAATAGGGTATCAAATCAGAAGCGACCAAGCAAACTGTATCTTGATACACATTCCATACATGGACGATTTGAAATTAATTATATGCTCCTTCATCAGTTGTTATTGTTTCGCATGGCAGGAGTTCTTTCTCTTCACACTGCTGATTGGCTTTTGTCAAGCCACTTCATGATGAGGTGCAGCCCGGGAGGGGCAGACATGAGTAAAGCTGTAGCATTTAATTCAAATAGTAGAACAGTTTTCAAAAGTTAAACATGAGCATTGGACTAGATAAGTGCAGAACATTAAATATAAAGAAAGTCACGATAGAGCTTGAAGAATAAGAGTAGAAGGATACAATATAACTGATTGAGGAATAGGAAACATATTAATATCTGGGTCATCAACAAGCAAAGAAAATATATCATAGTG